>NC_053424.1:97737643-98049729 GCF_007990345.1 Gossypium hirsutum | reverse complement strand
GGTTAATTTACACACTGAGTTTCCCCAAACTCACCCCTTTTATTTTCATCCACGTAGGTAATCCCCAACCATAGTGGGTTTGGAGCTGTGAGGGAATTCGGAGTGGCCACTAGTTCTGAAAGTTTGATTTTCTTCTGGTGAACTGGATATCCTTTTATTTACATTTGAAGTTTTGGGTTTTTAAATATAAAAAGGCCGCTTAATTATTTTTGATGGTTTTAATATGTATTACTAAGACAGGTATTACTTATTTTAACTGTTGAAATTGGATAGCTTTAGGGCGCGTTTTCAAAAACAACAATTGATTTCAAAATAACATGACAACAAGCAAAGCTTTCGCAATGAAAGTATTTTCCAAAATTAATCACTTTTTCCTAAAAATGACTTAATCAAATCGGTTTCCTAGAAATATCCATGACGTTAAGGTGTGGCAATGGCGGTATGCATGTCTAGGATTGGATCCAAAGGGAGCTTGGTACTTAAGCAGTTCGATGGACTCACCACCTCTTTTCTGGTTTCCTACCTGGTGCACAGCTTCCATTCACTTTAATCTATAATGAAATTATCTTTTAAAATATTAAGTAAGTTTTTCTGGATCAAAAATATAAAATGTTTTGAACGCTTCGATGTGGCATGTCGGATCTGGTCATAACGTCTGGGCCGGGTTTGGGGTGTTACACCTCACAATTCAGACCGGTTTAGAGTTAAGCTGTTCACAAATAGACCATACCAAGTTTAGGTTAATTCCCACCTTGATGACTTCTTAGGATTGTTAGGCCTAGGGTTTAGATTCTTCCTTTCCTAAATAGCTGATCCATTAAGAAATCCCTACAAAATAGTTAATTATTCATACCTCCATTCGCTAATTCCCCATAAGAGGATTAGTTCCTCATGGAATACATAAACACAATAAACTTGATAAATAAGATATGCATAAAAAATAAATCAAAAATAAGGTTTAATAGAATTGTATTTGATTGGTGAAAGCACAAAAATCAACAATAGTTTCACGAATGAAAATAACTGAAAAGAAATTTAAACCCTTCGAGAAAGAAAAAAACTAAAAACTAAATTATAAAGAAAACTTTAGAATATCAAAATTTTTCCTTTAAAAAGTGTTTATGTAACACCCCTCACCCACATCCAACGCCGGGACAGGGTTCGAGGCATTATCGGACTTAAACCTTCACCAACATACAAAACCGGGCTACCAAATTTCGCCCAAAATTAAAACTTTTCAAACACATACATACCGTCCCTTATACAGGCCTTCGAGGCCTAAAACACACATCGGGGTGGTTCAGGACAAAACCAAGAACATTCAATAAAATTTGGGCAACTTAATAAATTCTCTTACTTTAGTGAGTCACACGCCCGTGTAGCTTGGGACACGCTCGTGTCCTCAGCCCGTGTAACTCTCTGTTTATGATGTCATCATGCATTTAGGGGCACACGGCCAAGACACATGCCCGTGTGTCTAGCTCGTGCTCGAAACTGACTTAAAATTTTAGGTGCAGGAGACGCACGGCCATACCACACGCCCATGGGGGTGATCCATGTGTCACACACAGCCTAGACACACGCCCGTGTGTCTACCCGTGTGGACCTTGTAGGGTTATTTTCCAAGCCTTTGGTCACCCTCTATCAACCAATCACACTTATAGGTTATCTTAATACATAATAAGGCCAGATTATACACTTACATATAACCTTGATAAACATCATTGCATGTAAACCTCATATCATCGGTTTTATACATGCTAGGTTAATTCCTTTTTCGTATTAAGGGTTTCCATATCTCATTGACACATTTAAGAGTGGCTCATTCTCATAACTCATTGCCAATTATAGTCAAGCCATCCCATGTAAACATAAACATGCATAGATTTGTAGGTCATAGCCTATTTCAAAATGAACCGATTCCCATGGCCATATACAAATAGATATGTATATCTTTACAAATAGATGTGTATATCTTTACATGTCTTCATTATGGCTAATCAAATGGCATATCTAACAAAATAAACCAAGAGCCCTATACATGCCATTGAACAAAATAAAAGTGCCTATATACCAAAGCTGGACTAGTTGATAGTATGTTGACTCTCCAACCGTCTTCCAATCTTTACGAGTCCTCGAGCTCTGTAAGATAGGGAAAAGAGAGGGGTAAGCATTTACATGCTTAGTAAGCCCAAATAACTAGAAAGTAAACTTACCGATTGATTAGCATACAACCATATTAAGCAAATAAATCAATAAGAATGAAATAGTTTCCCTATCACATGCATTCAATCAACAAGTTAGTCACAATAATAATGCACCATGTAATTTGTCTTAGATGAGCTCACCATTCATCATTTCATTTATATACATCATATTAATCTCGTTGAGTTTCTAGAAAATCTCGATGGATTATCCATTATCCGTCAAGTCATAAGAATGATCATTTCAAGTATGCACTCCTGTGAATCTCACATCTTACGGCGGGAATATCAGTCTAGGCTAAATCCCCTGTATCGTAAACTCATAAGGTGAAGTTGGGATTACTAGTCTAGGCTAAATCCCTTATAGCGACAAACACCCTTAATGAGCTTGGATCTGAATTACTAGTCCAGGCTAAATTCAGACCCTAATCGGATTACTTGTCCGGGTTAAATCCACAATGCACACATATTCTTCGGGAGGCTCGATCACTTAAGGAACACCCGTCTGAGCTAGATCCTTTTTATCCTTGAAATCAATGGATTACCTGTCCAGGCTAAATCCTTTCTGCAAAACATGCAGGATCTCAGGTCATGTAAGCCATGGTTTATCCATTAGATTTCCTTTTCAACCTCAACTGAGACATTCATCAACATGTCATTATTAAGGATATATTTCATAGATTTTCATGCCATCATCAAATGCAATAACCATACGTTCATAAATCATGCAATTAAGCATACTATGAGTTTACTTTAAGTTTTTCGAACTTACCTGGTACTCGTCTCGATATCGTGTTTCGGCTATTACGAAACCTTTCGTTTTCCTCGATCGACCTCTGAAATTTATTCGAGGTCTATAACAATAAAAATAAATCATTAACACCTCACATTATACATTTTGAGTCTACATTTCACCCCCGGTCCAAATGACCGTTTTGCCCCTAACCTTTCACATTTTACGATTTAGTCCCTAGGCTAGTATAATGGAATGCATGCAATTTCTACATTACCCAAGCCTAGCCGAATGTTATTTCATCTTATGGAAGCCCACATTTTTCCATTATTTCACATTTCTACCTCACATTTTACACATTTTACAAAAAGGTCCTTTTTAGGGGTTTTTCATGAAAATCACCTAGGAAAAGATGTTTAACACACATCCTCTATAAAACCATCAGAATACAAGTAACTCATGCATGGGTAAATTTCTAAACATGAACCCTAGGATGAAATATGGGTAGAAATAGAGAGAGTAAGCTACGGGATTTCAAAAATACGAAGAACATTAAAAACGGAGCTTGAGAGCACTTACTATTGAGCTTGAAAATGTTGAAAACCCTAGCTATGGTGACTTGAGAATTTCGACTAGACAAGGAAGAAGAATGGCTGATTTTTGTCTTCTTTTTCCCATTTTATTTCATTAAATTGCCAAATGAACAAAATACCCTTAAGTCCTTTCTTTAAAATTTCATCCATACGAGCCCATTTTTGCCCAAAAACTTAGAAATTGGGAAAATTTCTCCTCAAGACCTTCTAATTAATATTATAAAGCAATTTCATACAAATTACTTCTAAAACCCAAGTTTTGCAATTTATTCAATTTGGTCCCTAATGTCCAGTTGGACACCTTATTCAAAGAATTCCTTCATGAAGCTTTTAGACCTCATATGTAACGCCCCGCACCCGAGACCATTGCCGGAGTCGAACACGAGGTGTTAACGAACTTAATTCATTTATTTACACAATTCATTTTAAAAATTTCCAGACAAGCTGGCTAACTGTGTCACTGTCACCTTAAAAATCATATCACGAGTTCCAAAACTCGAAAACTGATTCCGTGAATTGTCCCTGAAACTAGACTCATATATCTATCTACAGATTGTTTTCCAGAATTTTTGGTTGGCCCAATTAGTACAGTTTATTAGTTAAAGTCTCCCCTATTTTAGGGTTCGACCACTCTGACCTTCATGCATTACGACTTAGATATCTCCCTATACAGGGCTTCAATACATATGCCGTTTGTTTCTAATAAAACTAGACTCAAAAAGGAATCTGTACATATAAAGCATGACTTCCAATTATTTATGGTTAATTTATGGTAAATTTCCAAAGTCAGAAAAGGGGATCCAGTAACCGTTCTGGCCCTGTTTCACGAAAACTTAAACATCTCATGAAATACGGCTCATATGGTCGTTTTGCTTCTTCCATATGAAAATAGACTCATCAAAGTTAGATTACATAATTTATTCATTATTTAATTACATTCCTACTATTTTTAGTGAATTTTCAAACTCACACCACTGCTGCTGTCAGCATCTATTTTAAGGTAAATTTCACCTATTTCATAGTTTCCATGATTCAACTAGCCATTTGACATACATAGCACCAAATATGATCGTGATTAACCATTCCAATGGCTAATCATTGCCAAGCATTTCCACACCTCTCAATAACTATATATATACAAAATGATTTTAATACTATGCTCAAAATATTTAAGCCATTTTCGCATGGCTATCCGAATATATATACACATTACCAAAGGTACTTGATTAACAACAAAGGTTAGTCCTATACATGCCATTATCAACGTTTAACTAAAAGAGTACCAAAAGGGCTTAGATAGTGTGGACGACTTCGACTTCGACAATCCCGAGTCTGATAGCTGAGAAACAAAAATCTATAAAACAAAGAATTAAAGAAACGGAATAAGCATTTAATGCTTAGTAAGTTTTGAGTAACGAAATCATTTAAAAGAATGGCATAATAATGTCAAGTTTGTTTGTGTCATCCCTTGGCTGAATAGAAACATAACCGAGATATCATTTTTATCATTAATATCACAAAGGTGAAACCAATTTATCCGGCCAAATCAAATCCACAACCGAATGCTCTCATCTCAAATGTCCATGTCCATTTCATGCATATACACACACATTTCATAACTATGACATTGAACTCTCTAATTCGGAACTCATACATCATAATCAGATCATAAACATTCGGATGATTTAAATAATGTGCTAAGCATTCCCATCGAATTCCAAAGTCATAATTGAAGTATATTCATATTCTCAACAAGAGTAAATTACTTACCTGGTTGTCTTACAGTAAGTAGCGCATGTGATTAAAATTATTCCAGCATGTATTATATGATTTCTCGTAAGAACACTTACGAGTTTTCACCCTCAAATATTATGCTGGTGCAACATCCTTCGGAATAAAGTCCGACTCTTAGTACCTGCTCAAAAGCCCTTCGAGACCAAGCTCGGATTAGACCACTGGCTCGAAGGCCCTTCGGAACTAAGTCCGGTTATGGCACTGGCTCTAAAAAGCCCTTCGAAACTAAGTTCGACTATTAGCACTGGCTCAAAAGCCCTTCGAGACCAAGCTCGGATTTAGACCCCGATTAGCATTCACACATATATGCATATATATATCACATCACATCTGGATATCATTCCTGATACTCGAATACAATTACAGCATGTTTACTAACCACACATCGTTCGATTCATTAATCCCACACAAATAACATAACCCCTTTTCGTTAATCCACAAGATTTCTATAACTATTCGGCTACAAGTAAATACCTTACTTATTTATTTTATCGTGTAATTCGAGTAGAATCGTCAAGTCACGAGTTAATTATTTTGCTCATAGACAAATAATTGCCTTATTAAATCGTAAGCTAAATTTCATTACTCAAAGACTTACCTTATATCCTTCTGAACAAATCTCGGTTTAGCTATTCCGTGACTTTAGCTTTTCCTCTATCCGATGTTGCCCCTTTATGCTCTTTAGCTATGTTAAACAAGTTTAGTCATATTAAACCTTATCCAATTTATTTAAACATTCAATAACAAACTCCTTGATTATTAAACACACATTCGGCAAGAACATTGGCAACTCATACTACATCAATCCTAATTCATTAGCCGAATACTCATATATCTATAATAAGTACATATGACATCTTCTTCAAGACACATTCGGCTATAGAATAATTTCCTTATAAAACTCTTAATCAATCCACCATCACATGTATCATTACAAAGCTTCACACTTAGTATGCTAATGACATTAAAACAATCCACCTTAACCGAAACTTAACTCATACAAAACCTATATTCCAACCATAAAATAGGTAGAATTTTAACTAATCATCCAAATACATTCGAACTTAAACATCATTCCGACCTACACTCATATTACATCTATAAAACTACAAGCCGAATATACCTATACTTACATCATTTAAACATCAACCCTCAATTTCTTTGACAAAGCACACTTCCGAAAATGATAAGGCAATATAACAGCCTTTAATCCAACTTATAATTCATACATATCACATTCCAAGCATTGTCTCTATTCTATCATTTAATATACAAACCTTACTCAATAACTTCATAGTTCAAATTCGGCAATTACACCAACTCACTAGATGTTTTATTATTATTATTGTTCATTTATTCAAACTACATACAATTAACAACCACTTGCAACTTAGTCATTAAACATGAAAACAACCATTTATCTCTTCCATTTTCTACCATGGCCGAAGGCTCAAGACACCACACCATTCCAATTTGGTCATGGGTTAAGCAAAGGACTTAATGACAAACTCAAAAATGTTAAAAAAAAATCCATGAATCATCATTGAACTTACCTTAATCTAGAGAGCCACCATAGCCGAATTTCTCCAAGCTCTTTCTCTTCTAGTTACGGCAATGAGGAGCAAAGATGGAGAAACTTTGGTTTCTCCTCCCACTAATTCAACATTCTTTTATTATCCATATTTTATTTTTAACACTAAAATATTAATCAACAAATAATTATTATATGTTTTAGTCCATAACATGGTCGGCCACCATCTAGGATTTGGTTAATTTGACATGCAAACCCATCATTTTTATAACATGCATTAATAGATACTTATAGATTAACCTATCACATTTCAAAAGTGTCACACATAAGTCCTATTAACTAAATTCACATGCAATCGACTAAATCGAAGCTTAAAACTTTCACACATTCATATTCACATATTTTAGAGAATAAATATCCTATTCAAATACTTCGGCGACTCGGTTTAGCGGTCCCGAAACCACTTTCCCACTAGGGTCAATTTAGGGGTGTCACATCATAATAATCATAAAATAAATATTTTGGTCAATTTAGGGGTGTCACATCATAATAATCATAAAATAAATATTTTGATGTCAAATTTATGGTCCCAAAACCACTGTTTCGACTAGACCCTATTTCGGGATGTTACATTTCTCCCCCCTTAAGGACTTTCGTCCTCGAAAGTCTTACCAGTAAACATGTGTGGATACTGGCTTCTCATGGTTTCTTCCGGTTCCCATGTAGCTTCTTCTACTCCGTGTCGGTGCCATAAAACATTGCCAAAACCACATCTTTATTTCTCAACTGTTTAATCTCGCTAGCTAAAATCTTGACCGGTTCCTCGTTATAAGCCATATCCGGTCTAATCTCAATCTCTACCGGTGAAATCACATGAGAGGGGTCTGATCGATATTGGCTTAACATGAATACATGAAACTCGTCGTGAATCTTTTCCAATTCGGGTGGCAATGCCAATGATAGGCTAATGGTCCAACCCTTTCAGTAATCTCGTACGATCCTATAAATCGCGGACTCAGTTTGCCTTTCCGACCAAATCTCAATACTTTTTTCCATGGAGATACTTTCAAGAATACTCTATCTCCAACTTGGAACTCAATCTCTTTTCTTTTCAAATTAGCATATGACTTTTGCCTATCCGATGTCGCTTTTAAACAGTCTCGTATCACTTTAACTTTTTCTTCAGTTTCCTTGATCAGATCAACCCCGTGAATCTGACTTTTCTTTAGTTCTATTCAATACAATAAAGTTTGGCACTTTGCCATACAAGGCCTTATAAGGTGTCATCTTTAAACTCGTTTGAAAACTGTCGTTGTAGGCAAATTCTACCAATGGTAAATATATCCCGAAATTCGAGGATGCAACATTACAACATATCCTCAAGGATCTGAATAAGAGCTTAATTATGACAATTCTACTCTTAGACAGGGTCTATTCCTCCTCTGAATAAGAGCTTAGCTTGAATCAATATCCTTGAATATTAAAACAAGAATTAAGAACACATAATTAAGAACAAGTCAAATATTTATCATACAATTTAGATAATAATAACAAGAACCGTTTTAGGTTTCATTCCCCTTAGGTATTTAGGGGGTTTAGTTCATACTTACGGAAGAAAACATCTCAAAAGCATAAAGATAACAAAACATAAGAAAACCCAAAACTCCTGAAGGAACTTGAAGGGAGATCTTCAGTCATGATGATGAATCTAGCTTCTAAGATGGATCAATCGGCTTTCCTTGAGTAATTCCTTTGTTCCTACTCTGTGTCTCCCATTCTAAGTGCCTCCTCAGGTGTTTAAATAAGTTTTAGAATGCCTAAGAACCCTCAAAATTGCCTTTTCTGAATAGGGTTATACTTGGGCTTGGCAGGGACACACCCGTGTGCGATTAGTCCAGCCTGTGGTCAAGGTTGTTGAATAGGCACAGGCGTGAAGTCTACCCATGTAAGTCATGCTTCGATCCTGCCAAAGAGACACGGCCGTGTGACACGCCCGTGTGAGAAAGTCCAGGCTGTGTTAATTTTCCATGTGGGTCCATTTTCTCCCTTTTTGGCCCGTTTCTCGCTCTTTTTACTCTTCTATGCTCACATAAGTATAAAACATGAAATTAAAGAATTATGAGCATTGAATTCACCAAATCTAAGGAGAAATCATCCATAAATGTGTTAAGCATGGGATAAAAATAAGTATAAATTGCGGTTTATCAAATACCCCCACACTTAAGCGTTTGCTTGTCCTCAAGCAAAATCCTCGACTCACAATCAAAATAAATTCTTCTCAATTTATAATCCCTATCAATAATATCTCAAAATAATCCATAAGTATTCATACATTGAAAATTCAACTAAGAGTATATCAAAGTTTCAAACATTCCAAGTTGAGTATTTTATCATAAAAACATAGGTGTCTCCTCTTATCTAAGTGATTACCTTTGATCAAAATATCACAGAGTTTAACATCCTCACTAAAGATTCACTTAAATCACTCAAGGTATTTAAGGACATCAATTAAAGCACTCAGTAGTCAATATGAAAAGCTATTACCATAGGCTTACTTGAAAACCAAATCTCCACCACTATAAATTGAACTGATACATTAATCAAAAAGGTCTTTTAGAGGGTTGTAATATGGATTTGGTTAGGGGGTGTGGTCACAAGCTAAAAGAAAAGGCTAGAATCGAGATTGAATTGAAAAATTACCTAACTAGAAAAAAAACCAGTTATCAGTTGAATACAAGTGAGCTTCTTGTCAGAATATGGAATTAACACTCAAGCTCAAAAATGATGAATTACTACTAATATGTATTGAAGTAATTTTTTTTAAGAACAAGTCAAATACATAGAATAACAAAACATAGCTAAGCAATTAGTTCAAATCAAATCTCGACAAAAAAAAGGATCAAATTAGGGGATTTCAACAATAATGGGTTATAGGTTAATATTGAGGGTAAATCAATTAATGGCTTGTTAGGCTCAAAGGGGTTCACTAAGGGTTAATTATGAAGGTAGTCTTTTGTGGAGTGAGTGGGTTAAACCTAAGTGCCTTTATCATCTTGACATATCAAATCAAATGGTGTGGTCTTGACATGCATAATCAAACAAGTTATAGAATAACAAATCAATACTGATGCACTCATAATAAAAGTGAGCATGAAAGAAATAAAATATGCCCTAAAGGCTCAAGATCTCACAAAGATTATGGCTTTTTGATGTTTGAACTTGTGAATTTCAAATCAAGATAATACCTAAACTTAGGGAAAGAACCTAAAAGTTTTTAATTCTTCAAAAATCAACTTATCATGCTTGATTCCCTAATGTCTTAAAGTTTAAACAATCAATGCATAATTGCCTATATTTTAATTCAAGACATATCAATAAAAATCATAAATTAATTAAAATTCATTCTAATAGTGATATGAGTGATTCACGTGAGAATAAGACAAAATTCAAGGATTTCTAATGATGATATGAAAGACCCTTCCACACTTAAGATGTACATTGCCCTCAATGTACAAAGAAAGATATATTGAAAAATATAGATAAATAATCATAAGATATGGAGAGAAGTGAAACTTCCTGAATGATGAATGAACTCTTTGATTTAGAGTTATGGAGAATAATCGGCTAAAGTAGATGATAAGAGTGAAGGAGGATATTCCGGTGGTGGTAGAGGTTCATTAGTCCATAAGTCCTGCGCCAAAAGAATATTATATCTGGTGGTAGCTATGGTCATGGTCAAGCAGGACATGGCAGTCGTGGAGAACCTTTCCTAGTGGAGTTTGTAGTTCCTATACAATGATGAGCTTTGGAGCTCTTTATAACTGTGATAGAATCAGGAACTTTTTAGGGAATATAATGAAACATAATTACTCGTAATGAAATAGCCAAAACTATAAATTATTCAATAAAAATTATAAAAACTAAAATTAAAATAATGTTAAAGGAAAATGACATAAAAAGTACTTAGTTAAGATAAATAAAGATAAAAGTGAAAATAAAAAAATAAAAAATAAAAAGTTTTTAAACATCGTTATCGCCGGATGGTTCGCGAGGTGGTGGCGGCGATGAGATGTGAAAGTGTTGAGAAATCTGATACAGAGTTGCATCAATGTGATCAAAGAGCTAAAAACATTGTTGCTCAAATCGTGCAAGGCGCTTAGAGATGTTAGAATATGAAGCCGCCGCATGAACTGGATGATGGATGGCTGGTGGCTGAGATAGTGGGTCCTCATGACGTGGAGGGACATCATCAGTAATGTCCTCTGGGTCCTCCTCCTTGGTGGACTGGATGAGGAGGTACTGATGAGGGTAGGGGCCACATCGTTTCTCGATCATCCTCATACTTAGCATGCTCGAGATGCCCTGTGGGGACATTTGGCCAATGAGAGTGAGGGAGGATGATTGTGCTGCTGTGTTGAGGAGCCTGAAGTGCCAAGCCAATCGAGTCACATAGGGCCCGATAGAGATGACCCCTCTCCTATGTTGCTCCGTCTGATGGTAGATGGCGAGGGTGATGAAGTAAGCAAGGTCGAGGATGTGCTCGTTCACCATGCTCCATAAGAAATAGGCGTCGTGGGTGGTGACGACGCCAGTGCTCTCTCGTCTCCCTGTCAGAGTGTGAGCCAAGATGGCGTGTAGATACCTCAAGGATGGAGGGAGAGCTGATGCCTTGGAGCGGCTAGGATCGTAGGTGGTCGAGGTAGGGACGAGGTCCCTCTAGCATTTTGAGGGGGAGTAGTGGATGTGGTGGTGGAGGGTGTCGAGTTCATTGTCATCCATGAACTCCTCCGTGTATAGCCCTAGTGCAATCCCGAACTCGGGTACGCTCAACTAGCGTACTAGACCACCAAGGCGGAACTGGACCGTTCCAAGATCGTCGAAGTTGGTCATGACAGTCTGAAGATGAAACGTCGAGCAGAGTTCCAATGTGAATTTGAGATACGTCGGCTCGACGATCTCAAAGAAGAGTCCCCATGGGTTAGTTGTCAGGAGGGCTCGGACCGCGTCAGCCAAATGAATCCATTCTAGTGCGGCCCAGTCAATGTAGCGGCCCACACCTAGGGGTCGGGCCCGTAATATCTGATATAATTCCTCCTGGGGTCCTAAAGGAACCTGGAGGAATAGATGCCTAATCTCCGTGGTAGGACCCAAGGATGACGCTGCTCCTTTCTTTTTCTTCAAGGCAGGAACAACGATCTTCTTACCACGTGAGGATGACATTGTACCTACATTGAAAAGTCGAAGTTCAACCAATACATCCCAAAAATAGCATGGAAAAACAAAATATTTCATGAGACTCGCGTACTAAATGAAGAGAACAAAACTAAAACAACTAAAGAAATTATATCAAGTCATTTAAAATAGGACTAAGATAATAATTTGATGGGAAAATCTAATGCATGAATGTATGTGGGTAAACATAAAATCCATGGAAACAAGAAAAATGGATGAATGTAGTATGAAAAATGGCAATGACAAGCATGAGTATTTCTATTATTCTACTATTAATATTCACTTAAGATAGTCAAATGGATCAGAGAAATCATGAAATAGGCAAGATATTTAAAGAAAATAGAGAGAAAAGAGTTAACAAATGCAAAAGGGAGAAGCTTGAGTCGTCGGAAACAGTGCTGTAGGAGGCGCGTGGGCGTGGCAGGTAGGGCGTGGGGAGTTGCAACGGCTAGGGTTATGGATTTTGGGGAGGGAGATGATGAATAGTAAGGGGTTTATATAGATTTTGGGGCACACGGTCGTGCTTTGCCCGTGCGTTTCGCAATTTTTTAAATTTGGGTGCGTTTGACATTTGACCCATGCCCGTGTACCTTGGGCGTGTGGGTACACACGGCCGTGTCACATGACCGGTCGCACAGCCGTGTCGCACGGTCGTGTCGCACAGCTGTGTCTTGCTTTGTTTGCTTCTCCCAGGCCCCTGTACATAGGTCCACACCCGTGTTCATTTTGATAGTATCGACCATGGATAGATGGCACGGGCGCGTCGAACGCCTGTGCTAAATTTCCAGGTTAGCCCATGATTTCAAAGCACGGGCGTATCGCACGCCCATATTGTTTTAGCAATTTCGCCCACGGCCTTATCCCACGACCGTGGCAACTTATCGCATCCCGTGTTGGGGAAAAATTTGCCTTATTTTCACACGGCCTATCGCACAGCCATGTCTCCTTTTATGGTGTGAGCACGACCTACAACACGCTCGTGTGCTTGGCCATGTGGATAGGAAAACCATGTGTTTCTAGACTCACTAGGCTAGATGTAAAAAACTAGAACTTAAAAAAATCATTACTGTTAGTGCTCGGGTTGCCTCCCGAGAAGCATTTATTTATAGTCTTAAGCTGGACTTACCTTTCTGGTGCATGGTCATGGTGGCTCGAGGAGTTTACACACCTCATCCCTGCTATCAACTTTATCAATATAAGGTTTAAGACGGGTATTGTTTACCATAAAAGTGCCGAATTTGGGATGAATTGCCTCGAATGTACCATATGGGAAAATATTGAGTACCGTAAGAGGGATTACTTTATTAGGTTTAGAAGTGGTAATGCGAGGATCTGCTGCATCTAGTAGTGCTTTGTCTCCAGCCTTAAGTTGATTTGGTGATGTATTGATCTCGTCCTAGCTCAGATTCGGTTCATCGGGTGTTCTCAATTTTTGTGTCCACCATTCATCTAGTTCCTCGATTTGTAGCCGTCTTTCTTCATAGATAGGTCCTTTGTTGTTGCCTGAACATGGCTCGTGTAGGTTCTCCAAACTTATTTCCTGCAAAGTAGTTTGCACCACATGGTTAGTTTTAGTAAAATGATTTATACAACCACCTTTAATTTTTGATGTGTTATTCGAATTACGAGCTTGAAGGGTGATTGTTTCATCTCCCACACGAAGTGTGAGTTCACTTGTGCCGATATCAATAATGGTTCTAGCAGTCGCTAAAAAGGGTCGTCCTAAAATCAAAGGTGCATTACTATCTTCTTCCATGTCTAAAACAACAAAGTCTACTGGGTATATAAATTTATCGATCTTAACAAGAACATCTTTAATGATACCTCTAGGAAATCTAATGGTTTTATCATCTTCAATGATACCTCGACTGTACCATATGGTAAAATATTGAGTACCGTAAGAGGGATTACTTTATTAGGTTCAGAAGTGGTAATGCAAGGATCTGCTGCATCTAGTAGTACTTTGTCTCCAACCTTAAGTTGATTTGGTGATGTATTAAGCTCGTCCTGGCTCGGTTTTGGTTTATCTGGTGTTCTCGATTTCTATGTCCGCCATTCATCTAGTTCCTCAATTTGTAGCCGTCGTTCTTCATAGATGGGTCCTTTGTTGTTGCCTGAACATGGCTCGTGTAGGTTGTTCGAACTTATTTCCTGCAAAGTAGGTTGCATTAGATGGTCAGTTTTGGTAGAATGATTTATACAACCACCTTCAATTTTCGATATGTTATTCAAATTACGAGCTTGAAGGGTGATTGTTTTATCTCCCACACGAAGTGTGAGTTCACTTGTACCGACATAAATAATGGTTCTAGCAGTCGCTAAAAAGGGTCGTCCTAAAACAAAGGTGCATTACTATCTTCTTCCATGTCTAAAACAACAAATTCTAATGGGTATATAAATTTATCGATCTTAACAAGAACATCTTCAGTGATACCTCTAGGAAATCTAATGGTTTTATCATCTTCAATGATACCTCGACTGTACCATACGGGAAAGTATTGAGTACCGTAAGAGGGATTACTTTATTAGGTTCAGAAGTGGTAATGCGAGGATCTGCTGCATCTAGTAGTGCTTTGTCTCCAACCTTAAGTTGATTTGGTGATGTATTGAGCTTGCCCTGGCTCAGTTTCGATTTATCGGGTGTTCTCGATTTCTATGTCTGCTATTCATATAGTTCCTCGATCTGTAGCCGTCGTTCTTCATAGATAGGTCCTTTGTTGTTGCCTGAACATGGCTTGTGTAGGTTCTTCGAACTTATTTCCTGCAAAGTAGGTTGCACCAAATTGTGAATTTTAGTAGAATGATTTATACAACCACATTCAATTTTCGATGTGTTATTCGAATTACGAGCTTGAAGGGTGATTGTTTCATCTCCCACACGAAGTGTGAGTTCACTTGTGCCGATATCAATAACGGTTCTAGCAGTCGCTAAAAAGGGTCGTCATAAAATCAAAGGTGCGTTACTATCTTCTTCCATGTCTAAAACAACAAAGTCTACTGGGTATATAAATTTATCGATCTTAACAAGAACATCTTCAATGATACCTCTAGGAAATCTAATGGTTCTATCATCTTCAATGATACCTCGACTGTACCATATGAAAAAATATTGAGTACCATAAGAGGGATTACTTTATTAGGTTCAGAAGTGGTAATGCAAGGATCTGCTGCATCTAGTAGTACTTTGTCTCCAACCTTAAGTTGATTTGGTGATGTATTGAGCTTGTCCTGGCTCAGTTTCGATTTATCGGATGTTCTCGATTTTTGTGTCCGCCATTCATCTAGTTCTCGATCTGTAGCCGTCGTTCTTCATAGATAGGTCCTTTGTTGTTGCCTGAACATGGCTCGTGTAGGTTTTCCGAACTTATTTCCTGCAAAGGAGGTTACACCACATGGTCAGTTTTAGTAGAATCATTTATACAACCACCTTCAATTTTTGATGTGTTATTCAAATTACGAGCTTGAAGGGTGATTGTTTCATCTCCCACACGAAGTGTGAGTTCCCTTGTGCTGACATCAATAATGGTTCTAGCAGTCGCTAAAAGGGTCGTCTTAAAATCAAAGGTGCGTTACTCTTTTCTTCCATGTCTAAAACAACAAAGTCTACTGGGTATATAAATTTATCGATCTTAACAAGAACATCTGCAATGATACCTCTAGGAAATCTAATGGTTTTATCATCTTCAACGATACCTCGACTGTACTATATGGGAAAATATTGAGTACCGTAAGAGGGATTACTTTATTAGGTTCAGAAGTGGTAATGCAAGGATCTGCTGCATCTAGTAGTACTTTGTCTCCAACATTAAGTTGATTTGGTGATGGATTGAACTCGTCTTGGCTCGATTTTGGTTTATTGAGTGTTTTTAGTTTATCGGGTGTTCTCGATTTCAGTGTCCACCATTTATCTAGTTCCTCGATTTGTAGCCGTCGTTCTTCATAGATAGGCCTTTGTTGTTGCCTGAACATGGCTCGTATAGGTTCTTCGAACTTATTTCCTGCAAAGTAGGTTGCACCAGATGGTCAATTTTAGTAGAATAATTTAGACAACCACCTTCAATTTTTGATGTGTTATTCGAATTACGAGCTTGAAGGGTGATTGTTTCATCTCCTACACGAAGTGTGAGTTCACTTGTGCCGACATCAATAATGGTTCTAGCAGTCGCTAAAAAGGGTCGTCTTAAAACCAAAGGTGCGTTACTATCTTCTTCCATGTCTAAAACAACAAAGTCCACTGGGTATATAATTTATCGATCTTAACAAGAACATCTTCAATGATACCTCTAGGAAATCTAATGGTTCTATCATCTTCAATGATACCTCGACTGTACCATATGGGAAAATATTGAGTACCATAAGAGGGATTACTTTATTAGGTTCAGAAGTGGTAATGCAAGGATCTGCTGCATCTAGTAGTACTTTGTCTCCAACCTTAAGTTGATTTGGTGATGTATTGAGCTCGTCCTGGCTCGGTTTTGGTTTATCTGGTGTTCTCGATTTCTATGTCCGCCATTCATCTAGTTCCTCAATTTCTAGCCTTCGTTCTTCATAGATGGGTCCTTTGTTGTTGCCTGAACATGGCTCATGTAGGTTGTTCGAACTTATTTCCTGCAAAGTAAGTTGCATTAGATGGTCAGTTTTAGTAGAATGATTTATACAACCACCTTCAATTTTCGATATGTTATTCAAATTACGAGCTTGAAGGGTGATTGTTTTATCTCCCACACGAAGTGTGAGTTCACTTGTACCGACATAAATAATGGTTCTAGCAGTCGCTAAAAAGGGTCGTCCTAAAATCAAAGGTGCATTACTATCTTCTTCCATGTCTAAAACAATAAATTCTAATGGGTATATAAATTTATCGATCTTAACAAGAACATCTTCAGTGATACCTCTAGGAAATCTAATGGTTTTATCATCTTCAATGATACCTCGACTGTACCATACGGGAAAGTATTGAGTACCGTAAGAGGGATTACTTTATTAGGTTCAGAAGTGGTAATGCAAGGATCTGCTGCATCTAGTAGTACTTTGTCTCCAACCTTAAGTTGATTTGGTGATGTATTGAGCTTGTCCTTGCTCAGTTTCGATTTATCGGATGCTCTCGATTTTTGTGTCCGCCATTCATCTAGTTCCTCGATCTGTAGCCGTCGTTCTTCATAGATAGGTCCTTTGTTGTTGCCTGAACATGGCTCGTGTAGGTTTTCCGAACTTATTTCTTGCAAAGAAGGTTACACCACATGGTCAGTTTTAGTAGAATCATTTATACAACCACCTTCAATTTTTGATGTGTTATTCAAATTACGAGCTTGAAGGGTGATTGTTTCATCTCCCACACGAAGTGTGAGTTCCCTTGTGCTGACATCAATAATGGTTCTAGCAGTCGCTAAAAGGGTCGTCTTAAAATCAAAGGTGCGTTACTCTTTTCTTCCATGTCTAAAACAACAAAGTCTACTGGGTATATAAATTTATCGATCTTAACAAGAACATCTTCAATGATACGTCTGGGAAATCTAATGGTTTTATCATCTTCAACGATACCTCGACTGTACTATATGGGAAAATATTGAGTACCGTAAGAGGGATTACTTTATAGGTTCAGAAGTGGTAATGCAAGGATCTGCTGCATCTAGTAGTACTTTGTCTCCAACATTAAGTTGATTTGGTGATGGATTGAACTCGTCTTGGCTCGATTTTGGTTTATTGAGTGTTTTTAGTTTATCGGGTGTTCTTGATTTCTGTGTCTGCTATTCATATAGTTCCTCGATCTGTAGCCGTCGTTCTTCATAGATAGGTCCTTTGTTGTTGCCTGAACATGGCTCGTGTAGGTTCTTCGAACTTATTTCCTGCAAAGTAGGTTGCACCAGATTGTGAATTTTAGTAGAATGATTTATACAACCACATTCAATTTTCGATGTGTTATTCGAATTACGAGCTTGAAGGGTGATTGTTTCATCTCCCACACGAAGTGTGAGTTCACTTGTGCCGACATCAATAACGGTTCTAGCAGTCGCTAAAAAGGGTCGTCATAAAATCAAAGGTGCGTTACTATCTTCTTCCATGTCTAAAACAACAAAGTCTACTGGGTATATAAATTTATCGATCTTAACAAGAACATCTTCAATGATACCTCTAGGAAATCTAATGGTTCTATCATCTTCAATGATACCTCGACTGTACCATATGGAAAAATATTGAGTACCATAAGAGGGATTACTTTATTAGGTTCAGAAGTGGTAATGCAAGGATCTGCTGCATCTAATATTACTTTGTCTCCAACCTTAAGTTGATTTGGTGATGTATTGAGCTTGTCCTGGCTCAGTTTCGATTTATCAGATGTTCTCAATTTTTGTGTCCGCCATTCATCTAGTTCCTCGATCTGTAGCCGTCATTCTTCATAGATAGGTCCTTTGTTGTTGCCTGAACATGGCTCGTGTAGGTTTTCCGAACTTATTTCCTACAAAGGAGGTTACACCACATGATCAGTTTTAGTAGAATCATTTATACAACAACCTTCAATTTTTGATGTGTTATTCAAATTACGAGCTTGAAGGGTGATTGTTTCATCTCCCACACGAAGTGTGAGTTCCCTTGTGCTGACATCAATAATGGTTCTAGCAGTCGCTAAAAGGGTCGTCTTAAAATCAAAGGTGCGTTACTCTTTTCTTCCATGTCTAAAACAACAAAGTCTACTGGGTATATAAATTTATCGATCTTAACAAGAACATCTTCAATGATACCTCTAGGAAATCTAATGGTTTTATCATCTTCAACGATACCTCGACTGTACTATATGGGAAAATATTGAGTACCGTAAGAGGGATTACTTTATTAGGTTCAGAAGTGGTAATGCAAGGATCTGCTGCATCTAGTAGTACTTTGTCTCCAACATTAAGTTGATTTGGTGATGGATTGAACTCGTCTTGGCTCAATTTTGGTTTATTGAGTGTTTTTAGTTTATCGGGTGTTCTCGATTTCAGTGTCCACCATTTATCTAGTTCCTCGATTTGTAGCCGTCGTTCTTCATAGATAGGCCTTTGTTGTTGCCTGAACATGGCTCGTATAGGTTCTTCGAACTTATTTCCTGCAAAGTAGGTTGCACCAGATGGTCAATTTTAGTAGAATAATTTAGACAACCACCTTCAATTTTCGATGTGTTATTCGAATTACGAGCTTGAAGGGTGATTGTTTCATCTCCTACATGAAGTGTGAGTTCACTTGTGCCGACATCAATAATGGTTCTAGCAGTCACTAAAAAGGGTCGTCTTAAAATCAAAGGTGCATTACTATCTTCTTCCATGTCTAAAACAACAAAGTCTACTGGGTATATAATTTATCGATCTTAACAAGAACATCTTCAATGATACCTCTAGGAAATCTAATGGTTCTATCATCTTCAATGATACCTCGACTGTACCATATGGGAAAATATTGAGTACCGTAAGAGGGATTACTTTATTAGGTTCAGAAGTGGTAATGCAAGGATCTGCTGCATCTAGTAGTACTTTGTCTCCAACCTTAAGTTGATTTGGTGATGTATTGAGCTTGTCCTTGCTCAGTTTCGATTTATCGAGTGTTCTCGATTTCTGTGTCTGCCATTCATCTAGTTCCTCGATCTATAACCGTCGTTCTTCATAGATAGGTTCTTTGTTGTTGCCTGAACATGGCTCGTGTAGGTTCTCCGAACTTATTTCCTGCAAAGGAGGTTGCACCATATGGTCAGTTTTAGTAGTATGATTTATACAACCACCTTCAATTTTCGATGTGTTATTCAAATTACGAGCTTGAAGGGTGATTGTTTCATCTCCCACACGAAGTGTGAGTTCACTTGTGCTGACATCAATAATGGTTCTATTAGTCGCTAAAACGGGTCGTCCTAAAATCAAAGGTGCATTACTATTTTCTTCCATGTCTAAAACAACAAAGTCTACTGGGTATATAAATTTATCGATCTTAAGAAGAACATCTTCAATGATACTTCTAGGAAATCTAATGGTTTTATCATCTTCAAAGATACCTCGACTGTACCATATGGGAAAATATTGAGTACCGTAAGAGGGATTACTTTATTAGGTTCAGAAGTGGTAATGCAAGGATCTGCTGTATCTAGTAGTACTTTGTCTCCAACCTTAAGTTGATTTCGTGATGTGTTGAGCTTGTCCTAGCTCGATTTCGGTTTATAGGGGGTCTCAATTTTTGTGTCCGCCATTCATCTAGTTCCTCGATTTGTAGTCGTCGTTCTTCATAGATAGGTCCTTTTGTTGTTGCCTGAACATGTCTCGTGTAGATTTTTCGAACTTATTTCCTGCAAAGTAGGTTGCATCACATGGTCAGTTTTAGTAGATTGATTTATACAACCACCTTCAATTTTCGATGTGTTATTCGAATTACGAGCTTGAAGGGTGATTGTTTCATCTCCCACACGAAGTGTGAGTTCACCTATGTTGACATCAATAATGGTTCTAGCAGTCGCTAAAAAGGGTGGCTCTAAAATCAAAGGTGCGTTGCTATCTTCTTCCATGTCTAAAACAAACAAAGTCTACCAGGTATATAAATTTATCGATCTTAGCAAGAACATCTTCAATGATACCTCTAAGAAATCTAATGGTTTTATCAGCCAATTGAATGCTCATCCTAGTTTGTTTGGGTTTCCCAAGACCTAGTTGTTTAAACATTTTATAAGGCATAACATTAATGCTTGCCCCTAAGTCAACCAATGCATTATGAAAATCAAAACTACCAATTAAACAAGGAATCATAAAACTCCCTGGATCTTTCAATTTTTTGGGTAGCTTATTCTGTAATATGGCTGAGCAAACTGCATTCAACTCCATATGCGATGCCTCATCCAACTTTCGTTTATTTGTTAAAAGCTCTTTTAAAAATTTGACTGCGTTTGGCATCTGCGAAAGAGCTTCAATAAACGGTAAGTTACTATGTAAAGTTTTTAATAATTTAAGGAATTTACTAAATTTTTCTTCTGTGCGGTCTTTCCTTGTCGCATTTGGGTATGGCACACGGGGTTTGTACTCTTTACTTACCGGTTTCTGGTCATTGTGGTCCACCTCACCTTTATCTTGACTTACCACAATGTGCGCCTTGGTTCTGGTACAGACTCAACTAACCCTTCCTTGTCATGAGTGATAATCGCATTGAGTTGTTCCCTTGGGTTAGACTCTGTGTTACTCGGCAAACAACCTTGTGGTCGTTCAGAAATCAGTTTGGCGAGTTGGCCTATCTAAGTTTCGAGCCCTTGGATCGACGCTTGTTGATTTTTAAGTGCTGTCTCGATATTCTAAAAACGAGTTTCTGACGCTGAGATGAATTTTTTTAGCATCTCCTCAAGGTTCTGTTTTTTCTCTTGTTGGTAGGGTGGTTGTTGGAAGCCTGGAGGTGGTGGTGGTCGCTGATCCCCTTGGCATCCCCATGAGAAATTTGGGTGGTTCCTGTAACCTGCGTTGTAAGTATTACTATAAGGATTATTTTGAGATCGAGGATTATTACTCATGTAATTTAATTGCTCTTTTTCCATGTTGTGGCCATAGGGTGGGTATTCTGGATTGCATGATCCACCTCCATTTGTTTCGCACTACATTATTGGGTGAACCTGTGAAGAACTAAGAAAACCATCAATTTTCTTATTCAAGAGTTCTACCTGATTAGAGAACATGGTAACCGAATCAACGTTATAAACGCCTGCTGTTTTCGTTGGCTTTGTCCTCATGACTTGCCACTGATAATTATTCAGTGACATCTCTTCTATAAATTCATAAGCATCTTCAGGTGTCTTATTATTGATGGCTCCGCCAGCGGCTGCGTCAACAATTTGTTAAGTTGAAGGATTCAGGCCATTATGAAATGTTTGAACCTGTAGCCAGAGTGGTAACCTATGGTGAGGGCATATTCTCAAGAGGTCCTTGTATCTCTCCCATACGTCGTAGAGTGTTTCTAAATCCATATACATAAGAAAAGAGATATTATTACGTAATTTAGCCGTTTTAGCCGGTGGAAAATATTTTAATAAAAACTTTTTAGTCATTTGTTCCCAAGTAGTGATTGACTCTCGTGGTAACGAATTCAACCACTGTTTAACTTTGTTTCTTAATGAAAAAGGGAATAATCGAAGGCGAATGGCGTTATCAGAAATGCCATTTATTTTAAAAGTGTCGTAAAATTCTAAGAAATTTTCCAAGTGAGCGTTGGGATCTTCGTCCTGCAAACCATCAAACTGAACAAATTGCTGTATCATTTGAATTGTGTTAGGTTTTAGTTCAAAAGTATTTGCAGCTACAGCAGGTCTAACTATGCTCGGTTCAGTTCCTGTTAAAGAAGGTTTACGATAAACATTCATAGTGCGTGGAGCAGGATTCTGATTAGCAACAATCGTAGGAGGTAACGAATTTTATTGGTTTTCAAGCAGCTCCTCGGTTGTAGTTAAAGTATCGTCCTCTTTCTCTTCCTCTATGTATCGTAAGCTTCAGCTTATTGCTCTTCGGTTTCTGCAAATTGTGCGGTCGATCTCACCGTCAAAAAGTAATGCTCTTGACGGGTTTCTTCTGGTCATAAACTAGAAAAACCTATCAGAAGAAAATAAATGAAGAATTAGAAAAGAAAATAAAAATTTAAATTGCAATAAAAGTAAAATAGCTAAAGTAATAAAAATCAAGTGTTCCTAATATCCTAGTTCCCCGTCAAAGCGCCAAAAACTTGATACATGATATTTGTGACAGGTTTTAAATATTTATAATTAATCGTTCTTGAAACTAACTATTATCACGATGAAGGCAAGTGTACCTATCGAACAGTAGTATAGCTTTAGCAAGACTGAATTTTCGAACCCAAAGGAACCAAGAGTACTAGTAATTACCTTCTTTTTATTATCTAGCCTAAAAATTAAGGGATTTGGTTATCTAAACAAATTACTAAACTAAGAATGCACAGAAAGAAAATTTGGGAAAATACTTTTGGGAAAATTTGATTGATTAAGACAATACCTAAGGAAAAATCCAGCTAGATTTCACTTGTTATTTGACTCTAAATCAGACGATTTATTCATTTGACTTGATTCGTAAAAATCCCTAAGTTATATTATTATCTCTCTTGAGACTAATAATGTCTAACCCTAGGTTGAATAATTGAAATCTCTTTCTAATTAATACCCTAGAATTGCATTAACTTGATCTATGGATTCTCTTATTAGGTTTCACCCTAATCTGGCAAAATCTTGTCACCCTATCTCTAGGTGCGCAATTAACTCCGCTTAATTATGACAATTTTACTCTTAGACAAGGTCTATTCCTCCTCTGAATAAGAGCTTAGCTTGAATCAATATCCTTGAATATTAAAACAAGAATTAAGAACACATAATTAAGAACAAGTCAAATATTTATCATACAATTCAAATAATAATAACAAGATCCATCTTAGGTTTCATTCCCCTTAGGTATTTAGGGGGTTTAGTTCATACTTATGAAAGAAAACATCTCAAAAGCATAAAGATAACAAAACATAAGAAAACCCAAAACTCCTGAAGGAACTTGAAGGGAGATCTTCAATCTTGATGATGAATCCGGCTTCTGAGATAAATCAATCGGCTTTCCTTGAGTAATTCCTTGCTTTCTACTCTGCGTCTCCCCTTCTAAGTGCCTCCTCAGGTGTTTAAATAGGCTTTAGAATGCCTAAGAGCCCTCAAAATTGGCCTTTTCCGAATAGGGTTATACTTGGGCTCGGCAGGGACACGCCCGTGTGCGACTACTCCAGCTCGTGGTCATAGCTGTTGAATAGGTATGGGTGTGTAGTCTACCCGTGTAAGTCGTGCTTCGATCCTGCCAAAGAGACACGACCGTGTGACACACCTGTGTGAGGAAGTCTAGGTCGTGTTGATTTCCCATGTGGGTCCATTTTCTCTATTTGGCCAGTTTCTCGTTCTTTTTGCTCTCCTATGCTCACCTAAGTATAATACATGAAATTAAAGAATTAGGAGCATCAGATTCACCAAATCTAAGGAGAAATCATCCATAAATGTGTTAAGCATGGGATAAAAATATGTATAAATTATGGTTTATCAAGTCTCACCATATAAATGATGCCTCTAAATTTTCAAGGCAAAAACAATGGCGGCAAGCTCTAGATCGTGCGTTGGATAGTTCTTCTCTTGTGGCTTCAAATGCCATGAAGCATAGGCTATCACCTTTCCATCTTGCATAAGTACACAACCCAATCCATTTAAGGATGTATCACTGTAGACCACAAACTCTTTTCCCAGCTCAGGTAACACTAAAACAGGAGCTTCAGTTAGCAATGTCTTTAACCTCTCGAAACTCTACTAACACTTTTCTATCTATTCAAACTTAACATCTTTCTGTAGCAACCTCATCATTGGAGTCGCTATCATGGAGAATCCTTTCACAAATCTTCGGTAGTAACTGGCTAAACCCAAAAAGCTTCTAACCTTGGTTACATTTTTAAGCGGTTTCTATTCAACAATGGCAGAGATCTTATTTGGATCAACTTGGATGCCTTCACCCGAAACAAAATAACCCAAAAACCTAACTTCGTGGAGCCAAAACTCACTATTGGTAAACTTAGCATACAGTTGTTTTTCTCGTAAGGTCTACAACACAGTTCTCAGATGCTTCCCATGGTCTGTCTCATCTTTGGAATAAATCAAAATGTCGTCAATGAATACAACGACGAACTTATCCAAGTATGGCCGAAAAATTTTATTCATTGGGTCCATGAATACGATCGGTGCATTTGTTAACCCAAATGACATGACAAGAAATTCATAGTGGCCTTACCTCGTTCTAAACACTGTCTTAGGCACGTTCAATTCCTTAACTCGCAACTGATAGTAGCCGGACCTCAAGTCTATCTTAGAGAACACAGTGACTCCTCTCAACTGGTCGAACAAGTCATCGATCCTTGGCAAAGGATACTTATTCTTGATAGTTACCTTGTTCAACTACCAATAATCTATACATAGCCTCAATGAACCATCTTTCTTCTTTACAAACAATACGGGAGCACCCCAAGGTGAAAAGCTTGGCCTTGCAAAACCTTTATTCGTTAGCTTTTGTAATTGTGCTTTTAACTCTTTCAGCTCGGTTGGCACCATCCTGTACAGAGCAATAGAAATGGGAGCTGTTCCTGGCACCAATTCAATACCAAACTCTATCTCTCTTTTAGGAGGTAATCCGGGTAATTCTTCTGAGAACACATCTGGATATTCACATACTATTGGCACAGACTCAATCTTTAACTCCATTTCCTTAATGTTCAATACAAAAGCAAGGTAGGCTTCATACCCTTTTCTCATATATCTCTGAGCAACCATCGCTGTGATTAAAACCGGCGGCGTACCCAATTCTCTTGAATCAACCTGCAAAATCTCACCATCTGGGCATTTCAATTCAATATACTTGCTACCACAGTTGACAACTACGTCATGCAGGGTTAACCAATCCATACCAAGTATTACATCAAACTCATCAAATGGTAACAACATAAGGTCAGCCAGAAAGCATTGACCATGAATCGTCAAAGGACAATTCTTACAGACTTTATCAATTAGGACTGATTTGCCTAATGGGTTTGATACTCTAATAATAAATTCGTAGGTTCAATGGGTATGTTCATACTAGACACCAATCTAATGCAAATGTATGAATGCGCCGACCCCGGATCAATTAAGGCAACAACACATGTATTAAAAAGAGAAAAAGTACCCGTAATAACGTCAGGAGCAGAGGCTTCTTTTCGAGCACGTATTGCATACGTTCTTGCTGGGGCTTGAGCCTCTGATTTTGCAGCGTCTGTAGTCATAGCTCGACTACCACTAGCACTTCCAAGATATCTAGGAGGTCTACCTCGTGTAATGGGAGCACTCAACTTCGGGGCTACTTCCACTTCTTTTTCATTCCACTCTGGGCAGTCCCTGACGAAGTGGTCAAGAGAACCACATTTGAAACATGCATCGCTCTTTATTCGGCACTCTCCAAAGTGAAATTTGTTGCAGCTTTTACACTTTGGCTTTTGGTCATTTACACTCCCTACACTAGTTACTATCGGGAGAAAGACTTCTGATTGCGTCTTTTGGAGCCTCTCGTTCTACTCGAATATCCTACCAATGAAGTGAAGCGTTCATGTTGGCTCCTTGATTTCTTTGTAGGAAATGAGAGTGTCTTACCTTTGCTTACTTTCTTTCATTATTGAGCTCCTCGACCTTTTTGGACCGATTAGCTAATGCGGCTAACTCTTGTATCTCTAGAATCCCAATCAATAGCTTGATTTCCTCATTCAAACCTTTCTCAAAATGTTTGCACATTTCTGACTCAATTTGAACCCATTCAGTGGCATACTGACTTAGCCTTACAAACTCCTTTTCGTATTCTGCTACAGTCTTATTTCCTTGCTTGAGTTTCAAGAACTCCTTTCGTTTCGAGTCTAAGAACCTTTGACTGATGTAATTCTTCTTAAACTCTGCTTGGAAAAATTCCCAAGTGATGTTTTCCTTTGGCACCACGGAAGATACAATCTTCCACCAGTGATATGCAGTATCCTTCGGGAGAGACACGGCACACTTAAAGCACTCTTCAGGTGTGCATGATAATTCATCTAATACCTAAGTAGTATTCTCGAGCCAGAACTCGGCTTTCAGATATAAGCCTTCTACTACTACCACTAGAAACAACTCGTTGTACGAAAGCTAGAGCATGGATCTCGGCTCGCTCGAACTCATCTTGAGCTTGATTGGAAGACATTTACTATATTCAAAAACAATTTAAATAGTTAGGAGATGTCACACTATCAATGTTCGAATAATGACATGTATAGCGATACTTAATACTTTCTACGGTAGTTGATCGCGTGATTTTGTGATAAGTTTTAAATATTTATAATTAATCGTTCTTGAAACTAACTATTATCATGATGTAGGCAAGTGTACCTATCGAACAGTAATATAGTTTTAGCAAGACCGGATTGTCGAACTCAAGGGAACTAAAAGTATTAGTAATGACTGTCTTTTTATTATCTAGCCTAAGAATAAAAAGGTTTTTGTTTTAACTAACTAATTATCTAAACTAAGAATTCACAGAGAATGGAATTGGGGAATTGCTTTTGGGAAAATTGATTGAATTAAGACTATACCTAAGGAAAAATCCACCTAGACTGTACTTGTTATTCTGGCTCCAAATCGGACTATTTATTCATTTAACTTATTCCGTAGAGATCCCTAAGTTATGTTATTATCCCTATTCAAGACTAATAACATCTAATCCCTAGATTGAATAATTGAGACCTTTCACTTATTAACACCCTAGGATTGCATTAACTCGATCTATAGATCCCTTATTAGGTTTCACCCTAATCCGGCAAAATCTTGTCACCCTATGTCTAGGGGCGCATTCAACTCCGCTTTATTATGACAAATGTACTCTTAGACATGGTCTATTCCTCCTCTAAATAAGAGCTTACCTTGAATCAGTATCCTGGGATATCACAACAAGAATTAATAGCACATAATTTAGAACAAGTTAAATATTTATCATACAATTTAGAAAATAATAACAAGATTCGTCTTAGGTTTCATTCCCCTTAGGTATTTAGGGGATTTAGTTCATAACTAAAAAGGAAAACATCTTAGAATAATAAAGAATACAAAACATAAAGAAAACCTAAAACTCCTGAAGGGGAAATTGAGGAGAGATCTTCAGTCTTGATGGTGAATCTGGCTTCTGAGATGGATCAATCGACTTTCTTGGAGTAATTCCTTACTCCCTATTTTGTGCCTCTCTTTTCTTCCTCCTCTAGGGTGTATTTATAGGCTTTGGAATGCCTAAGAGCCCTCAAAATTAGCCTTTTCTAAATTGGACTTAACTTGGGCTCGACAGGGACATGCTCGTGTGACACGCCCATGTGCTATTACTTCAGGCCATGCTCGAGCCTGCCAAATTGACACGGCCGTGTGGTCTGCCTGTGTGAGGAGGTCCAGGCCGTGTTGATTTTGTACTTTGGCCTATTTTCTCCAGTTTTGGCGCCTTTCTCGTTCCTTTCGCTCTCCTATACTCTCCTAAGTATAAAACATGAAATTAAAGCATTAGCAGCATCGAATTCACCAATTCTAATAGGAAATCGTCCATAAAATGCGTTAAACATGGGGTAAAAATATGTATAAATTACGGTTTATCAAATACCCCCACACTTAAGCATTTGCTTGTCCTCAAGCAAAATTCTCAACTCATAATCAAAATAAATTCTTCTCAACTTATAATTTCTATCGATAATATCTCAAAATAATTCATAGGTAATCATACATTGAGAATTCAACTAAAAGAACATAAAATGTTCAAACATTCCAAGTTGAGCATTTTCTCCTGAAAACATAGGTGTCTCTCCTCATTTAAGTAATTAACTTTGATTTGGAATATCACAAAGTTTCACATCCTCACTAAAGATTCACTCAAATCACTCGAGGTGTTTTAAGGAAAATAAATTAAGCACTCAATAGTCAATAATGAAAAGTCATTACCATAGACTTGCATGAAAATCAAATCTCCACCACTGATAAATTGAGATGAAACATCAATCAAAAGGTCTTTAGAGGGTTGTAATAAGGCTTGGTTAGGGGGTGTGGTCACAAGATGAAAGAAAAGGTTAGAATCGAGATTGAATTGAAAAATTGCCTAACTAGAAAAAGAGTTAATCATCACTTGCGTACAACAGAGCTTCTTCTCAGAATATGGAATTACTAATGTGTATACATAGTTTTTTTTAAGAACAAGTTAAATAACGTAGACTAACTATTAAGAACAAGACATAGCTAAGCAATTTATTTAACTCAAATCTCGACAAAAATAGGGATTAATTTAGGGGATTTCAATAATAATGGGTTAAGGGTTAATATTAAGGGTAATACAAGAAATGGCTTGTTAGGCTCAAGGGGGTTTACTAGGGGTTAATCGTGGAGGTAGGCTTTTCATGGCATGAGTGGGTTAATCCTAAATGCCTTAATCATTTTGACATATCAAATCAAATGGTGTGGACTCGACATGCATAATCAAGCAAGTTCTAGAATAACAGTTCAATACTGATGCACTCAAAGTAATAATAAAAGTGAGCATGAAAGAACTAATAAATGCTCAAAAGGCTAAAAAATCTCACAAAAATTATCGTTTTTTGATGTTTAAAACTTGTGAATTCCAACTCAAAGTAATACATAAACTTTAGGGAAACAACCTAAGATTTTAAATTCTTAAAAATCAACTTATCATGCTTGATTCTCTAATGTCTTAAAGTTTAAACAATCAATGCATAAATCCCTATGTTTTAATTCAAGATATATCAATCAAAATCATAAATCAATCAAAATTTATCCTAAATATGACATTAGAGCTTTTTAAGAGAACAAGGTAGTCATTCAGGGATTTTTCTGATAGTGAAATAAATATTCCCCCCACACTTAAGATTTACATTGCCCTCAATGTACAAAGATAGATATTAGTGTATAAAAATAAGATAGGGAGAGAAGTGAAGCTTCCTGTATGATGAATTCCTCGAACTGGAGTTTTGGAGAGTAATCAGTTCGAGAGTAGATGAGGATACTCCGGCGGTCGTAGAGGTTCATTAGTCCATAAGTCATGTGCCAAAAGAATATTATACCTAGTGGTAGCTATGGTCGTGGTCGATCAGGACATGGCGGTTGTGAAGAACCTTTCCCGGTGGAGTTGTTATTTCCTATGCGATTATGAGCTTAAGAGCTCTATGTAACTGTGATAAAATCAGGAACTTTTTAAGGGATATTAGGAAGAATAATTACTCATAAAGAAATAACCAAAATTGATAATTAAAAATAAAATTCTAAAATCTAATAATAATAAAAAGTAGTTTTAATAAAAATTAAAAACATAAAATAAATAATAAATGTTTTTAAACATCTTCATCGCTAGATGGTTCGCGAGGTGGGTCTGGCGATGAGATGTGCAGGTGCTGACAAATCTGTTGTAGAGTAGCATCAATGTGGTCAAATCGTTGAAAACTCTGCTGCTCAAATCTAGTGAGAAACTCAAAGATGTCAGCATATGAAGCCACCGAATGAACTGGATGAAAGGGTGGTGGTGGCTGAGTCGGTGGGTCCTTATGCTGTGGAGGGACATCATCAGGAATGTCCTCGTGGGCTTCCTCCTCAGTAGATTGGGTGAGACAATATTGGGGAGGGTAGGTTCCTCGGGACCTCTCAATCATCCTCATGCTAAGCATGCTCGAGATGCTTTGTGGAGACATCTGGCCGATGAGGGTAAGGGATGATTCGTGGGCCGCGGTGATGAGGAGCCCGAAGTGTCGAGCCAACCGAGTAACATAGGGGCCAATGGAGATGACCCCCTTCCTATGCCGCTCCGTCTGGTGCTGAATCGCAAGGGCGATGAAATAGGCAAGGTCGATGATGTCTCCGTGCAACATACACCATAAGAAGTAGGCATCGTGAGTGTTGATGATGCCAGTGCTCTCTCACCTCCCTGTAATCGTTTGAGCCAAAATGGTGTGTAGGTACCTCAGGGATGGTGGGAGAACTGATTCCTTGGAGCGGCTAGGATTGTAGGAGGCTGCGCCAGGGGCCAAAGTGTGTCAGCACTTCGAGGGAGAGAAATGCATGTGGCGCATGAGAGCATGTAGTTCATTCTCCTCCTTGAACTCTTCCATATATAAGCCCAATGCAGCACCGAACTCTGGGACGCTTAGCTGGCGGACTAACCCGCCTAGGCGAAACTGGACCGTGCTAGGATCATCGTAATTCGTCATTACGGTCTGAAGATGGAACGTTGAGCATAGTTTCATCCTGAGCTCGACGTATGTTGGTTCGATGATCCCAAAGAATAGCTCCTAAGGGTCGGTGGTTAGGAGGGCCCAAATCGCATCAGCCAACTGAACTTGTTCTACGGTAGCCCAGTCGATGTAGCTGCCCGCAATTAAAGGTCGGGCTTGAAGTATTTGGAAAAGCTCTTCTTGGGGCTCTCGGGGGAACTGCAGGAGAGGGTGACCAATTTCTGTGGTTGGACCCGCGGAAGATGACGCTCCCTTCCTCTTCTTCGAAGCAGGTACGGTGGTTTTCTTTCCTCGTGAAGACGACATGGTACCTGTGATTAAAACCATTAATTCATTTTGAGGAATGATCAAAGTAGATAACAATCATAATTTCAACAACTACTAAGACCAACAAATTAATCAAAGCAATCAATTGTATGGCATAAAAAATGGTAATGAATTTCATGGAATGCAATATGTGTGACAGATGACAAATGTTAACACTAAAGGCATGAGTATATATATTGTTCTAATCATGAATATTTACTTCTAACTAATAAAATAAAGTAGAGAAATCATATAATGAGTAAGAATATTAACATGAGAAAGATAATAACTATGCTAGATATAACATTTGTATGATAAAAATGAGAAAGGAACATCAAAAATTTCATATTATTATGATAAATAGCCCTAGAAATTAGTAAGAATAAACGATAAAAGAGTGAACAAACGCTAAAAAGAGGAGAATAGGGGTCAAAAAATGGAGTTGGAGGCGGCGCATGGGCGTGGCAAGGAGGTAGTGTGGAATTGCAGCGGCTAGGGTTAGGGTTTTTGAGTGGGGAAGACAATGAATAGTGCAGGGTATTTATAGATTTTAGGGCACACGGCCAAGTAACATGCCCGTGTTCCCCAATTTTAGCCCGTGTGATTCACGACTTTTGAATTTGGGCGTGTTTGACATTTAGTACACGCCCGTGTTCCTTGGGCGTATGGGTGCACACGGCCGTGTCGAACGGCCGTGTCTAACATTGTTCGCTTCTCCCACGCCCATGTCTTCAGACCCACGCCCGTGTCAATCTAACACCAAGGGTGCTTGACTCGGGCGTGTCGCACGCCCGTGCTGTTTTAACAGGTTCACCCACGATTCTTCCACATAGGCGTGTCTCACCCTCATGTTGTTTTGCCAGGTTCGACCACGGCCATGTCGCACGGTCCTGCTCTTTTATCGCAGCCTGTGTTTGGGAAAAATTGTTGTCCTATTTTCACACGGCCCTAAGCACGCCCGTGCTCTTGGCCGTGTCCCTGTGGAAAACCTGTATTCAAGCACTCCGTTAGTAAGTTAGATGTTGAAGACTAAATTCTAAAGAAGTTAATACAGTTAGTGATTGGGTTGCCTCCCTAGAAGCACTTATTTATAGTCTAAGCTCGACTTACCTCTCCGTTGAATGATCATGGTGGTTTGAGGAGTTTATACTCCTCATTCCTGCTATTAATCTGATCAAAATAAGGTTTTAAATGGGTGTTGTTTACATTAAAAGTGCCAAACTTGGGATGACTCACCTCGACTGTACCGAATGGGAAAATGCTGAGTACCGTAATAGGGATTTCTTCATTCGATGTGGTAGCGACAATGTGGGGATCTGTGGCATCTAATAAGACTCTATCTCCAACCTTAAGTTTATTTGGAAAGGGATTGAGCTTGTTCTGTCGTAGATTTAGTTTGTCAAGTGTTCTCGATTTATGCGTCCGCCATTCATCTGGCTCCTCGATTTGTATCCTTCGATCATCATGAATGGGTCCTCTACTATTGCTTGCGAATGACTCATGTGCTTCCTTCAGACCCATTTCCTGCAAAGTAGGTTGTACCATATTGTCAGTTTTAGTAGAATGGGTTAAACGATCACCTTTAATTTCCGATGTGTTGCTAGAATTATGAGCTTGAAGAGTGATTGTTTCATCTCCCACACGGAGTGTGAGTTCACCTCTGCCAACTTCAATAATTGTTTTAGCAGTTGCTAAAAAGGGCCTTCCTAGAATTAAATGAGTGTTGCTATCCTCCTCTATGTCTAGAACAATGAAGTCAATGGGAAATATAAATTTATCGATTTTAATTAGCACATCTTCAATAATACCCCAAGGAAATCTTATAGTTTTATCTGCTAATTGAATGCACATCCTACTTTGTTTGGGTTTCCTGAGACCTAATTGTTTGAACATTTTGTAAGGCATGACGTTAATACTAGCCCCCAAATAACCTAATGCATTATTAACATCTAAACTACCAATTAAGCAAGGAATTGTAAAACTCCATAGATCTTTAAGTTTGTTGGGTAGTTTATTCTGGAGAATAGCTGAGCAAACTGTGTTTAGCTCCACATGCGATGCCTCGTCTATCTTCCGCTTATTTGCTAAAAGCTCTTTTAAAAATTTCATTGCGTTTGGCATCTGTGATAGAGCTTCAATAAACGGTAACTTAATATGTAATTTTTTTAAGAGTTTAAGGAATTTACCAAATTGTTCATCTGAGCGGTCTTTCCTTACCAAATTGTTCATCTGAGTGGTCTTTCCTTGTCGCGTTGGGGTATGGCACACAAGGTTTATATTCGACATTCACCGATTTGTTTTTATTGTGATCTACCTCACCTTGACCTTTGTTTACCACAGTTTCTTGACTTGGTTTTGGCTCAGGATCAACAAATCCTTCTTCATCTTGAACGTTAATCGCGTTGAGCTGTTCCCTTAGGTTAGGTTCAGTATTACTTGGCAAGCTCCCTTGTGGTCGTTCGGAGATTAGTTTGGAGAGCTGGCCTATCTGAGTTTCGAGCCCTTGGATCGACGCTTGTTGATTTTTAAGTGCTGACTCAATGTTCTGGAAACGGGTTTCTGACACTGAGATAAACTTTGTGAGCATCTCTTTAAGGTTCAGCTTCTTTTCCTGTTGGTAGGGTGGCTGTTGGTAGCCCAGAGGTGGTCATTGATTTCCTTGGCCTCCCCATGAGAAATTTGGGCGGTTCCTCCAACCTGCATTATAAGTGTTACTATATGGATTGTTTTGAGGTCGAGGATTATTACCCATGTAATTTAATTACTCGTTATCCATGTTGTGGCCATAAGGTTGGTATTCTGAATGGCTTGTTCCACCTCCACTTGCTTCACACTGCATTACTGGGTGAACCTGTGAAGAACTGAGAAAACCGTCAATTTTATTATTCAAGAGTTCTACCTGATTAGAGATCATGGTGACCGAATCGACGTTATAAACACCGGCTATTTTTGTTGGCTTTGTCCTCATGACTTGCCACTGATATTTATTCAATGACATCTCCTCAATGAACTCATAAGCATCTTCAGGTGTTTTATTATTGATGGTTTTACCAGTAGCTGCGTTAACCATTTGCCGAGTTGAAGGATTCAGTCCATTATGGAATGTTTGAACCTGAAGCCAAAGCGGTAACCCATGGTGAGGGCACCTTCTTAAAAGGTCCTTGTATCTCTCCCATGCGTCATAGAGTGTTTCTAAATCCATTTGCACAAAAGAAGAGATATCATTACGTAATTTAGCCGTTTTAGCCGGCGAAAAATATTTTAGTAAAAATTTTTTGGTCATTTGTTCCCAAGTAGTAATTGACCCTCATGGTAACGAGTTCAACTACTGTTTAGCTTTGTTCCTCAATGAGAAAGGGAATAACCGAAGACGAATGGCATCGTCAGAAATACCATTAATTTTAAATGTATTGCATAGTTCCAAAAAGTTTGCTAAGTGAGCGTTGGGATCTTCATCTTCCAAACCATCAAACTGAACAAATTGCTGTATCATTTGAATAGTATTAGGTTTTAGTTCAAAAGTATTTGCAGCTACAGCAGGTCTAACTATGCTCGATTCAGTTCCTGTTAAAGAAGGTTTAGCATAATCATACTTAGTGCATGGAACAGGATTTTGATTAGCCGCAATTGCAGGAGGTAGCTGTTTGTCTTGGTTTTTAGCCATCTCTTCGGTTGGGGGTTGAGTATCATCTTCTTGCTCGTTCTCTGTGTATCTTAGGCTTCGCCTAATTTCTCTTTGGTTTCTATGAACTGTACGATCGATTTCTTCGACAAAAAGTAGTGGTCTTGACGGGTTTCTTCTAGTCATAAACTATAAAAACTTGTCAGAAGAAAGAAAAAGAAAATTAGTAAATTAGAATAAGATTAAAAATAAAATTAGATTGCAAGAAAAATAAATTGCTAAAGTAATAAAAATTGAGTGTTCCTAATATTTTAGTTCCCCGGCAACGGCGCCAAAAGCTTGATCGCGTGATTTTGTGATAGGTTTTAAATTTAACTATTTATAATTAATCGTTCTTCAAACTAACTATTATCGCGATGTAAGAAAGTGTACCTATCGAACAATAGTATAGTTTTATCAAGACCGGATTGTCGAACCCAAGGGAACTAAAAATACTAGTATTGACTGTCTTTTTATTATCTAGCCTAAGAATAAAGAGGTTTTTGTTTTAACTAACTAATTATCTAAACTAAGAATTGACAGAGAATGGAATTGGGGAATTGTTTTTGGGAAAATTGATTAAATTAAGACAATACCTAAGGAAAAATCCACCTAGACTGTACTTTTTATTCTAGCTCCGAATCAGACGATTTATTCATTTAACTTGTTCCGTAGAGATCCCTAAGTTATGTTATTATCCCTATTCAAGACTAATAACATCTAATCCCTAGATTGAATAATTGATACCTTTCTCTAATTAACACCCTAGGGTTGCATTAACTCGATCTACGGATCCCCTTATTAGGTTTCACCCTAATCCGGCAAAATTTTGTCACCCTATGTCTAGGCGCACAATCAACTCCGCTTAGTTATGACAAATGTACTCTTAGACAGGGTCTATTCCTCTTCTGAATAAGAGCTTATCTTGAATCAGTATCCTAGGATATCAAAACAAGAATTAAGAACACATAATTAAGAACAAGTTAAATATTTATCATACAATTCAGAAAATAATAACAAGATTCGTCTTAGGTTTCATTCCCCTTAGGTATTTAGGGGATTTAGTTCATAATTAAAAAGGAAAGCATCTCAGAATAATAAAGAATACAAAACATAAAGAAAACCCAAAACTCCTGAAGGGGAAATTGAGAAGAGATCTTCAATCTTGATGGTGAATCTGACTTCTAAGATGGATCAATCGGCTTTCTTGGAGTAATTCTTTACTCCCAATTCTGTGCCTCTCTTTTCTTCCTCCTCTAGGGTGTATTTATAGGCTTTGGAATTCCTAAGAGCCCTCAAAATTAGCCTTTTCTGAATTGGACTCAACTTGGGCTCGGCAGGGACACGCCCGTGTGCGATTACTTCAGGCCGTGCTCTAGCCTGCCAAATTGACACGGCGTGTGGTCTTCCTGTGTGAAGAGGTCCAGGCCATGTTGATTTCGTACTTTGGCTCATTTTCTCCGGTTTTGGCCCGTTTCTCGTTCCTTTCGCTCTCCTATGCTCTCCTAAGTATAAAACATGAAATTAAAGCATTAGGAGCATCGAATTCACCAATTCTAATAGGAAATCATCCATAAAATGCGTTAAACATGGGGTAAAAGTATGTATAAATTACGGTTTATCAGTAGTCCTAGAATTGACTAAACCGTAGCTTTGATACCACTAAATGTAACACCCCTCACCTATATCCAATGCTGGCACAGGGTTCGAGGCGTTACAGGACTTAAACCTTCACCAACATGTAAAACCAGGTCACCAAATTTCGTCCAAAATTAAAGCTTTTCAAACACATGCGTATCGTCCCTTATACAGGCCTTTGAGGCCTAAAACATGCATCGGGGTGGTTTGGGACAAAACCAAGAACATTCAATAAAATTTGGGCAATTTAATAAATTCTCTTGCTTTAGTGAGTCACACGCCCGTGTGGGTGGGGCCGTGTGGTCACACATGCCCGTGTAGCTTAGGACACGCCCGTGTCGCTTAGGACACGTCCGTGTCGCTTAGGACACGCCCGTGTCCTTATCCCGTGTAACTCTCTGTTTATGATGTCATCATGCATTTAGGGGCACACGGCCAAGACACATGCCCTTGTGTCTAGCCTGTGCTCGAAACTGACTTAAAATTTTAGGCGCAAGGGACGTATGGCCATACCACACGCCCATAGGGGTTATACATATGTCACACATGGCCTAGACACACGCCCGTGTGGCCCTTGTAAGGCTATTTTCCAAGCCTTTGGTCACCCTCTATCAACCAATCACACTTATAGGTTATCTTAATACATAATAAGGCTAGATTATGCACTTACATATAACCTTGATAAACCTCATTGCATGTAAACCTCATATCATCGGTTTTATACTTGCTAGGTTAATTCCCTTTTTGTATTAAAGGTTTCCATGTCTCATTGACACATTTAAGATTGGCCCATTCTTATGACTCATTACCAATTATAGTCAAGCCATCCTATGCAAAAATAAACACGTATAGATTTGTAGGTCATAGCCTACTTCAAAATGAGCCGATTCCCATGGCCATCTACAAATAGATGTGTATATCTTTACATGTCTTCATTATGGCTAATCAAATGACATATCTAACAAAATAAACCAAGAGCCCTATACATGCCATTGAAAAAAATAAAAGTGCCTATATACCAAAGTTGGACTAGTTGATAGTATGTTGACTCTCCAACCGTCTTCCAATCTTTACGAGTCCTAGAGCTCTGTAAGACAGGAAAAAGATAGGGGTAAGCATTTACATGCTTAGTAAGCCCGAATAGCTGGAAAGTAAACTTACCGATTAATTAGCATACAACCATATTAAGCAAATAAACCAACAAGAATGAAATAGTTTCCCTATCACATGCATTCAATCAACAAGTTAGTCACAATAATAATGCACCATGTAATTTGTCTTAGATGAGCTCATCATTCATCATTTCATTTATATACATCATATTAATCCCGTTGAGTTTCTAGAAAATATTGATGGATTATCTATTATCCGTCAAGTCATAAGAATGATCATTTCAAGTATGCACTCCCGCGAATCTCACATCTTACGGCGGGATTACCAGTCCAGGTTAAATCCCCCGCATCGTAAACTCATAAGGTGAAGTCGGGATTACCAGTCCAGGCTAAATCCCTTATAGCGACAAACACCCTTAATGATCTCATATCTGAATTACCAGTCCAGGCTAAATTCATACCCTAATCGGATTATCCGTCCGGGCTAAATCCACAATGCACACATATTCTTCGAGAGGCTCGATCACTCAAGGAACACCCATCTGGGCTAGATCCTTTTTATACTTGAGATCAACGGATTACCTGTCCGAGCTAAATCCTTTCTGCAACACATACAGGATCTCAGGTCATGTAAGCCATGGTTTATCCATTAGATTTCCTTTTCAACCTCAACCGAGACATTTATCAACATGTCATTATTAAGGATATATTTCATAGATTTTCATGCCATCATCAAATGCAATTACCATAAGTTCATAAATCATGCAATTAAGCATACTATGAGTTTACTTTAAGTTTTTTGAACTTACCTGGTACTCATCTTGATATCGTCTTTCAGTTATTTCAAAATCTCGGGGTCTATAACAATAAAAATAAATCATTAACACCTCACATTGTACGTTTTGAGTCTACATTTCACCCCCGGTCCAAATGACCGTTTTCCCCTAACCTTTCACATTTTTACGATTTAGTCCCTAAGCTCGTATAATAGAATGCATGCAATTTCTACATTACCCAAGCCTAACTGAATGTTCTTTCCTCTTATGGCAGCCCACATTTTTCCATTATTTCACATTTCTACCTCACATTTTACACTTCTTGGAAAAAGGTCCTTTTTAGGGGTTTTTCATGAAAATCACCTAGGAAAATATGTTTAACACACATCCAACTTCCATATTCCTCAATAAACCATCAAAATACAAGTAACTCATGCATGGGTAAATTTCTAAGCATGAACCCTAGCATGAAATATAGGTAGAAATAGAGAGAGAAAGCTACCGAGATTTCAAAAATACGAAGAACATTAAAAACGGGGCTTGGGAGCACTTACTATTGAGCTTGAAAATGTTGAAAACCCTAGCTATGGTGACTTGAGAATTTCGACTGGACAAGGAAGAAAATGGCTGATTTTTGCCTTCTTTTTTCCTATTTTATTTCATTAAATTGCCAAATGACCAAAATACCCTTAAGTTTTTTTTTTAAAATTTCATCCATACAAGCCTCTTTTTGCCAAAAAAACTTAGAAATTGGGCAAATTGCTCCTCAAGACCTTCTAATTAATATTCTAAATCAATTTCATACAAATTGCTTCAAAAACCCAAGTTTTGCAATTTATCCAATTTGGTCCCTAATGTCCAATTGGAAACCTTACTCAAAGAATTCCTTCATGAAACTTTAACACATGCATATTATCATATTCTAGACCTCATAATAATCATAAAATAAATATTTTGATGTTAGATTTGTGGTCCCAAAACCACTATTCTGACTAGACCCTATTTCGGGATGTTATAGTTTAAGAACATATTTATATAGTTCGGGTTGTCGTTGTCCTCAACCCTAGGTTAGCTGACGCTCTTGTATTTAACTTTTGATTGTGCGAACCAAAACAACACTGGCTCGTAAGTGTTTTGTAACAGCCCTCACCCATATTCGACGCAGTAACAGGGTTACGAGGCGTTACCAGACTTACATCGCAAACAATCATACAATTTCAATCAAATTAAAACCATTTACTTTCAGTCATAAAGTTTCTAGTACGGGCCTACGAGGCCCAAGACATGTGATGAAAGTGGTTTGGGATTAAACTAAGAACTTAGGAAATTTTTACAAAACTTAGATGATTTTTGCCATGTATAGGGGTCACACGTCCGTGTGGTTTGGGACACGCCCGTATGGGCAAGCCGTGTGGTTACACTCGCCCGTGTCCCTAACCCGTGTAACTCTCTATTTTGTAAGGCATGCACAAATTGAAGTTACACGGCCAAGTCACACGCCCGTGTGCTAGGCCATGTGGTTAATTAATTTCCATAAATTAGGTGCAGACTTCACTCGGCCAAGACACACGCCCATATCCGGGGCGATATCCCTCAGACGACTGAGACACATGCCCATGTCTCAGCCCGTGTGCTCAATTCTGAGCATTTTGTTTCTCAAAATTTAGATGTAGGGGACACAAGGCTGAAACACATGGCCATGTGACACACAGCCTAAACACAAGCCCGTGTGTCTACCCGTGTGGATAAAAATAAAGGCTATCTACCAAGCCAATTTGCCACCCTAATTTGCACACACATACACAACATCAGATGGCACAAATCATAGCATACTTAGACAACCAAAACATCCACAATCAAGGCTAAAACATGTCATTTCTACACCTAACATACTTACAACATCATATTTTACCAAACCAAATCATACCAAACTCACATTCTACAAGCTTTAATATGGCTACCATTAATATGCATTGTATCATATGGGTCTTCTAGTATACCAATGAACCAAAATTGATCATTTAACCACAAAGCTATATAGCCATAAATAAGCATATAATGAACCATTATAAAACACATAAACAAAATGCATTGGCTCATATACTTATATAAATAGGCTTACAACCATTTTAGCCAAAATAAGCCAATTACATGCCAAATATAAGCCAACACATTTGGCCAAATTCATAATGAAACATATACCAAAATGACCAAGTTCCTATACATGCCATATACTTAAAATGTTTAAAATCATCGATACCCAAAATGACAGTTTGATAGTGTGATGTGATCTCTGACGATGTCCAATCCGAGCTAGCTTGGTAACACTACAAAACATGGAAAAATAAATCAGAGTAAGCTACATAGCTTAGTAAGATCGTATGAAAAAAATAAGTGAATCTTATCATACATTTAGCATTCAAGTAATATAATATAAGATGATGTAATTTACCATAATCTCATGACTATATTTCATTCAATCACAAACTTCCTTGAAATCATCATTTCACGAATTTAATAATCATAAGCTTTATGTACATACTTTTACCATCTCGTAATAATTTCCTACTTATTTCATCGTTGACTTACCCAATGAACCACTCGAAATAATAATATCGGGTACTCGAGAAACCTTGCACATGTGGTGTCACATATGTAGCCATTGCTACCTCTATCTCAGAACACATATATGCTCGCTCTCGAGCCATCAACGGGCCTGCTCGCAGAAGCTGTCAATCAAGACATAGCTACACGATGTTGCTCGTATAACCTGTCAAGTAACCGCAACATATGCTAGTATACTCAGCCACCGATAGGACATACAGACCAACACCCAGATCACATAACATAATAAGCTAGTGACATGTTACTTGTATCCTAATCTATTCCTAAGGTAAGATTGGGAATTCTCGCTTGCCAAAATGTCGTCGAACGTGTCCGTATAGTTGTTTACACAATACATGCAAAATTAAAGCATTTAAAATACAATTATAATAAAGCTTATTTACATACGAACTTACCTCGAATGCAAAAACGACAAAAGAGACCTATTCGTAAATTATTTTTTTCCCCCGATCTAGATCCGAACTTCGTTTTTCTTAATCTATAATGTTAAATTTAACTTATTTAATCATCACATTATTCAATGTAGCCCAAAAACACATTATGGCAAAAATTACATCTTTGCCCCTAACATTTCAACATTTTACAATTTAGTCACTAGGCTCGTAAAATGAATTTCATTCAATTTCATCACAACCTAGTCGAATATTACTTGTACTCATAACAACCCAAAATTTTCATTTATTCACACTTTTCTACACATTTTATAACCTTTTACAAATAAGTCCCTATTTGACGTTTTTATCGAAAATCACTTTACAAATGTTGTTTATTGAACAACAAATATGCATTTTCTATCATCAAATATCAAAATACAAACACATCCAACATTGGTTAAATTTTAGACTTTAACTTTCTTTCAAATTAGTCTTTAAAATAGCTAGATCAAGTTACCACAATCTCAAAAATATAGAAATCATTAAAAATGGGACAAGAACGGACTTACAATCGAGCCTGAAAGTTTGCCAAACCCTAGCTATGTCTTCTCTTCAAAAATTCAGCTAGGGCGACTAAATTGAAGAAGATAGACATCTTTTATTTAGTTAATTTGTCTTTATTTACCAAATTACCAAATTACCCTTCACTTAAACTTTATAAATTCACTTACTCTATGCCCATTTTTGTCCACCATAGTATAATGGTCTAATTCCATTTAAGGACCTCTAATTAAAAATTCATAAAAATTTACTACCTTTAACTTATAGAACTCAAATTTTGCACCTATTGCAATTTAGTCCTTTTAGTCAAATTGAGCACTCAATTGATAAAATTTCTTAACGAAATTTTCACACAATTATTCTATCATGCTGTAGACCTTAAAGAAATAATAAATATTTCTACTTCAGATTTGTGGTTCTGAAACCACTGTTCTGATTTGACCCAAAAACAGGCTGTTACATGTTTCCCGTATAGGATTGATGTCATGACTCTCTAGTGCCTGTGCCATGACATCGAAGGTGATATGCTTAGGTTCAGGGTAGCTTCAGGGGTGTGTCACAACATCCAATGGTTGTGTTACGGCACCGAAGGTAGTCTCAATATTCTTGTCTTCTGCTCTCTGTATTGTAAGATCAAACTTCCCGTGTTGCAACACAGTGACCAATATTGAGTTTGCACGCCCTCTGATGGTTTCTTGAACACTTATTAAGTACATTAGCTCACCTTTAGGCCTCATTCGGCTAAAAGACTCAAAATACACTTTTTATTGGATTTAAAGTAAACTATAAAAACTTCACTAAAACTTAACGAAAATATTTATATTCAAGCTATGACAGATCAAACTCCCCCACATTTAAGTTATTGCTTGTGCTCAAGCAAAACAAACACAAATTGTAAATTAAAAGACGACCATTGAGGAAGTATAGTACTAAAATTAGTTTTGGAGTTCATAATTAGGCATTGATAAACCGTAATTTATACATATTTTTACCCAATGCTTAACACATTTTATGGATGATTTTTCCTTAGAATTGGTGAATTCGATGCTCCTAATGCCTTAATTTCATGTTTTATACTTAGGTGAGCATAGGAGAGTGAAAGGAATGAGAAACGAGCCAAAAACTGAGAAAATGGGTCAAAGTACGAAATCAACACGGCTTAGACTTCCTCACACGGGCATACTACACGGCCGTGTCAATTTGGGAGAATCGAAGCACGACTCACAGGGGCATGTCCCTGCCGAGCCCAAGTTTAGTGCAATTCGAAAAAGGCCAATTTTGAGAGTTTTTAGGCATTCCAAAGCCTATAAATACACCCTAGAGGAGGAAGAAAAGAGGACACAGGGAGGAGGCGGGGAACTGCTCAAGGGAGGCCGATTGATCCATCTCAGAATCCGAAGTCACCATCAGGACTAAAGATCTCCCTTCAATTTCCCTTCAGGAGTTTTGGATTTTCTTTATGTTTTGTATTCATTATTGTTCTAAGATGTCTTTTTTTTTAGTTATCAACTAAATCCCCTAAATACCTAAGGGGAATGAAACCTAAGACGAATCTTGTTATTATTTTCTGAATTGTAAGATAAATATTTAACTTGTTCTTAATTATGTGTTCTTAATTCTTGTTTTGATATCCCAGGATACTGATTCAAGATAAACTCTTATTCAGAGGAGGAATAGACCCTGTCTAAGAGTACATTTGTCATAATTAAGTGGAGTTGTTTGCGCACCTAGACATAGGGTGACAAGATTTTTCGGATTAGAGTGAAACCTAATAAGGGGATCCATAGATCGAGTTAATGCAACCCTAGGGTGTTAATTAGAGAAAAGTCTCAATTATTCAATCTAGGGATTAGACGTTATTAGTCTTGAATACGGATAATAACATAACTTAGGGATCTCTACGGAACAAGTTAAATGAATAAATCGTCCGATTCGGAGCCAGAATAACAAGTAAAGTCTAGATGGATTTTCCCTTAGGTATTGTCTTAATTCAATCGTTTTCCAAAAGTAATCCCCCAATTCTACTTTTTGCAAATTCTTAGTTAAGTTAATTAGTTAGTTAAAACAAACCCCATTAATTTTAGGTTAGATAATAAAAAGACAGTCATTACTAGTACTTTTAGTTCCTTTGGGTTCGACAATCTGGTCTTGCTAAAACTATACTACTGTTCGATAGGTACACTTGCCTTCATCGTGATAATAGTTAGTTTCAAGAACGATTCATTATTAATTTATAAAACTTATCACACAAAATCACGATCAGGCATTTCATATTTACACCTAATCTTGACATGATATATAGTTGACTTACCACTTTTGATATCAAAAACCTAAGTTCAGGATATTACAAGGTATACAAATATTAAGGTTGTCAAATGTATAGATCCATCAATAAATTATACAAATAATTTAATTATCTTAGTAGAATAAAAACAGATATAAATGCAATAATTTAATATAATGTTTAGTCATGAATAAGTCTACTTAGATCTGTAATACCCCTTACCCGTATTCGACGCCAGAATAGGGTACGAGACATTACCAGAATGAAACACAAGCAAACAAACATTTTCGAGCCACAAATTTTTGTCCAAATTAAAACTGTTCATATACAATCACAATGTCCCTAATACGAGCCTACGAGGCCCAAAACATGCTTTAGAGGCAGTTCGGGACTAAACCGATATCTTTAGAAAATTTAACAACACATAGAAAATTTTTCACTAAACAAGGGTCACACGCCCGTGTGGGCAGGTGGTGTGGTCACACACGCTCGTGTCCTGAACTCATGTAACTCTCTGTTTGTCACTCAAGAACAAATTGAAGACACACGGCCAAGTCACAAGCCCGTGTGCTAGGCTACGTGGTTGATTTAAAATTTATGATTTTTAGTAAAATAGGTGTAGACTTTACACGCCCAGAACACACACCCGTGCCTGAGGCTGTGTCATCCACATGGCTGAGATAGACGCCCGTGTTTCTGCCTATGTGCTCAATTCTGAGTATTGTGTTTGTAAAAATTAGGGTGCAGGGGACACACGGCCAAGACACATGACCGTGGGGCAAGCCGTATGTCGCACTCGACCTAGACACACGCCCTTGTGGGCAAAAAAATAAGGCTATTTACCAAGCCATTTGCCACCCTTTAATGCACACACCTACGCAACACAACACAGCAGCAACCCAAGCACATATCTACAATGAAATCTGCCACAACCAAGACATCAACACATCATTCTCATGCTACCACTTATCATACACAACCATCACATACTCATAAACTCAAATCATGTAAATTCCCACATCCATGAAAGGTATCATCATATAAATTACTTATACCAATAGTAGCCAATTTCAAATGGCCTTATACAAAAAGAACTTTCAACCAATATAAGCCAACACATTTGGCCAAATCAATTATGACACATAACAAAATGACCAAGTCCCCTATACATACCATAACTCAAAATGTTGAAATCATTGATACCAAAATAATTGCTGATAGTGTGAGTGGATCTTTGACGATCTCTGGTCCCCGAGCTAGCTTGGTAACACTATAAAACAAGGGAAAGCAAGGGAGTAAGCTATATAAGTGCCTATGCAAATAATAAGCATCATAACCTCACATTTAATATACAATTAACATGATGAAAATAAGCATGAATGCTATTAAAATCTTATAGTCATAACTTACTCAATCACCACCTTACCAAGGTTTCATCACATATCGAGCTCATTACGTATGAGTCTCATACATACCTGTACCAACTCGCAACATAACCATAGTCTTTCACAATTTTGACATTGCCGTTGAACACTCGAAATATTAACAGATACTCAAAAATTTTACACATAAGTGCCATATATGTAGCCAAAGCTACTTCACATCTCATAATACATATATGCTCATTTTCGAGCCATTCACGGGCCTGCTCACATAAGCTGTCAGTCAGGACGTAGCAATACACTGCTACTCACACAAGCTGTTAGATATCTGCAACACATGCCAGACTACCCAAACACTGGTAGGACGTATGAGACCAACACCCCAATCACATAAACACTTAGGTTCCTAGTGACATGTCACTCGTATCCTATTTTATTCCTAAAGTTCAACTGGGATTACTCATTTGTCGAAACTTTGTCAAATACGTCCAAAGAGTCAATCACAATTCATACAATATTAAAACATTTAAAACATAAATATAACAATTCATTATTTACATATGAACTTACCTCGTACAAAAATAGTAGAATTTGACCTAATCGTCAAACACTTTGTTTTTCCCCCGATCTAGGTTTGAGCCTCATTTTTCTTGATCTATAATGACAATTTAACTTATTTAATGCACAAAATGTTCAATTCAGTCCAAAAATAATATTATGGAAAAATTACATTTTGCCCCTAATGTTTCACATTTTTACAATTTAGTCCCTAGGTTCGTAAAATGAAATGTATTCAATTTTTTCAAAAAACCAAGCCTGGCTGAACCATTTTCATACTTATACCAGCCAACATTTTTCATTTAGTCACACTTTTACTACTTATTTTATAACTTTTACAAATAGGTCCTTTTTAACATTTTCATCAAAAATCACCTAGTAAATGTTGTTTATCTAACACCAAACTTACATTTCCTACCATTAGGAATCAAAATACACAAATATGTATCATGGGTAAAAATCTAGACTTTGATTATTTCTTAAATTAGTAGTAGAAATAGATAGATCGAATTACAACGACTTTAAAAATGTAAAGAGCATTAAAAACAGGGCAAGAACGGACTTACAATCGAGCTTGGAAGATGCACAAACCCTAGCTATGGAGACCCCTTCAATATTCGCATAACAGACTAATTTGAAGAAGATGATATCTTTTATTTTAGTTATTTTGGCTTTATTTACCAAATGACCAAAATGCCTTTCATGCATAACTTTAAAAATTTCACCTAATCGTGTCCATTTTTGCCTGCTAACTTAAAAAATGGTCTAATTACTATCTAAGGACCTCTAATTTAAAATTTCAAAGCAATTAGACACCTCTAGCATATAGAACTCAACTTTGTACTTTTTACAATTTAGTCCTTTTTGCTAAATTGAGTGCTCAAACGTCAAATCTTTCGAACGAGATTTTCACAGAATCATTTCATAAAACTATAGACCATAAAAATATAAGAAAAATAAATCTTTCTACGTTGGATTTGTGGTCCTGAAACCACTGTTCTGACTAGGCTCAAAATCAGGCTGTTACAACTCTTCCCCTTTTAGGGATTTTCGTCATCTTACCAGAAAATAGGTTTGGGTACTATTTTCTGATAGATTCCTCGGGTTCCCACGCAGCCTCTTCAACCCGATGTCGTTGCCATAAAAATTTCACTAGGGCTATGCTCTTATTTCTTAATTGTTTAACTTTCCGAGCTAAGATCTTGATCGGTTCTTCACCATAAGTCATTTCAGGTCGAATCTCATTCTCTGTTAGAGAAATCACACGTGGAGGATTTGACCGATAATGGCGCAACATAGACACATGAAACACATTATGAATCCTTTCCAACTCTGTCGGTAAAGCTAACCGATATGCCACTGGCCCTATTCTTTCAATAACCTCATACGACCAAATGAAACGTGGACTTAACTTGCATTTACGACCAAACCTCAGAATCTTCTTCCACGGAGATACTTTCAGAAATACTTTATCTCCAATTTGAAATTGATTTCTTTTCTTCTCAAATCTGTGTACGACTTTTGTCGATCTGAAGCAGCTTTCAAGTAATGATGGATTACCTTTACTTTTTCTTCGGTTTCTCTAACCAAATCAACCTCGTGAATCTGTCTCTTACTAAGCTCGGTCCAGTACAACGGAGTTCAACACTTAAGGCCATACAATGCCTCATACAGTGCTATCTTTATACTCCACTGAAAACTGTTTTATAAGCAAATTCGACCAATGGTAGATATTTCTCCCAACTACTTTCAAATTCTATAACACAACACCGGAGCATATCTTCGAGAATCTGAATTACTCTTTCGGATTGACCATCGGTTTGAGAATGAAAAGTGAAACTTCAGACCCAAAGCCTCTTGTAATTTCTTCTAAAATCTCAAAGTAAACCTCGAATCTCTATCCAAAATAATAGATATAGGCACTCTGTGCAATCTCACAATTTCAGAAATGTACAATTCAACTAGCTTATCAAGTGAGCAGCCAGTACGTTTCGGAATAAAATGAGCCAATTTCTTTATCAATAATAACCCAAATGACATCTTTCTTTTCCAGTGTCAAAGGAAAACCCGTTACGAAGTCCATTGTAATTCTATCCCATTTCCACTCGGGTACCATCACTGGCTGAAGTAAACCCGAAGGCACTTGGTGTTCGGCTTTTACTTGTTGAGAAATCAAACATCTCAAAACAAATTATGAAATATCTCATTTCATACCTAACCACCAATATAATCTGTTCAAATCATTATACATTTTCGTGCTACCTGGATGAACTGATAGACAACCACTGTGTGCCTCATGTAAAATTTTCTGAATAAGTTCATCATTTTTCGGCACACATATTCTATCCCGAAACAACAAACAATCATCTAAACTGATCCAAAAGTCTATATCACTACTCGATTCACACTGAGCTTTTTTGGCTTGCAATTCACTATCATTTTTCCGAGCTTCACAAATTTGCTGAATAAATATTGGTCTTGCTCTCAACTCAGTCAAAATTGAACCATCATTAGACAAAGTCAATCTCGTATTCATAGCTCTCAAAGCAAACAAAGACTTTCTGCTCAAAGCATCTGCGACTACATTCACCTTTTCCAGATGATAGTCAATCACTAGTTCATAATCCTTTAGTAACTCGAGCCATCTCTGTTCTCGTAAGTTCAGATCTTTCTGAGTCATCAAATATTTTAAACTCTTATGATTTGCAAAAATATGACACCTCTCACCGTACAAATAATGTCGCCAAATTTTCAAAGAAAAATGATGGCGGCCAATTCCAAATCTTACGTTGGATAATTCTTCTCGTACGGTTTCCACTGTCTCAAGGCATAAGCTACCACTTTGCCCTCTTGCATCAACACGCAACCCAAACCATTCAATGATGCGTCACTATAAATTATAAATTCTTTTCCCAATTCAGGTTGTACCAAAACCAGTGCCTCAGTCAATAATGCTTTTAACTTTTCAAAACTTTGTTGACATTTTTCGGACCATTCAAATTTAAAATCTTTTTGCAAAAATTTGGTCATAGGAGTAGCAATCATCGAAAATAATTTGACAAAACATCGGTAATAATCGTCTAAGCCCAAAAAGCTTCTATCTTCAGATACATTCCTTGGTGGTTTCCAAGCAACAATTGCCAGAATCTTACTTGGATCAACCCGAATACCATCACCTGAAACAATATGTCCCAAAAATCTTACTTCTCGGAGCCAAAACTCACTTTTACTGAATTTAGCAAACAATTTCTTATCCCTCAACGTTTGCAATATAGTTCTAAAGTGCTCGGCATGCTCGAACTCATCTCGTGAGTAAATTAGAATATCATTGATGAACACAGCCACAAAATTATCTAAATATCGTCAAAAAATTCTATTTATTAAGTTCAGAAAAACAACAGGTGCATTAGTTAATCCGAAAGGCATAACTAGAAATTCATAATGCCATACCTTGTCCTGAAAGCAGTTTTCGGCACATTCAACTCTTTAACTCTCAACTGATAGTAACCAGATCTTAGATCAATCTTCGAGAATACTGTTGCTCCTTTCAACTGATCAAACAAGTCATCAATTCTTGGTAAGGGATACTTGTTCTTTATTGTCCCCTTGTTGAGCTATCGATAATTGATACAAAGCCTCATAAATTCATCTTTCTTCTTTACAAACAACACTGGAGCACCACAGGGAGAAAAACTCGGTCTTGTAAAACCTTTATCTGTCAAATCTTACAACCAAGCTTTCAATTCTTTCAGTTCAGTCGGAGCCATCCTATACAGAACAATTGATATTGGTGAAGCCCCACGTGCCAAATCAACAGCAAACTCCACTTCTCTGATCGGTGGTAACCCTAGCAACTCTTTTGGGAACACATCCGGGTATTCACAAACTATCGGTATTGATTTTATTTTCAATGCAATCATCTTTGTAGTCAACACATAAGCAAGGTAAGCTTCACAACCTTTCCTTACACACTTCTGAGCAGATATAGACGAAATCACAATAGGTAATTCACTTGATTCGTCGGTTTCAACCCAAAGAACCTCACCATTTTCACATTTCAATTCAATAGTTTTCTGTCTACAATTTACTATGGCATCATGCAGTGTCAAACAATTCATACCCAAAATAACATTGAATTGATCAAATGGAAACAACATTAAGTCAGTCGGAAAATAGTGACCTCAAATCATCAAAGGATAATTCTTGCAAACTTCATCAACTATCACATACTTGCTTAAATGGTTTGACACTTTAACCACAAACTCAGTAAACTCAACAGGCAAATTCTTACTAGATACCAAATTCACACAAACATAAGAATGAGTCGATCTAGGATCAATCAATGCAATAACATTAGTATCATAAAGAGAAAATGTACCAGTAATCACATCGGGAGATGACGGATCCTTATGAGCATGAATGGCATAAGCTCCAGCTAGTGCTCTGGCCTTAGATCTCATGGCTATATCTTTCGTCACACCTTTATTGCTAGTTCCATTCCCAATATTCCTCGGTGGCTTACCCCTATTGGTAGTATTAGTCAGCCTTGCACTTTAAAATTATTCTTTCTCGACCATCTCAGGGCAATCTCAGATAAAATGCTCTTGAGAACCACACTTGAAACAAGCTCGGTCATTCATCCTATACTCTCTGAGATGTCTTCTTCCACAATGCTGACATTAGGGTCTGCTAGACCTAACATTTCCCATACTTGCCATTGAAGTAGCTTGAGATTTAAAACTCCAATGTTGATTCCCGCAGTCTTTGTGCGAATACGCAGCTAATACATTCTAATGAGAATTCATTTCTCTAGGTTTCTTTGACTGAGATTGAATATTTCTTTAGATTTCTTTGACTGAGATTGAATATGACTTACTCAGCGGCCTTTTTCTTGCATCTCTAGCCTCACTCTCGGCCTTTATTTTCTCTTTGCTTAGCTCTTCGACTTTGCAAGCTCGTTCAACCAATACAACAAATTCTTTTAGTTCCAAGATTCCAACTAATAGTCGGATGTCCTCATTCAGTCCATCTTTGAACCTCTTACACATAATAGCTTTGGAGGAAATACACTCTCGGGCATACTTATTGAGTCTGACAAATTCTCGCTCATACTCTGTCACTGACATTTGGCCCTATTTGAGCTTAAAAAATTCCTTACGTTTTTGATTGATAAACCGCTGATTGATATATTTCTTTTGAAACTCCTCTTGAAAGAATTCCCATGTAACCCTCTCTCTCGGTACTACAGATACTAGTGTCTTCCATCAATGATATGTTGTGTCCCTCAATAATGATATAGCACATTTCAAGCATTCTTCGGGTGTACATGATAACTCATCAAATACCCTAATAGTATTCTCAAGGAGAACTTGGCTCTCTCGGGTCATCCTCTACATTAGCCCTGAATTCCTTAGCCCCTTACTTTCGAATCTTATCAACCGGAGGCTTATTCTGTCTTACCAAATCCATACCTTGGGGAACTATGAGAATCGATTATGGATAAAGAGGGGGTGGAGGATGTTGAGCATTTGGATTTGTTTGAACAAACTTCGAATACCACTCATTCATCATGTGGAGGAAGGCTTCTCTAGCCCCTCCTTCCTGAGTAACCATAAGAGGTCTATTTTCAGATGACGCTGCCTGTGACAGCCCTAAATTGACCCTAGTCAGAAAGTGGTTTCGGGACCACAAAACTGAGTCTTATAAGAAATTAAAAGTTATATTCCGTGTTTATGATGTGAGTAAATGCATGTGTGAAAGTTTCATGCATTAATTTGATCATTTTTATGTGAACTTATTAAAATGGACTTATATGAAACATTGTTGGAAAGTGATAGGTTAATCTTACAATGGTCTATTAGTACATGCATTGAAAAGAGTGGTTTTGCATGTCAATTTACCCATAATAAACATAGTGGCCGGCCAAGAAATGACAATGCTTCACTAATTCAAATTTAAAATAATTTTATAGTAACAAAAGATTTAATAATTGAAATAAAATGAATTAAATAAAAGAGAAGAAAGATGAAGGTGTTCGTCTTCTTCTCCTACCTCTCTCAAAGCCGAAAAAAAAGAAAAAGGAAGGGAAAATTTACCTAGAGCAATTCGGCATTCATCTTTGGCTATTAGGAGGTAAGCTTTGAATTTGTTGATTTGGTTTCATAATATGCTAAGTTAAATTGTGGATGCACTCTTGGTAATGCCAAGAAAGTTGAGATTTCTTATGGTGATTTGGGCAATATGCCGAATGATTAAGTGTTAGAATTAGAGGTTAATTTCATGTTGTATGGAACAATAGGGGAATGACTAGAATGGGGTAAAGATTTTTGGGATGAGTAGTAGTTTAGAGGCACCTTGTACATTCGGTCAAAATTGAGCTTATTTAGAATGTTAATTTCTTCCTCTATGAGTATTTTCCTTGCATGTTAAATGGTTCTTAATAGGGGCGAATGAGTTATGAAAGTTTTTATAAATGTATGAAGTTCAAGGTGCAAAAATTTTTGTCTTGATGTTATGAATAATTCGGTTGAAATATGAAGAATGGGAGTTGTCATTTAGGTTAAGATCAAAGGAATGATAAATAGGCACTAAAAGGTTAAATGTGTGAAATTTAAGGTATAAGAACCTATAGGTAATTACATAGGTAATGTTAAAAAAATAAATTAATGTGGTATATTTGGCCATGTAGGGTATATCCTAAAGATATTATGTTTAATTCCCTATAATCGGCTAAATGGGTGATAATGGTTTGTAATGTTGAATTGAATTATGATTATGTACGTTAGAATTAGATATAACAAAAACTATGTGAATTTTGGATGAATATGAATTATGTATATACGTTAAGGTCAATGACATTTCTAAATGACGGCATATATGATATTATGTTTTAAATATGTGAATGAGAACCTTACAGAGTAAATTGTATAAATCTGCTAGGGACAGCAGCAATAGCGTGTTTTGGAAAAATTACCATAAATTGTGGGAGTTGAGTTAAAGGCTGAATAAATTATGTAATTAAAGCTTGATGCATCTAGTTTCGTATAAAAGAAATCGTGTAAGTAAAGGGGTTGCCGATAATGAGATTTTCAAAGTTGTGTGAGACAGAGTCAGAATGGCTCCGAAATTCCCTGTTCAGTATTTGGAAAATCATTATAAATCGTACAAAAATGATATAAGATAAAATTTTATGCTTAGACTCCTTAATAAGTCTAGTTTCAAACAAAATAAACGAAAACATATTTTGAATTCTGTACAATGAGAAATTAAATTCTTAGTGAAGAGTAGTCAGAGTAGTCAAGCAGTAAAACAGGGGAACTTTAAGAAAAATCTGGTATTGATTGGCCAAACCAAAATTCTTAAAATTTTGTGGACAGAGGATATACGAGTCTATTTCATGGAAAATTAACAGCACATAATTTGGAATTTCGTAGCCCCAGTTACAAATAATTTAATGACTATTGCTCAGGAAAACAGCTTGTAGAGGATTTGTGGTTATGTTGTAAACATGGATAAAACTGTTTTAGTTGCCCATAAGCTATTGATTAAACCCATATGTGAATTCTAAATTTTGATATTATAAAATGATATATGAGTGTTAGATGGATCTTTGATATTAAAATTTGTGAAATTGTAAGTTTATAAGTATTCGAATATGAAATGATAGTATGGCATGAAATTGAATTATTCATTGGAAAATGATAGATGTAGATTCAGCCAAGACAAAGTGTATACATGAAAGTATATGTGGTATTTTAAGTATAATTGTTCATTTGATGAAGTTGGCTAATAGTTCAAGTAAGGATTTCTCTATTCGATATGTCCATGAATTGAGGCAATGGGTTTGATAATTAGCTTAAGACATTCGGGTAATATCACATGTCCGATCATAGTTAAACATTCGACAGTTATGATTCTTTGGCTATAATGTTTGAATATCACTATGGAGAAAAATATATATATATATATATATATGATCGGTTGCCTATTATTTAGTTTGAAATGAATCTTAATAAATAGGTATTCGTATATAGTAAAATTGGACAAGTAATTGAATAAATTTATTTGTTTTATTAAGCTCAAGAGCACAGAGGATCTAAATCAGATAAAGGGAAAGAGAAAGCAGTCGAATAGCCTATCCTCAACCGTTCTAATATACCGAGGTAAGTCTCTAAGTAATTAAACCTAATTTGAATTTTGATTAATGGATACTATTATAAAAATGGCTAAATTGAAAAATATGATGTGGCCATGATATGTTTTAAGGCCGAATGGAAAATTTTACGTATTTGAATCAATTTACTAATGTGATTTTGTACCTAAGACGAAATAAAATGACAAGGCGTAATATCTGGCTTAAGATCGAATGGCCAACGTGATGAATGTGAAAGTGTGTATATGTGATAAGGCCGAATGGCCAATGTGATGAATGTGGAAGTGCATACATGTGATAAGGCCGGATGGTTAATGTGATATATGTGTAAGTGAATATGTGACAAGGCCGAATGGCCAATTGTGAAAAGTGTGCAATATGAGATATTTAATGAGGCTAAAGTTAGTAAAAAAATAAATATATATTAAATGAATTGTGCGGAGATTGTATCTGGGTTAGAGACCCGCTGGCTTCATGCTGGGATTGTATCCGGGTTTAAAGTCCCGCAGGCTTAATGCTGGTGAATTAAGTAAGATTATGATCTTGAATGTTTGCAGTGAGCTACCATCAAGTAAGGACTATACATTTAAGATGTTCAGATACATATTACCTCCTCATTTGTAAGTTTGTAAGTTTACCTCAAAGTGAATCACTAGCATTCAAGAAAAACGTATATGTGATTGCTTATTATATTGCGAAAATGAGGATGACCTAATCAGTCTTGGTATTCTTGTATAATGTAGTATATACTAAGCTTTCATGTATGTACTCGTGTACATTCGGCCAACGATTCGGTGAATTATTAGTATTAAAGAACGATACATATGTGGGAATGATTATTATATCTTGAAATAAGGGAATAATCTATTCGGTTAATGGTTGTTAGTATGACAAAGTGTTTGATTTAAATTTATCGTATGAGCTTTAAGTAAAGAAAAGTATGTGCTGAGATTTATATATGTAATTGTGCATATTCGGCCAAGAAGGCCCTATAAATTGAGAATAAATTGTATTCGGCTAGATGTATAAATGCAAGGGAAGGATTGTATTTTGTCAACCTACGTATATGTGCTAAGGTTTATGTTTGGTTCTTTGCGTACCCATACTGTAATTCAATACATGCCACGTTGAAATACTCGAAAGTTTTGATACGATTATGAAATAAGGAATTAAGTTATATATATATATCCATGTATGTGCATGAAACGAGAACGTTTGAGCAAGTGATTATGATTATTGAAAGAGTATATGTTATGCTAAATGAGTAGTGACTCTATGAATCTATTCACGATGGATTATGATATTACTATGTGCTTCTAAATAGGGAAACTAAACGTGGTAAAAGTATTATATTTTAGTTTGATTGATTGAATTAGAAGTAGATATGAGGTTTCTAGATGCAAAAGACTATGTGAATCAAATTTGGAAGAAATAGATAAACTATATATGCATGCATGAGGTTTGAACTATTTGACGGAATGGTGAGATCTCTTGATATTGTTAAACGGGGTTTCTGCAAGGTCTAAGACGACGAGGCTTAGTAATGAAATGACAGTTAAAGATGTTCAGTACATTAAGTTGGCCAGGTATGTATCAGGTACTTGTATGTGATTTTCAATTCGGATTAGATCGAAAGTATACAAAGCGATGCATATGTGAATAAGTGTATGAATACAAATGTGACCACAGTCCATGTGACTATGATACATTTGGCCAATGTGTTATGCCATAAGGATGTATTCGATTAAACTATAATAGAGGCATTTAGATTGGAGTGTAATTATGAGCTAAGTGTGCCTTGTGAGCATACGAATATTTGACCATTTTGGTCATTATCATGAAATAATTTGTGGTAACTAAATGATGTGGTTATTGAAATTATAGTTCGTTATGGAGCTCTGGATTGACTTCATTTATTAGAAAAATCGAGTGATAAATGATAATTGAATTTGATTCTGCAAAAAAAAAAAATTTATCGTTTTACTTAAGACTTACTAAGCTTATATAAGCTTACTCCGTTTGTCTTTTTTCTTTGTTTTATAGATTGTGGACTCTGATTACCAGCTCGGGAATCGTCAGCACTTCATCACACTATCTACTATTATGGAAACCTTGTGATTTGGATTTAGCTTATGGCATGTATAGGATATATTATACTAGAATGATATCATAACTATTGTTTATAAGCCATGCGAATATGGCATCCTTTGGAAGTCTACTTTTATAAGTTATAAGTTTGATCTTTGTTTGTGTTTAGAAATTTAATTAAATGAACAATCTTTATTCACGAAAAGGAAAAAAAAATGTTCAAAATTTTACTGTTTTGATCTGCTTCCAAACTGTCTGGTAACGCCTCGTCCTATTCCGGCGACGGTTACGGGATAGGGGTGTTACATTCTATTGGTATCAGAGCCAGGTTTTAGTCGATTCTAGGACTAACGTAGCACGCGTGAGTCTATTTATACATGCCATAAAGTGATAAAATGATAGTGTGATGATTTTTTACTATTAAAATGTGGTTGTTGTATTGTAATGAATCTTGATCCCGATCGAGCTATAGCAAGCTTCTAACTATGAGAATTTGCGATATAACTTCACTTGGATATGCTTAAATTATTAAGTTGATCAGGTACGCGTCATGTACTCGTATTTGAATTTGGATTTGGATTGAATTATAAGGGTATAAGTGATGCAATTTTGAAAGAGTGTTATGACTATAAATGTGATCTTTGTATGTGGCTATGGAATTGAAAGTTGACTGGTCGATAAGCATGTTGTGTTTGTATTCATGTAACACCCCGTACCCGAGACCGTTGTCGGAAGCGACCACGAGGTGCTAACAGACATAATTCATGTATGTTCACAGTCCATTTTAAAAATTTCCAGACAGCTGGCTAACTGCGTCACTGTCACCTTAAAAATCATATCTTGTGTTCCAAAACTCGAAAATCAGTTTTGTAATTTTTCCCTGAAACTAGACTCATATATCCATCCAAAAAATTTTTCTATAATTTTTGGTCGAGCCAATTAGTACAGTTTATTAGTTAAAGTCTCCCCTGTTACAGGGTTCGACTACACTAACCTTTCTGCATTGCGACTTAGATAACTCCTTATACAGGGCTTCAATACTTATTACGTTTATTTCTAATGAAACTAGACTCAAAAAGGAATCTATACATATATTTCTTGACTTCTAATTATCTCTGGTTAATGTATAATGAATTTCCAAAGTCAGATCAGGGGATCCAAAAACCGCTCTGGCCCTGTCCCACGAAAACTTAAATATCCCTTAAAATACGACTCATATGACCGTTTCGTTTCTTCCATATAGAAGTAGATTCATCAAGGTTCGATTACATAATTTATTCACTATTTAATTCCATCCCTACTATTTTTAGTGATTTTTCAAATTCAAGTTCAGGGGGCAAAATCAATCTATACGCAACTGGACCAATTCGTTCGGATACTTCATATGGCCCTATGAACCTCGGACTCAGTTTGCCCTTACGGCCAAATCTGAGTATCTTTTTCCAAAGTGAGACCTTAAGAAACACTTTGTCTCCCACCTGATACTCAATATCTCTTCGTTTTAAATCCGCATACGACTTCTGACGATCTGATGCTGCCTTCAGACTTTCACGAATTATTTTTACTTTCTGTTCAGCATCTTTAATCAAATCCACTCCGAAAATTTTACTTTCACCGAGCTCGGTCCAAAACAATGGTGTACGGCTTTTACGCCCGTACCAAGCCTCGTAAGGTGCCATCTTAATACTTGATTGAAAACTATTGTTGTAAGCGAATTCAATCAAAGGTAAATACCGCTCCCATGAACCACTAAACTCGAGGATGCAACATCTCAACATATCCTCAAGTATCTGAATTATCCGCTCGGATTGACCATCGGTTTGTGGATGAAAAGCGGTGCTAATATGCAGCTTGGTACCCAAAGCTTCTTGCAATTTCTTCCAAAATCGCGAGGTGAATCTCGGATCTCTATCCGACACAATAGAAATCGATACCCCGTGTAATCTCACAATCTGAGAAACATACAATTCAGCTAGTTTATCCAATGAAAAATCCGTACGTACGGGGATAAAATGAGCCGACTTAGTCAGTCTATCAACAACAACCCAAATCGCATCTTTCTTACTTGTCGACAATGGCAACCCAGATACAAAATCCATCGTGACTTGATCCCATTTCTATTCAGGTATCATGATCGGCTGAAGTAAACCCGTAGGCACTTGATGTTCTGCCTTCACTTGCTGACATATTAAACACTTCGAAACAAAATCGGAAATGTCTCGTTTCATACCACGCCACCAAAACTGACGTCTCAGATCGTTGTACATTTTCGTACTCCCTGGGTGAATTGACATTCGGCTACAATGAGCTTCGTTCAGAATCATCGAAATGAGTTCTGAATTTCTTGGAACACACAACCGACTTCTGAACCTCAAACAATCGTCATCATCAATTTGAAACTCTGATTCCATATTCGGAACACATTCAGCCCGTTTTGCAACCAATTCATCATCGACTTTCTGAGGTTCACGAATTTGATGAATCAACAATGGTTTGGCCTTTAATTCCGCCACTAACACATTGTCGGATAGAACAGACAAGTGTACATTCATCGCTCGTAAAGCAAACAGTGATTTACGACTTAAGGCATCCGCAACCACATTAGCCTTTCCCGGGTGATAGTCAATGACAAGCTCATAATCTTTTAACAACTCGAGCCAACGTCTTTGTCGCAGATTTAAGTCTCTTTGGGTCATCAAATATTTGAGACTTTTGTGATCCGAAAATACATGGCACTTCTCACCAAATAAGTAATGTCGCCATATTTTCAAAGCGAATACGATGGCAGCTAATTCGAGATCATGGGTCGGATAATTTTTCTCATGTGGCTTTAATTGTCTCAACGCATAGGCCACAACTCGACCTTCTGGCATCAATATGCAACCCAACCCAAGTAGGGAGGCATCACTATAAATGACAAACTCTTTGCCTGATTCGGGCTGTACTAGAATTGGAGCTTCAGTCAAATAAGTTTTCAGTTGATCAAAACTTTTCTGACATTTTTCCGTCCATTCGAATTTAACATCTTTTTAAAGTAGCTTCATCATTGGTGTGGCTATCATCGAGAAACCTTTTATAAACCGTCGGTAGTAACCGACAAGTCCCAAAAAGCTCCGAACCTCAGTAATATTTCTCGGAGGCTTCCAGTTAAGTATGGCTGAAATTTTGCTCGGATCAACTCGAATACCCGATGCGGATACCACATGACCCAAGAAGCTAACCTGTCTTAACCAGAACTCACACTTATTGAACTTAGCATATAACTGCTTATCTCGTAAAATTCGCAACACTAATCTCAGGTGCTCAGCATGTTCGGTCTTATCTCTTGAATAGACCAAGATGTTATCAATGAACACAACTACGAACCGGTCCAAATACTGTCTGAAGATCTGATTCATCAAATCCATAAATACCGCAGGGGCATTAGTGAGCCCAAACGGCATCATTAAGAACTCGTAGTGGCCGTATCTCATTTTGAAAGCAGTTTTGGGTATATCCGAATCTCGAATTCACAACTGATAATAACCCGATCTCAAATCTATCTTTGAAAACACCGAGGCTCCCTTCAGTTGATCAAACAAATCATCAATACGCGGTAACGGATATTTATTCTTTATCGTCACTTTATTCAGCTGACGATAGTCAATGCACAACCTCATGGTTCCGTGCTTCTTTTTCACAAACAATACTGGTGCACCCCAAGGTGAGAAACTTGGTCGAGCGAAACCTCTATCCGTCAACTCTTGCAACTGAGCTTTCAATTCCTTTAATTCCGTTGGTGCCATACGATACGGAGTTATCGAAATCGGTGTAGTCCCAAGTACAAGCTCGATGCCAAACTCTACCTCCCGAACAGGTGGTAAACCCGGTAATTCTTCGGGAAAAACATCCGGGTATTCACAAACCACTGGCATAGATTCAGGCTTCTTTTCTAACTCTTTGTCATCAAGTACATACGCAAGGTATGCTTCACACCCCTTTCTTACACATTTCTGAGCCAGCATCGACGATATTACAGCTGGCAACCTATTCAAGTCAGTAGACTCGACTCGGATTATCTCGTTATTTACACACATCAAATCGATGGTTTTTCTTTTGCAATTTACAATTGCATCATGTATGGTCAACCAATCCATATCGAGGATAACATCAAATTCGTCAAATGGTAAAAGCATCAAATCGGCCGGAAAACAGGAACCTCGGATTACTAGGGGACATTTCTTGCACACTTTGTCGACAAGCACGTAACGACCCAAGGGATTTGACACCCGAATTACAAACTCAGTAGACTCAACAGGTAGAGTCTTACTGGATGCTAAGGTTTCACATATATAAGAATGAGTAGAACCAGGGTCAATCAAAGCAATCACATTAGTATCAAAGAGAGTAAAAGTACCGGTAATAACATCTGGCAAGGAAGCATCCTCGCGTGCGCGTATAGCGTAAGCTCTAGCAGGAGCACGAGCCTCAGATCTGGTTGTAGCATCTCTAGATCCTCTCTGACCACCACTAGCATTGCCCGTATTCCTAGATGGTCTACCCTAAGCAGTAGTAGCACCCGGTTTCCCACTCTGATTTACATTCTGTTCAGACAACCTTGGGCAATCTTTAATAAAGTGGTCATCTGATCCCCACTTGTAACAGGAGCGGTCATGGAATCTACAACTCCCCGAATGCCATTTACCACAATACTGACACTCCGTTCTGTCTCGACGATCATTTCCAACACTGGCGACCAAAGTGACTCGTGCACTCACAGGGGGTCGATCGCGATCTCGTCTAGAAAAGCCCGAAGTGTCTCTAGATCGGCCTAAATCATCTCTAAATTTCTTCGATGACTATTGAAAGGGCCTCCCCGAAGACCTCTTATGAAACTCTTTTGCTCCCATATCAGCTTTTCTTTTTTCCATACTGAGCTCCTCGGCTTTGCAAGCTCGCTCGACAAGTACCACAAATTCTCCGATTTCCAAAATGCCAACATACAGCTTTATATCATCATTCAGTCCATCCTCGAAACATTTACACATTACGGCTTCTGAGGAAATGCATTCTTGAGCGTACTGGCTAAGCCTTACAAACTTTCGTTCATAGTCGGTAACCGACATTGAACCTTGTTTGAGTTCAAGAAATTCCTTCCATTTTTGGTCAATGAATCTTTGACTGATATACTTCTTTCGAAACTCAGTTTGGAAGAACTCCCCAGTTACTTGCTCTCTGGGCACAACAGAAGTCAACGTATTCCACCAATAGTAGGCAAAATCACGTAGCAAGGAGATAGTACACTTTAGGCACTCATCGGGTGTGCAAGATAGCTCATCGAGTACCCGGATAGTGTTGTCCAACCAAAATTCAGCTTGCTCGGCATCATCGCTGTCCGTAGCTTTAAATTCAGTAGCCCCGTGTTTTCGGATTCTGTCAACTGGGGGTTTATTTGACCTTATTTGGTCAGTTGCCGGAGGTATTGTAGTTGCGAGGGTGGCATTAGTCGGGAATGGAGGTTGTGGAACAGCCGTATTAGTTCGAATGTATTGGTTGAACCAATCATTCATCACGCTATAGAAAGCTTGTCTAGCTTCATCATTCGGATTACTAGCAATAGGTTGAGAGTTCGCCGGAGCTGTCCCTTGTGCGGGAGCAGGCGCTACACTGTCAAGATCATCAGCTACCGCTCGGTAGGGATCGGGATCCATTACTATAATAAACACATTTTCAATTGTCAGAAATCACTACACTATCAAATAATCACATAATGCCATGTATAGCTAGACCCAAACGTATTACGGTAGTCCTAGAATTGACTAAACCGTAGCTCTGATACCAATAAAATTGTAACACCCCGTACCCAAGACCGTTGTCGGAAGCGACCACGAGGTGCTAACAGACATAATTCATGTATGTTCACATTCCATTTTAAAAATTTCCAGACAGCTGGCTAACTGCGTCACTGTCACCTTAAAAATCATATCTTGAGTTCCAAAACTCGAAAATCAGTTTCGCAATTTTTCACTGAAACTAAACTCATATACCCATCCAAGAATTTTTTTCTAGAATTTTTGGTCAAGCCAATTAGTACAGTTTATTAGTTAAAGTCTCCCCTGTTACAGGGTTCAACTACACTGACCTTCCTGCATTGCGACTTAGATAACTCCTTATACAGGGCTTCAATACTTATGTCATTTGTTTCTAATGAAACTATACTAAAAAAGGAATCTATAAATATATGGCTTGACTTCTAATTATCTCTGGCTAATTTATAATGAATTTCCAAAGTCAGATCAGGGGATCCAGAAATCGCTCTGGCCCTGTCCCACGAAAACTTAAATATCCCTTAAAATACGACTCATATGACCGTTTCGTTTCTTCCATATGGAAGTAGATTCATCAAGGTTCGATTACATAATTTATTCACTATTTAATTCCATTCCTACTATTTTTACTGATTTTTCAAATTCACACCACTGCTGCTGTCAGCATCTGCCTTTAAGGTAGACTTTACCTATTACATAGTTTCCATGATTCAACTAACCCTTTAGCATATATAGCACAAAGTATGATCGTGATTAACCATTCCAATGGTCAATCATTGTCAAGCATATCCACACCTCTCAATAACCATATACATACAAAATGATTGTAACATTATGCTCAAAAATATATATAAGCCATTTTCGCATGGCTATCCAAATTTGTACAATACCGAAAGGTACATGATCAACATCAAAAAGGGTAGTCCTATACATGCCATTTCAAAGTTCAACCAAAAGTGTACCAAAAGGGGCTTTGATAGTGTGGATGACTTCGACTTCGACAATCCCGAGTCCGATAGCTAACGAACCAAAATCTATAAAACAGAGATTCAAAGAAACGGAGTAAGCATTTAATGCTTAGTATGTTTTGAGCCATGAAATTAGACACAACTAAAGTGTAGCATTCATATGGCTAAACAGATAATTTCATATGCACAAATTCTCAATATCATACTTACTTCACATTACCAACCCTTATATTCATACACAAAAGATCAACTTAGCCAAAGGCCGGTAGCTCATTTATCGACTGAGCGAATACTATTTGTAAGGGATCAACTAGTTCAATGCATATACGAAACATACCTCATCGCTGGGATTTTACGAGCGTATTAATAGAAACTATTACAGCAAGGTCGTTCATTCCCAAGCCAAGTACCTTCGGGATTTAACCGGATATAGCTACTCGCTCGAATGCCTTCGGGACATAGCCCGGATATAGTAACTCGCACCAATGCCTTCGGGACTTAGCCCGGATATAGTAACTCGTACAAATGCCTTCAGGACATAGCCCGGATATAGTAACTCGCACAAATGCTTTCAGGACTTAGCCCGGATATAGTAACTCGCACAAATGCTTTCGAGACTTAGCCCGGAACTAGTCACTAGCGCAAATGCCTTCGGGACTTAGCCCGGTTATCATCCAAATATTCATGCACATATCAATAAATCATGACACATCTATATTTCATTTTCATAATTAGAGTTCAAACACAAGTCACGTATTAAGCAATCCCATTTTCGGCTCACTAGCCACATACAAACAGCATGGTTTAGTTTGCTTTATGACACGATCTCTATGCACATACGGCTACCCGTCATACGTATAGACTAATTAACTCAACATATAATTCAAGTAGAATCATCATATCACCGTATATTTGTTATGCTCATACGTCATGACTTAATCAAATCGTAAACTAAGTCTCGTTACTCGAAAACTTACCTCGGGTGTTGTCGAACGATTTCGATGGCTATTCGACCACTTTTTCCTTCCCTTTATCGGATTTAGTTCCCCTTTGCTCTTGAGCTTAATTTAACAAATAAATTGATTTAATCATTTGAGCATCGAAAAGAGGAACTCAAGGTATTTAGCCCATATATATACATTAGACATTAAAGTCACATACATATGAAATCATGAATCAACTCAACATATTAACCCACACTCCCTTTTAGCCGATTGTCTAAGCCAAGATAAAAGCATCATTATGCTTGCCTCTAACCGAATATATGCAACACCAATCTTCTTCCTATGGCCGAATATGCATGTCTATGTTGAGGCCGATTATATGCTTAATACTTCCTACAAGTATGGTTACTTGTATTGATTATATATCATTTTGTTTCAAGTTCAAAACTCGGCTAATACGCATATATACACTAGTAATCAAATACTAACATTTTGCAGTTCACCTTACTACCATTTCACATCTACTTTCTACCATGGCCGAATGCATCAAGACACCATACCATTCAATTTTGGTCATGGGTTACACAAAGAACTTAATGTCTAACTCAAAAATGCCAAAAAGAAAATCCAAGAGTCATCAATCACCATCACATGTATCATTACAAAGCTTCACACTTAGCATGCAAATGACATCAACACAAATCCACCTTAGCCGAAACTTAACTCATCTTCATGCCTCATCACCACAACATCAAACATCAACCAAGAAGACAACACCCATGGCCGAATATCTTCTCCATCTCATAGCAAAGATTTAAACCATGGGCTAGGTAGAACTCAAACTAACAACTAAAAACATGCATGAATCTCATGGACAACATCAAACATACCTTAGTCTAGCAAACCACCATAGCCGATTTTCTCAAGCTCTTCCCCCTTCTTCTCTTTCTTCTATTCGGCCAAGAACAACATGAGAGCTTTTTTTTTTCTTTCTCTTTTCTTTTTTCATCATCATTTACCTTCCCATTATTATTTTATTGCCTATACTCCTTATTTTATTTTTTCCTAACATAAATCACTAACATAACATGTTTATGACATGTTTTGCCCATAACATTTTGTCCACCCTCCTTGTCATGGCCGGCCACTACTAAATTAAGGGGGAAATTGACATGCAAGTCCACCCTTTTATTACATGCACTAATAGATCCTTATAGATTAACCTATCACATTTCAAAAGTGTCACACATAAGTCCTATTAGCTGAATTCACATGCAATCGACTAAATCGAAGCTTAAAACTTTCACACATTCATATTCACATATTTTAGACAATAAATATCATATTCAAATAATTTGGTGACTCGGTTTAGCAGTCTCGAAACCGCTTTCCGACTAGGGTCGCTTTAGGGCTGTCACAATTCAAGTAATGTAAAGGATATACTAATGTGTATTATTATATATGTATATGTACATGAGAATTGAGAGTTAGATATCTGGGCTAAGTCCCGAAGAGCATTCGTGCTAGTGATATATCCAGGCTAAGTCCCGAAGAGCATTCGAGCTGGTGTTATATCCGGGCTAAGTCTCAAAGAGCATTCGTGCTGGAGTTATATCAGGGTTAAGTCCCGAAGAGCATTCGTGCTAGTGATATATCCGGGCTAAGTCCCGAAGAGCATTCGTGCTAGTGATATATCCGGGCTAAGTCCCGAAGAGCATTCGAGCTGGTGTTATATCCGGGCTAAGTCTCGAAGAGCATTCGTGCTGGAGTTATATCAGGGTTAAGTCCCGAAGAGCATTCGTGCTAGTGATATATCCGGGCTAAGTCCCGAAGAGCATTCGAGCTGGTGTTATATCCGGGCTAAGTCTCGAAGAGCATTCGTGCTGGAGTTATATCAGGGCTAAGTCCCGAAGAGCATTCGTGCTGGTGTTATATCCGGGCTAGGTCCCGAAGAGCATTCATGCTGGTGATGTGTATTCGGGCCTTCGTGCCTAGTAGGCTTCGTGCTGGTAATTTGAACAAAGTTTAAGTGTTTATTACTATGCGAATTCAAAGTTAAATGAAAGGATATGTTTAAAAGTGTACATACATGATGTTTATAGACTTGGTTAAGTCATTTCAATGTGTAACAACAAACGAATAAGGGCACTATGTGTGCAAATAATTAGAGGCACTGAGAGTGCAAGTTCTTCAACCGAGCACTATGCGTGCGAGATCGGTCAGTAGACATTAAGTGAGTAAAACAAGATTCATGTAAGACCTCGTATGGAACGAAGGCATTGATTTAAGATGGTGGATATGTTGCTAAGAAATGAATTCATGTTATAAATGTGTTACGGATTTAGTTTAGGGGATGCTTGGTATATGAAGTCATATGTGCTATTGCTAAATGACCCTTATTTTTGTTAATCATGTTCAAGAAATTATTTCGATTAAGTTTGACATTTGAAAGTCTGTAAGAATTTTTGATGAATGCTGATAATTTTGGATATATGGGTTATGTGCTAAAATAAATCCCATGCCGGTATACTATATGAGGCTTTATGTATAATCGATTGTATACGGGTATCGTTAACGGTGATTGAATGTGCTAAATGAATTCAATGTTCAGGTATGTGGAAGTTGATTTTCTGTTGGAAATAGGTTAAGTTGAATAGTGAGATGTGATGGAGTTATAAAGGATATTTATTGGGATGTTTGAGTATATGTGTACTTTCGGTCAGGTTACAGCTTATGCATGAATGGAAATGTGGGTTACAAATATGTGGGTTGATGATGTGAATTATACATGTTAATATGTGCTTAATATGTGTTTGAAATGCATTTGTGAATTAAATTAAGTGATTATTGCTTATGAAATCAAGAAAATGAGATATATGTGCATACTTGTAGAAATGTTTATGTATTTGTTTTAAGATAAGAAAATGATCTTTTAGATCGATGCGAAATCAGTAATGAATTACAATTGCTATCGATGAGCTAATGTTTATATGGATATAATTCAATAAGAGGACGTTATCCTATTTGCCGGTAAGATTTTCGGGGACGAAAATCCCTAAAGGGAGGGAGAGTTGTGACAGCCCTAAATTGACCCTAGTCGGAAAGTGATTTCGGGACCACGAAACCGAGTCTTATAAGAAATTAAAAGTTATATTCCGTGTTTATGATGTGAGTAAATGCATGTGTGAAAGTTTCATGTATTAATTTGATCATTTTTATGTGAACTTATTAAAATGGACTTATATGAAACATTGTTGGAAAGTGATAGGTTCATCTTACAATGGTCTATTAGTACATGCATTGAAAAGAGTGGTTTTGCATGTCAATTTACCCATAATAAACATAGAGGCCGGCCAAGAAATGACAATGCTTCACTAATTCAAATTTAAAATAATTTTATAGTAACAAATGATTTAATAATTGAAATAAAATGAATTAAATAAAAGAGAAGAAAGAGGAAGGTGTTCATCTTCTTCTCCTACCTCTCTCAAAGCCGAAAAAAAAGAAAAAGGAAGGGAAAATTTACCTAGAGCAATTCGGCATTCATCTTTGGCTATTAGGAGGTAAGCTTTGAATTTGTTGATTTGGTTTCATAATATGCTAAGTTAAATTGTGGATGCACTCTTGGTAATGCCAAGAAAGTTGAGATTTCTTATGGTGATTTGGGCAATATGCCGAATGATTAAGTGTTAGAATTAGAGGTTATTTTCATGTTGTATGGAACAATAGGGGAATGACTAGAATGGGGTAAAGATTTTGGGATGAGTAGTAGTTTAGAGGCACCTTGTACATTCGGTCAAAAATTGAGCTTATTTAGAATGTTAATTTCTTCCTCTATGATTATTTTCCTTGCATGTTAAATGGTTCTTAATAGGGGCGAATGAGTTATGAAAGTTTTTATAAATGTATGAAGTTCAAGGTGCAAAAATTTTAGTCTTGATGTTATGAATAATTCGGTTGAAATATGAAGAATGGGAGTTGTCATTTAGGTTAAGATCAAAGGAATGATAAATAGGCACTAAAAGGTTAAATGTGTGAAATTTAAGGTATAAGAACCTATAGGTAATTACATAGGTAATGTTAAAAAAAAAATTAATGTGGTATATCGGCCATGTAGGGTATATCCTAAAGATATTATGTTTAATTCCCTATAATCGGCTAAATGGGTGATAATGGTTTATAATGTTGAATTGAATTATGATTATGTACGTTAGAATTAGATATAACAAAAACTATGTGAATTTTGGATGAATATGAATTATGTATATACGTTAAGGTCAATGACTTTTCTAAATGACGGGATATATGATATTATGTTTTAAATATGTGAATGAGAACCTTACAGAGTAAATTGTATAAATCTGCTAGGGACAGCAGCAGTAGCGTGTTTTGGAAAAATTACCATATATTGTGGGAGTTGAGTTAAAGGCTGAATAAATTATGTAATTAAAGCTTGATGCGTCTAGTTTCGTATAAAAGAAATCGTGTACGTAAAGGGGTTGCCGATAATGAGATTTTCAAAGTTGTGTGAGACAGAGTCAGAATGGCTCCGAAATTCCCTGTTCAGTATTTGGAAAATCATTATAAATCGTACAAAAATGATTATAAGATAAAATTTTATTCTTAGACTCCTTAATGAGTCTAGTTTCAAACAAAATAAACGAAAACATATTTTGAATTCTGTACAATGAGAAATTAAATTCTTAGTGAAGAGTAGTCAGAGTAGTCAAGCAGTAAAACAGGGGAACTTTAAGAAAAATCTGGTATTGATTGGCCAAACCAAAAATTCTTAAAATTTTGTGGACAGAGGATATACGAGTCTATTTTCATGGAAAATTAACAGCACATAATTTGGAATTTCGTAGCCCTAGTTACAAATAATTTAACGACTATTGCTCAGGAAAACAGCTTGTAGAGGATTTGTGGTTATGTTGTAAACATGGATAAAACTTGTTTTAGTTGCCCATAAGCTATTGATTAAACCCATACGTGAATTCTAAATTGTGATATTATAAAATGATATATGAGTGTTAGATGGATCTTTGATATTAAAATTTGTGAAATTGTAAGTTTATAAGTATTCGAATATGAAATGATAGTATGGCATGAAATTGAATATTCATTGGAAAATGATAGATGTAGATTCAGCCAAGACAAAGTGTATACATGAAAGTATATGTGGTATTTTAAGTATAATTGTTCATTTGATGAAGTAGGCTAATAGTTCAAGTAAGGATTTCTCTATTCGATATGTCCATGAATTGAGGCAATGGGTTCGGTAATTAGCTTAAGACATTCGGGTAATATCACATGTCCTATCATAGTTAAACATTCGACAGTTATGATTCTTTGGCTATAATGTTTGAATATCACTATGGAGAAAAAATATATATATGATCGGTTGCCTATTATTTAGTTTGAAATGAATCTTAATAAATAGGTATTCGTATATAGTAAAATTGGACAAGTAATTGAATAAATTTATTTGTTTTATTAAGCTCAAGAGCATAGAGGATCTAAATCAGATAAAGGGAAAGAGAAAGCAGTCGAATAGCCTATCCACAACCGTTCTAATATACCGAGGTAAGTCTCTAAGTAATTAAACCTAATTTGAGTTTTGAGTAATGGATACTATTATAAAAATGGCTAAATTGAAAAATATGATGTGGCCATGATATGTTTTAAGGCCGAATGGAAAATTTTACGTATTTGAATCAATTTACTAATGTGATTTTGTACCTAAGAAGAAATAAAATGACAAGGCGTAATATCTGGCCTAAGATCGAATGGCCAACGTGATGAATGTGAAAGTGTGTATATGTGATAAGGCCGAATGGCCAATGTGATGAATGTGGAAGTGCATACATGTGATAAGGCCGGATGGTTAATGTGATATATGTGTAAGTGAATATGTGACAAGGCCGAATGGCCAATTGTGAAAAGTGTTCAATATGAGATATTTAATGAGGCCAAAGTTAGTAAAAAAAATAAATATATATTAAATGAATTGTGCGGAGATTGTATCTGGGTTAGTGACCCGCTGGCTTCATGCTGGGATTGTATCCGGGTTTAAAGTTCCGCAGGCTTAATGCTGGTGAATTAAGTAAGATTATGATCTTGAATGTTTGCAGTGAGCTACCATCAAGTAAGTACTATACATTTAAGATGTTCAGATACATATTACCTCCTCATTTGTAAGTTTGTAAGTTTACCTCAAAGTGAATCACTAGCATTCAAGAAAAATGTATATGTGATTGATTATTATATTGCGAAAATGAGGATGACCTAATCAGTCTTGGTATGCTTGTATAATGTAGTATATACTAAGCTTTCATGTATGTACTCGTGTACATTCAGCCAACGATTCGGTGAATTATTAGTATTAAAGAACGATACATATGTGGGAATGATTATTATATCTTGAAATAAGGGAATAATCTATTCGGTCAATGGTTGTTAGTATGACAAAGTGTTTGATTTAAATTTATCGTATGAGCTTTAAGTAAAGAAAAGTATGTGCTGAGATTTATATATGTAATTGTGCATATTCGGCCAAGAAGGCCCTATAAATTGAGAATAAATTGTATTCGGCTAGATGTATAAATGCAAGGGAAGGATTGTATTTTGTCAACCTACGTATATGTGCTAAGGTTTATGTTTGGTTCTTTGCATACCCATACTGTAATTCAATACATGCCACGTTGAAATACTCGAAAGTTTTGATACGATTATGAAATAAGGAATTAAGTTATATATATATATCCATGTATGTGCATGAAACGAGTACGTTTGAGCAAGTGATTATGATTATTGAAAGAGTATATGTTATGCTAAATGAGTAGTGACTCTATGAATCTATTCACGATGGATTATGATATTACTATGTGCTTCTAAATAGGGAAACTAAACGTGGTAAAAGTATTATATCTTAGTTTGATTGATTGAATTAGAAGTAGATATGAGGTTTCTAGATGCGAAAGACTATGTGAATCAAATTTGGAAGAAATAGATAAACTATATATGCATGCATGAGGTTTGAACTATTTGACGGAATGGTGAGATCTCTTGATATTGTTAAACGGGGTTTCTGCAAGGTCTAAGACGACGAGGCTTAGTAATGAAACGACAGTTAAAGATGTTCAGTACATTAAGTTGGCCAGGTATGTATCAGGTACTTGTATGTGATTTTCAATTCGGATTAGATCAAAAGTATACAAAGCGATGCATATGTGAATAAGTGTATGAATACAAATGTGACCACAGTCCATGTGACTATGATACATTTGGCCAATGTGTTATGCCATAAGGATGTATTCGATTAAACTATAATAGAGGCATTTAGATTGGAGTGTAATTATGAGCTAAGTGTGCCTTGTGAGCATACGAATATTTGACCATTTTGGTCATTATCATGAAATAATTTGTGGTAACTAAATGATGTGGTTATTGAAATTATAGTTCGTTATGGAGCTCTGGATTGACTTCATTTATTAGAAAAATTGAGTGATAAATGATAATTGAATTTGATTCTGCAAAAAAAAAATATCGTTTTACTTAAGGCTTACTAAGCTTATGTAAGCTTACTCCGTTTGTCTTTTGTCTTTGTTTTATAGATTGTGGACTCTGATTACCAGCTCGGGAATCGTCAGCACTTCATCACACTATCTACTATTATGGAAACCTTGTGATTTGGATTTAGCTTATGGCATGTATAGGATATATTATACTAGAATGATATCATAACTATTGTTTATAAGCCATGCGAATATGGCATCCTTTGGAAGTCTACTTTTATAAGTTATAAGTTTGATCTTTGTTTGTGTTTAGAAATTTCATTAAATGAACAATCTTTATTCTAGAAAAAGAAAAAAAATGTTCAAAATTTTACTGTTTTGATCTGCTTCCAAACTGTCTGGTAACGCCTCGTCCTATTCCGGTGACGGTTACGGGATAGGGGTGTTACACTGCCTCTTGAGCAAGATCTGGGCATTACTTTTTACATTATCAGCTACATCTTAGTCATGATCCATTTACTATATGAAACAACAGTTTAAAATTGTCAAGAGTCATCACACTATCACATTTCATATATGGCATGTATAGCTAGACTCTTACACACGCTACGTTAGTCTGAAAATTGACTAAATTTGGCTCTGATACCACTAAATGTAATACCTCATACTCGTATTCGATACCAGAATAGGGTATAAGGCATTACCGGACTCAAACACAAGCAAACACACATTTCCAAGCCATAAAATTTTGTCCAAATTAAAACGATTCATATACAATCACAATGTCCTCAATACGAGCCTACGAGGCCCAAAATATGCTTTGGAGGTGGTTCGGGACTAAACTGAGATCTTTAGAAATTTTTACAACACTTAGAAAATTTTTCACTATACAGGGGTCATACGCTCGTGTGGATATGGGGCACGCCCGTGTGGGCAGGCCGTGTGGTCATACACGCCTGTGTCCCGAAACCGTGTAACTCTCTGTTTGTCACAGAAGAAAAATTTGAAGACACACGGCCAAGTCACATGCCCGTGTGTTAGGCCGTGTGGTCTATTTAAAATTTATGATTTTTCATAAAATAGGTGCAGACTTCACACGCCTAGGACACACGCCCGTGCCTGAGGCCGTGTCATCCACATGGTTCAGACACATGCTCGTGTCTTTGCCCGTGTGCTCAATTCTAAGCATTCTATTTGTAAAAATTAGGGTACAGGGGACACACAGCCTAAACACATACCCGTGGGGCAAGCCATGAGTCACACACGGCCTAGACACATGCCCGTGTGTCTACCCGTGTGGACAAAGATAAGGCTATTTATCAAGCCATTTTGCCACCCTTTAATGCATACACCTATACAACACAACATAGCACCAATCCAAGCACATATATACAACCAAATCAGCCACAACCAAGATATCAACACATCATTCTCATGCTACCATTTATCATACACAACCATCACATACTCATCAACTCAAATCATGTAAATTCCTACATCCATGAAAGACATCGTCATATAAATTACTTATACCAATAATAGCCAATTTCAAATGGCCTTATACAAAATGAATTTTCAACCAATATAAGCCAACACATTTGGCCAAATCAATTGTCACACATAACAAAATGACCATGTCCCCTATACATGCCATAACTCAAAATGTTGAAATAATTGATACAAAAATAATTGTTGATAGTGTGAGTGGATCTCTGACGATCTTATCCCTGAGCTAGCTTGGTGACGCTATAAGACAAGGGAAAGGAAGGGAGTAAGCTATAAAGCTTAGTAAGTGCCTATGCAAATAATAAGCATCATAACCTCACATTTAATATACAATTAACATGATGAAAATTAGCATGAATGCTATTAAAATCTTATAGTCATAACTTACTCAATCACCACCTTACCAAGGTTTCATCACATATCGAGCTCATTACGTATGAGTCTTACATACATACCTGTACCAACTCGCAACATAACCATAGTGTTTCATAATTTTGACATTCCCATTGAACACTCGAAATATTAATAGATACTCAGAAATTTTGCACATAAGTGCCATATATGTAGCCAAAGCTACTTCACATCTCATAATACATATATGCTCATTTTCGAGCTATTCACGGGCCTGCTCACACAAGCTGTCAGTCAGGACGTAGCTACACAGTGCTGCTCACACAAGCTGTCAGGTATTCGCAATACATTCCAGACTACCCAGCCACTGGTAGGACGTACGAAACCAACACCCGGATCACATAAACTCATAGGTTCCTAATGACATGTCACTCGTATCCTATTCTATTCTTAAGGTTCAACCGGGATTACTCATTTATCGAAACTTTGTCGAATACATCTAAAGAGTTAATCACAATTCATACAAAATTAAAACATTTAAAATAGAAATATAATAATGCATTATTTACATACGAACTTACCTCGGTACAAAAATAGTAGAATTTGACCTAATCGTCAAACTCTTTGCTTTTCCTCCGATCTAGCTCCGAACCTCGTTTTATTGATTTAGAATGAAAATTTAACTTAATTAATACACACATTGTTCAATTCAGTCTAAAAATCTTATTATGGAAAAATTACATTTTTGCCCTTAATGTTTCACATTTTTACAATTTAGTCCTTAGGTTCGTAAATTGAAATTTATTCAATTTCTTCAAAATCCAAGCCTAGCTGAAGCATTTTAATACTTATATCAACCCACATTTTTCATTTAATCACACTTTTACTTCTTATTTTATAACTTTTACAAATAGGTCCTTTTTGACATTTTTATCAAAAATCACCTAGTAAATGTTGTTTACCTAACACCAGACTTACATTTCCTACCATTAGGCATCAAAATACACAAATATCTATCATGGGTAAAAATCTAGACTTTGATTATTTCTTAAATTAGTGGTATAAATAGATAGATCGAGTTACAACGACTTCAAAAATGGAAATAACATTAAAAATGGGGCAAGAATGGACTTACAATCGAGCTTGGAAGATGAAAAAACCCTAGCTATGGAGACCCCTTCAGTTTTCGGCACAACAGACTAATTTGAAGAAGATGATATCTTTTATTTTAGTTATTTTGGCTTTATTTATCAAATGACCAAAATGCCTTTCATGCATCACTTTAAAAAATTTACCTAATCATGTCCATTTTTGTTCAGTAACTTAAAAAATGGTCTAATTACTATCTAAGGACATCTAATTTAAAATTTCATAGCAATTAGACACCTCTAGCATATAGAACTCAAGTTTTGCACTTTTTACAATTTAGTCCTTTTTGCTAAATTGAGTGTTCAAACGTCAAAATTTTCGAACAAAATTTTCATAGTATCATTCCATAAAACTGTAGACCATAAATATAGGAAAAATAAATCTTTCTACGTTAGATTTGTGGTTTCGAAGCCACTATTCTGACTAGGCCCAAAATCAGGTTGTTACAAGATCACATAGGGCTTTTTGGCTTGTAATGTTCTGAGGCTTAGGATAGCTATGAAATTCAAGAACGGTAAGCATCTAAATATTTTCAAGCATGAAAATAGTTTGACACATCATATTGTTCCCTATTCTTCCCCTTAGTAACCCTTACTTGCTCATCGTCTTATTTCTCCTTCTCTCACCTTCCTTATTTCTCCATATAGGAAGTCACAACATAATAAAGCAACTACATCTAGGTCATGAGTTTTTATGCACTAATGAATGAGTTTTTCTACTTTTGTGACTTTGTCACATTTTTTTCTTTTTCAGTTCATCTTATTCACAAATGCTTTTGTTTTTCTTTTTCAAGTATTTTTTCTACTCGTTTTGCTTTTTTGTTTTTTGTAATTTTATTTTATTTGCCACATAATGGCTAACCTATAATCACTATATCAAACTATTTCTTCCTATTTCACTCTTATTTTTACAAAATTTTTCTTGATGTATATACTTAACCCTCAATACGTATGGCTAGACATCTATAGTCATGCAGTTCAGGACCAAGGAAAGAAAGATAAATAGAAATTAACATTTTTGGCTTGGGTTTTGTATGAAAGTTCATTAAGAAGTGTATTCTGGCTCAAATATAGTTATTAAAGATGAATAAATAAGGTTAACTTTTTGGCTCTAGGTGTATACCAAATAATGCCTTAGGTCATTCCTTGGTATTTCAATATTCACAAATTTAATCAATCAAACAATCACAAATTCAATAATCTATCATAAATACTAGCATGCTTGTTTCCCTGTATTCTCTATATCCTTTGGTACATTCAGATGCTCAATGCCTATTTATAGTGTAATATATACATCTTAGTAGTCTAATAAAACAAATTAAAATCATCTACTATCATGCCAAGTTTATAGTAAACATAATGAACCTATATGCATGCTTCTAACCAATCACTTGTATTTCTACAAGCTCAAGGACACATTTGAAAATAAAAATTAAACGAAAAGTGTAAACAAATTCCTTATGATGCCCCCCACACTTTAGATAGCACATTATCCCTAATGCACACCATTATAGATAAGGAAAGAAGTTACCTGATTGATCGTGATATTGCCAAGTCTAATGGTAGGTACTTCCTTCCTTTGTTTGTTACAAACTTGTAAATGTCGTGCTTCTTTTATGTGAGGTTCCTACAAAGAAAACTTGAAACAATGGAGAAAACAAATATATAAAAATCTACTATTAACCTACTCCTAAGAAATAAAAATTTCCCAAAATTAATTACAATCCAAAAATAAAAAGTTTTGTCAATCATAGTCCTCCTTAAAATCCATCTCATTCCCTTCTTCTACACCTTCATTATCTTCGCTATCCTCCCTTTCTTCACTTCTTTTCTCTTCTGCTTCATGATGGGACTATCTTGGACCAAACATGTATGGCTAATAGTTTGATACTTTCATATTGTTCTATCATACAAATTCTTGAAGAACTAGGCCTATTTTTTGCATCTATCTTATTATCCATTCCATTTGTGGAATGGTACTCTCGCCAACTTCTTCTTCTTTTTTTAAGAGCCCAATTTTTCTTTTCGTGTGAGCGAGGCCAGGACGTCCATTTTTTTTTCTTTTCATCAATTGTTCCAATCCTTTATTTGTTTTCATTAAAGCTCTATATATTGTGTTTATAGTGTATCCCCTATGATATTTTTGGTTGGCTTCATGAACTGTTCAGGATTTGTTATTGGAACTTCAGTTCTTTTGCATAATGCTACCACTAAGCGAGGGAAGGAAACCCCAACTTTCTTGCCACTGATGCACTATTTCATATAGTGATAGATCCATGTCCCGGTACATACCAGTTTCTTTTGCAAAATAGTATATTGTAAAATCGCTTGATTTGAAAGTTCGTATATCCTTTTGAGGGTTGTTCCAATTTCCTTTGTAGATGTAGATCTTTTTAACCTACACTTGGTACATATAAAGAGAGAAAGAAAAGTACAGCGAAAAATAATGAAAAAAAAGTAGAAAATAGATTTTAGGGTTTAGGCGTAATAAGAGAATTTTAGGAGAGGTGTAAAATCTAATTAGATGAGATGTGTTTTTTGGAAATTTTTGAGTAAAAAAATGGTTAAAAACTAAGGTTAGGCTGCCAAAAATTACCACATTGTCAAGACATAGGGGTTCCATGTCGCGACACCTCTAGCAGACTACCGATGTTGCGACATTCAGAGCTCAACATCGCGAAACACCTTGAAATTTTAAGTTAGGGGTAAACTATCTTCTACGTCGCGACGCGGAGGTGCTGTGTCACAACATCAGTCTGAATTACTTGGTTCCTTGAGTTTGTGATCAATGTTGCAATGCAGAGATTTCATGTAGCAACCCCGACTCTGTTGTAGCCCTTTTTTTTCGAGTTTCAAGGTGTTTCATACATATAAGTCTTATTTTTAAACAATTCAAGGGAAATTAAATTCTAATATAAATGAGTCCTAATGTAATTTTCCCCACACTTTAGAACATGCATTACCTTTACTATAAAATGATTAAGGCACAAACAAGAAACTTCCCTAAAAAAGTTGAATCTTTGTTATTATTAACTTTGTGATTCATTTACTCCAAGCGAATAAAAAGTACCTACAAAAAAATACTATGACAAAATATATGAAAGAAAAAAAAATTAATAACTAAAATACAATTAACAAATAAAAAATGGAACAAAATTTAAAGCACAAATTAGAAGTTCTTTTAAAAATTGGGACGATCCGTGTCACCACCATAGAAGAACGTCCAATTGGTTCTCGACACTTTGATTTGAACGTTTGTTCCAATATTGATATATATGAACCAGCTCATTCAATCGATTCTAATGATGTTCCCTTATTTCCGACACGCGACATCTACATTACAAGCCATTTTGTATCGAATCTATACCAACCCCAAATTATTTTCCGAGGTATTTTTGCCTCGAGCTTCCTTCTCTCCTTGTTGCGTAAGGTTTTGGTTGCTCAAACCTTGTTGCCATTTTTGAATGAGCATGAATCAAACTCCTTAACCTCTTTGGTTAGCACCTCCTCTTTTATGCCAGAAAGTGTATTGGCTTTTTTACACTGTCATTCATGATTGGTTTAAGTTCCATGTTAATGGGTAGTTCATCCCTCACTTCTTCCTTTATAGTTAGTTCTGCTGCTACGTCAATTAGATCAGAGACCGTTTAAACTATGTTCAACTCATCCCCATGATCTTCAGTTACAAGCTTAGGTTGAATCTCGCCATGAATCTTACCATGGTCATTGATAATACCAGGGATCTTATGATCCAAGTTGTAAGTGTAAGATATTTTATGGTTCCTTAGATGTAGTGCTTTAGATATTTCTTACATCATTTTTATCATTTGCACCATCATGTCTGACATGTTTGCTAATACCATAGAATTGGCCGTCTTGGTGGTTTCATATGAAGGCTTTTTATATGAATCACAAGGAGGCTTGTCTGGATATTTGGGCATATCATGATCTTTTTAAATTTCCTCTTACAAATTACTAGTGAATTCATATGGATGTTCAACTATATCAGTACCCTTCTCATTATTCCACTAGTTCGTTGAAGCTTCAATCCCTCGTTGGCTTAGCTCGATAAAGAGCAATTTATTATTCTCCATAATTTTCCATTATTCATATACTCCCTCATTGTATATTTCATCATCAAAGACCATCTGATCGTTGAACCACATGTAATCGGTTTCATCCATATTTAAATGATTTTGCTGGGATAGTCTCTATGGGTCAGTGACTAACTAAATAGGTGTTCTTATCCTATAAGACATATACTAAAATCAAAGAAAGAAGTTAATAAATGTAAAAAACATAAGATAAAATAAAATCATATCTATAGTTTAAAAATTTTCTCAATTATTCTATTGAACGCAAAAATTAAAATCAATCTAGTAGCGTTGCCTCCCTAACAACGATGCCAACAACTTGACCGCCTTCGAACGTACTAATGTCTAAAGTGTGAATACTGCAGCTAAAGATGTGGAATTGAGGCGATGTCCGAAAGTATAGGGGTTATGTTGTAATATAGTTACAATGAATTAGGTGAGTACTCTGAGGATCGTACTCAAGGGAGGCAAGTACTAGATTAAAGTTAACCTAAACACAAATGGAATTAATTAGTAACCTAGATAAATCATATTACAACAAAACATAAAGAACAGATTTTTGGGTTTTTATGAATGAAAGAATAAAAATTGCATAAATAAAGTGAACTTCGAATAACTAAAATCTAAACTTAATCAAATCTAAACATGGTTGATTAGCTCACTTTGGTAGTCATAATCAATTGTCGTCTTGGGTTTTCTTATTCAATCAACTAGTCAATACCCCAGCAAGAGCTTCCAATTCATCCACTAAAATACTGAGTCATCAAGAACTAATCTTTTGACCTCACAGTCCAGACCAATTTAAGGTTATTGTGTTCACGGATAGGCCATACCAAATTTGGGTTAATTCCAACCTTGATGATTTCTTAGGGTTGTCAGGCCTAGGGTTTAGAATATTCTTTTCCTAAACAGTTGATCTGTTGAGAAATCCTTACAAAATAATTAATTATTCAGACCTCTACTCATTAATTACCCGTAAGAGGATGCGTTCCTCATGGAATCCATAAGCACAATAAACTTGATAAATAAGATATGCATAATGAATAAATAAAGAATAAGGTGTAAGAGAATTCTGATTGTATTTGATTGGTGAAAGTGCAGAAATCCACAATAGTTTGATTACGTCTACAAATCAAGTTTTCCGTAGAACACAAATGCAAAGAAATCTAAACCCTTTGGGAAAAAAAACTGAAAACTAAATTACAAAGAAAAACTTAGAATATCAAAAGTGTTCATTTAACTAGTGTTTAAGAGCCTATTTATAGAGTTAGGGTTACCATTGTCCTCAACCCTAGATCAGTTGATGCTCTCGTATTTAACTTTTGATTGTATAGACCAAGATGCCCCTGGCTCGTAAGTGTTTCTCATACAGGACCGATGTCGCAACACCCTAGTGCCTGTGTCATAACATCAAACTAATATGCTTAGGTTGAGGGTAGCTTCATGGGTGTTTCACGACATCTAATGGATGTGTCACAACATCAAAGGCAGTCTCGAGATTCTTGCCTTCTGCTCCTTATATTGCAACATCAAACTTCTCATTTTGCAACACAATGACTAGTATTGAGTTTGTACACCCTCTGATGGTCTTTTACACACTTATTAAGTACATTAGCTCACCTTTAGGCCTCATTCGACCTTTAAGGTCAACAAAAGACTCAGAATACAATTTTTATTGGATTTAAACTAAACTATAAAAACTTAACTAAAACATAATGAAAATGTTTATATTCAAGCTCCTCAAGTGCAAAAACTTGTTTAATCTAATACACCGAATTATGGTAGATCAGGCATAAAAATCGTTGGAAAGAATCTAATGAAATAACTCATTGTTATATGCTGTCAAGTGTGACCAATACTCTTTATAAGAATATGATGAAATAACTGATATATGTATTCACGCATATACATATATAACCTAAGTATTAAGCCTTTGAGTGTAACACCCCACCCGGCGTAGTCCCTGATGGTGGTTTGTGTGGGTAGATTGTGGGCTAAGTATAAACCAAGGTAGGCTAATTTACACCCTATCTGCCAGGTTATATTAGTGTTGATTGTCGCGCAATGATTAGTAGACTATTCGGCTAGTCAAGTAAGTCTGTAATGACTTGGTTAAGGATTCATCTTTTGGTGAAGTATAGGTTACTGATCTATATGTCTTGCATGGTCATTGTGGGGAATCCTCTAATCAGTGAATTATAAATACCAGTGAGACTATTATAGTGGGGGTTCTTCTTTCCTTTTCTTTTGCTTTGTTTTCACACTAGTACCCCGTCTAATAAGGAGTTCCTCGTTGAAGAAGAACCAACTAGTGTTAAAATACTAAGAAAAAAGTTGTAGAGCATAGCAAAATACTTAGTGTAACCAACTTCGTTGAGATCTTCTATGAGTATCCAGTATGTGTAAATCTTCTATGAGTTTCCTTCTAGTCTTGGTATTTTGTTAAGTTCTGGTTGTCATAGTTAAGAATTCAGATGAAACCACTTTCATGAAATATGGTAAATTATTGCATGTAATCATCTACATGTGCATGTAAGTGGCAGGAAACAAACATGACTTCTTTAGTGTGTAAACTCGATATTTGGAAAAGATGGGCCATTAGTAGGGCATGTTAATTGCTAACCATATAGGCGGATGTGATAAACCACTGGTAAGGCATGTGATCTATCACAATTCATTCTAGCAGAGAACTAGTTTTCACATTCAATGAGCCTCAATATGAGCAATTTTATTATGTTTTATTTAGTTTTTCAAGTTTAGTTTTCAATTAATAAAAAGTGTGATTTGAGTCATTTATATGAACTTAGAAGATGATGTAGTCCTAAGGGAAGGCTAACGTATTTGGTGAGTGTGTAGGAAATCATTTGGAGGCGTGAGAACATGAGGCTAGTTGCCATGTTGCAGCACAGAGCTTCGACGTCGCAACTAGTGAGCAAGATAGAGTAGAAGATCCTGCGACACAGCCCTGAATCCAAGTCTGAGCCAAGCAAACTGCCATCAGTGTTGCGAGATAGAGTAGAGGATGTTACGACATTGACCTTGTACAGAAAGAATTAACGATCTGAGGGGGTTTTGGTCCGCACAATGAAATTTAATGTAAAAGCATCAGTCGAACTAGGGCTAAGGATGACGACCAAACCTAATATTATAAATAGGCTTTGGTAAGCACTTGGGAGATATCTTTTCTTTAACTTAGAATTTTCCTTTTAGTTTAGTTTTCAAATTTTAGTTTATTTTGTACTTAGGATTTCTTTTTAGTTTATTTTCATTAGTTTTCTTTGGAGAATCTGACTTGTGGATTCAACAAACTCTTTGTAGATTATGACACGTCAATTGTTCAATACAAATCATGATTTCTCTAATTTTCTACTCTTGATCTATTACTCTTGATCTATTCTTCATGTTTGTTTTATTCATCAAGTTTTCATTGTTTATGGGATCCATGAGGAACTAATCCTCTTATGGGGGATTATTGAGTGGACGTGGGATTAATTAATTTCTATGTAGGGTTTCTTAGCGAGTCATGTTTTTGTGATAGGAAGAACTTAAACCCTAGGCCTGCTAACTCTAGGAAGTCATTTAGATGAGAATTAACCCAAAATTGGTATTGCCTATCTGTGAACCCCTTTACCCCAATCAGGTCTAGACTATGAGGTCAAGAGATAAGTAGTTCTTGTTGAGTCATTAGTTTAGCAGAAGATCGAGAGATCCTGCTAGGTTAGCAACTAGTTGATTGAATAGAACTCGAAATAGGAATTAGTTATGAACATTGAAGCGAGTTAGTCTCCCATGCTTAGGTTTGATTGAGTCAACATATTAGTTCTCCGGTTTTATTAATTTCTGTAATTCTATTTAGTTTCTTATAAAAATAAATTCTTTTCTTTTTATATTTTATCATACTATAATTTATTTAAATTACTAATTAGATCTATTACTGTTTAGGTTATTATTAATTTAGTACTCGCCTTCCTTGGGTACGATCTTCAAAGTACTCACCTACTTAGTTGTAAAAACTATATTACAACCTGACCTGTAACACCCTTTACCATACCCGAGACCAGGACCAGGTATGAGGCGTTACCAGGCATGTACTTGAACATTTTCAGGAAATACGGGTTATAAAATTTCGTTCCAATTTGAAACCAATCCAATAGCATCTTAGTGTTTCTATTATGAGCCTATAAGGCTCAAACATACATTTAAATTGATCCGGGACTAAACTGAGGACCTAATAAAAATTTAAGAAAAAATTTGAGTTAATGTCTCACAGGCCCGTATGGAGACATTGCACACGCCCGTGTGCTTTGGGACACGCCCGTATCCCATACCCGTGTGAAATTAATTGAATTTATTTTCTAATTCGAACCTACAGGGGTTTTCATGTAACACCCCGTACCCGAGACCGTTGCCGGAGTCGGACACGAGGGGTTCACAGACTAAATTCGCTTACTATCGCAGTCCATTTTAAAAATTTCCAGGCAGTTGGCTAACTGCGTCACTGTCACCTTAAAAATCATATCTTGAGTTTCATAACTCGAAAATCAGTTTTGTAATTTTTCCATGAAACTAGACTCATATTTCCATCTACATATTTCTTTCTACAATTTTTGGTCGGGCCAATTAGTACAGTTTATTAGTCAAAATCTCCCATGTTACAGGGATCGACTACACTGACCTTTGCGCATTACGACTTGGATATCTCCCTGTACAGGGATTCAATGCTGATGCCGTTTGTTTCTATAGAAACTAGACTCAAAGAGGAATCTATTCATATATGGCATGACTTCTAATTATCTCTGGTTAATTTATAATGAATTTCCAAAGTCGGAATAGGGAATCCAGAAACTGTTCTGGCCCTGTCTCACGAGAACCTGAATATCTCTTAACATACTGTCCATATGATCGTTTCGTTACTTTCCTATGAAAATAGATTCATCAAGGTTCGTTTACATAATTTATTTACTATTTAATTCCATTTCTACTATTTTTAGTGATTTTTCACATCCACATCACTGCTGCTGCCAGCATCTGTTTTTTTTTTAAGGTAAACTTTACCTATTTCATGATCCTCTATGGATCAACTAGAGTTTGTCATACATATTCCAAAAGTGATCAAGAATAACCCTTCCCATGGCTAACAGTTACCAACATTTCCATACCTCTCGACGGACAACATACAAAACGATTATAATGCTATGATCAAAGTATATTTAAGACATTTTCTCATGGCTATCCAAATTTACACAAAACCGAAGGGTACATGACCAACAACAAAAGGGTAGTCCTATACATGCCATTTCAAAGTTCAACCAAAATTGTACCAAAAGGGGGCTTTGATAGTGTGGGAGACTTCGACTTCCAAAAATCCCGAGTCCGATAGCTGAAGAACCAAAATCTATAAAACAGAGAATCAAAGAAACGGAGTAACCATTAAATGCTTAGTAAGTTTTGAGCAAAGAATTTAGACACAACCAAAGTATAGCATTCATGTAGCTAAACAGATAATTTCATATGCACAAATTTTCAATATCATACTTACTTCACATTACCAACCCTTATATTCATACACAAAGATTAACTTAGCCAAAGGCCAGTAGCTCATTTATCAACTGAGCGAATACTTATTTGTAAGGGCTCAACTAATTCAAAGCACATACGAAACATACCTCAATGTTGGGATGTTACAAGCGTATTAACTGAAATTTTTACAGCAAGATCGTTCATTCCCGAATCACGTACCTTCGGAATTTAACCGGATATAGCTACTCGTTCAAATGCCTTCGGGACATAGCCCGGTTATAGTAACTCGCACAAATGCCTTCGGGACTTAACCCGGATTTAGTAACTCGCACCAATGCCTTCGGGCTTAGCCCAGAATTAGTAACTCGCACAAATGCCTTCGGATCTTAGTCCGGATATGGTCACTTAGCACAAAGCCTTCGGGACTTAGCCCGGACATCATTCGAATAACCATGCACATTTAACAATAAATCATGACACATTCGTATTTCATTTTCATTAGCAAAACTCAAACACAAGACACTTATCATTCCTGCAATTTCGGCTCAATAGCCACACACAAAGAGCATGATTTTGATTTGCTTAAAACATGATCTAATCAAATCATAATTTAAGCTCTATTACAAAAGAACTTACCTCGGATGTTGTCGAACGATTTCGATGGCTATTCGACTACTTTTTCCTTCCCTTTATCGGATTTAGATCCCCTTTGCTCTTGAGCTTAATTAAACAAATAAATTGATTTAATCATTTGAGCATCGAAAAGAGGAACACAAGGCACTTAGCCCATATTTATACATTAGACATTAAAGTCACATACATGTGAAATCATGCATCAACTCAACATATTAACCCACACTCCCTTTTAGCCGATTGTCCTAACCAAGATAAAGGCATCAATATGCTTGCCTCTAACCGAATGCATGCAACACTAATCTTCTCATGTGGCCGAGTATGCATGTATATGTTGAGGCCAATTATATGCTTAATACTTCCCACAAGTATGGTTACTTGTATTGGTTATATACCATTTTGTTTCAAGTTCAAAACTTGGCCCATACACATATATACACTAGTAAAGCATCCTCTCCCTTTCCATCAATTCAACACATGCATTACTCATTAATATACAAAAATTATATTCGGCCTTAGCACACAACTTGCTAGCTGATTCTTCTCCATCTAGCAACTAATGCACATATGTGCTCATTTGTTAGACTCTACTTCATCTAACAACAACCATATTTTCCCTTCTACTTCCTACCATGGCCAAATGCATCACAACACCATACCATTTCAATTTTTGGTCATGGTTAAACAAAGAACTTAATGTCTCACTCAAAAATGCTAAAAAGAAGATTCAAGAATCATCAATCCACCATCACATGCACCATTACAAAGCTTCACTTTTAGCATGCAAATGATATAACCACCAATCCACCTTGGCCGAATATCATCTCCATGACATAGTAAAGAGTTGAACCATGGGCTATTTAGAACTCAAGTTAACTACTAAAACATGCATGCATCTCATGGAACATCATCAAACATACCTTAGTCTATCAAACCACCATAGCCGATTTCCCCAAAGCTCTTTTTCCTTCTTTTTCTTTCTCCTATTCGGCCAAGAACAACATGAGAGCTTTTCTCTTCTTTTTGTTTTGTTGGTCATGCATGAGAATGATGAACACATTTTTTTCTCTTTGTTTTCTTCCTTCAATTTCTTATTAGTTTATTGCCCATGCTTCTTATTTTATTCTTCCATTAACACAACATGTTTCATGACATGTTTTGCCCATCATCCCTTGTCATGGCCGGCCACTAGTACTTAAATGGGGGAAAATTGACATGCAAGTCCACCCCTTTGATTACATGCACTATTAGGCCACTTGCATTTGCCTAGCACATTTCTAAATTTTCTCACATAAGTCCTATCAACTAAATTCACATGCAATTAACTAAATCGAAGCTTAAAACTTTCACACATTTATATTCACATATTTTAGGCAATAATTATCACATTCAAATAATTTGGTGACTCGGTCTAGCGGTCCCGAGATCGCTTTCCGACTAGGGTCACTTTAGGGCTGTCACAACTCTCCCCCACTTAAGAAATTTTCGTCCCCGAAAATCTTACCGGTAAATAAGTTTGGGTATCGTTCTTTCATCGAGCTCTCAGTTTCCCAAGTAGCTTCCTCGATCCCGTGTTTGAGCCATAACACCTTTACTAACGGAACCTTTTTGTTTCGCAACTCTTTCACTTCACGAGCTAGGATACGCATCGGTTCTTCTTCATAACTCATATCGACTTGAATTTCAACCTCTAATGGGCTAATTATGTGCGATGGATCAGATCTATAGCGTCGAAGCATCGAAACAGGAAAGACGTCGTGAATCTTTTCAAGTTCAGGGGGTAAAATCAATCGATACGCAACTGGACCGACTCGTTCGAATATTTCGTATGGCCCGATGAACCTCGGACTCAATTTGCCCTTACGCCCAAATCTGAGTATCTTTTTCCAAGGTGAAACTTTAAGAAACACCTTATCTCCCACCTGATACTCAATGTCCTTTCGTTTCAGATCCGTGTACGACTTCTGGCGATCTGAGGCTATCTTTAGACTTTCACGGATTACTTTTACTTTCTGTTCAGCATTTTTAATCAAATCCACTCCAAAAATTTTACTTTCACCGAGCTCGGTCCAAAACAATGGTGTACGGCATTTACGCCCGTACAAAGCCTCGTAAGGTGCCATCTTAATACTTGATTGAAAACTATTGTTGTAAGCGAATTCAATCAATGGTAAATACCATTCCCATGAACCACTAAACTCAAGGATGCAACATCTCAACATATCCTCAAGTATCTGAATTACCCGCTCGGATTGACCATTGGTTTGTGGATGAAAAGTGGTGCTAAAATGCAGCTTGGTACCCAAAGCTTCTTGCAATTTCTTCCAAAATTGCGAGGTGAATCTCGGATCTCTATCTGACACGATAGAAATAGGTACCCCGTGTAATCTCACAATCTGAGAAATATACAATTCAGCTAGTTTATCCAATGAAAAATCTGTACGTACGGGGATAAAGTGAGCCTACTTAGTCAGTCTATCAACAACAACCCAAATTGCATCCTTCTTACTTGCTGACAATGGCAGTCCGGACACAAAGTCCATTGTGACTCGATCCCATTTCCACTCAGGTATCATGATCGGCTGAAGTAATCCTGAAGGCACTTGATGTTCTGCTTTCACTTGTTGACATATTAAACATCTCGAAACAAAGTCGGAGATGTCTCGTTTCATACCATGCCACCAAAACCGACGTTTCAAATCGTTGTACATTTTCGTACTCCCCGGGTGAATTGACATTCGGCTACAATGGGCTTCGTTCAGAATCATTGAAATGAGTTCTGAATTTCTTGGAACACACAACCGACTTCTGAACCTCAAACAATCGTCATCATCAATTTGAAATTCGGATTCTATATTCGGAACACATTCAGCCCGTTTTGCAACCAATTCATCGTCGACTTTCTGAGCTTCACGAATTCGACGAATCAATAATGGTTTGGCCTTTAATTCAGCTACTAACACATTGTCGGGTAGAACAAACAAGTGCACATTCATCGCTCGTAAAGCAAACAGTGATTTCCGGCTTAAGGCGTCCGCAACCACATTAGCCTTTCCCGGGTGGTAATCAATGACAAGCTCATAATCTTTCAACAACTCAAGCCAACGTCTTTGTCGCAGATTTAAGTCTCTTTGAGTCATCAAATATTTGAGACTTTTGTGATCCGAAAATACATGGCACTTTTCACCAAATAAGTAATGTCGCCATATTTTTAAAGCGAATACGATGGCAGCTAGTTCGAGATCATGGGTCGGATAATTCTTCTCATGTGGCTTTAATTGTCTCGACGCATAGGCCACAACTCGACCTTCTTGCATCAATACGCAACCCAACCCAAGTAGGGATGCGTCACTATAAATGACAAACTCTTTGCCTGATTCAGGTTGCACTAAAATTGGAGCTTCAGTCAAATAAGTTTTCAGTTGATCGAAACTTTTCTGACATTTCTCCGTCCATTCGAACTTAACATCCTTTTGAAGTAGCTTCGTCATTGGTGTGGCTATCATCGAGAAACCTTTTACAAATCGTCGGTAATAACCGGCGAGCGCCAGGAAGCTCCGGAATTCGGTAATATTTCTTGGAGGCTTCCTGTTAAGTATGGCTGAAATTTTGCTCGGGTCAACTCGAATACCCGATGCGGATACCACATGACCCAAGAAGCTAACCTCTCTTAACCAGAACTCACACTTACTGAACTTAGCATATAACTGCTTATCCCGCAAAATTTGCAACACTAGTCTCAGGTGCTCAGCATGTTCGGTCTCATCTCTTGAATAGACCAAGATGTCATCAATAAACACAACTACGAACCAATCCAAATACTGTCTGAAGATCCGATTCATCAAATCCATAAATACCGCAGGGGCATTAGTGAGCCCGAACGGCATCACTAAGAACTCGTAGTGATCGTACCTCATTCTGAAAGCAGTTTTGGGTACGTCCGAATCTCGAATCCACAACTGATAATAACCCGATCTCAAATCTATCTTTGAAAACACTGAGGCTCCCTTTAGTTGATCAAACAAATCATCAATACGCGGTAATGGATATTTATTCTTTATCGTCATTTTATTCAGCTGACGATAGTCAATGCACAACCTCATGGTTCCGTCCTTCTTTTTCACAAACAATACTGGTGCACCCCAAGGTGAGAAACTTGGTCGAGCGAAACCTCTATCCGTGAACTCTTGCAACTGAGCTTTCAATTCTTTTAACTCGGTTGGTGCCATACGATACGGAGCTATCGAAATCGACGTAGTCCCAGGTACAAGCTCAATACCAAACTCTATCTCCCGAACAGGTGGTAAACCCGGTAATTCTTCAGGAAAAACATCCGGGTATTCACAAACCACCGGCACAGATTCGGGTTTCTTTTCTAATTCTTTGTCATCAAGTACATATGCAAGGTATGCTTCGCACCCTTTTCTTACATATTTCTGGGCCAACATTGAGGATATTACAGCTGGCAACCCATCCAAGTCCGTAGACTCAACTCGGATTACTTCGTTATTTGCGCACCTCAAATCAATAGTCTTGCTTTTGCAATTCACAACCGCATCATGCACGGTCAACCAATCCAACCCGAGAATAACATCAAATTCATCAAACGGCAAAAGCATCAAGTCCGCCGGAAAACAGGAACCTCGAATTACTAGGGGACATTTCTTACACACTTTGTCGACAAGTACGTAACGACCCAAGGGATTTGACACCCGAATTACGAACTCAGTAGACTCAATAGGTAAAGTCTTACTGGATGCTAAGGTTTCACATATGTAAGAATGAGTAGAACCGGGGTCAATCAAAGCAATTACATTAGTATCAAAGAGAGTAAAAGTACAGGTAATAACATCAGGCGAAGAAGCATCCTCACGGGCACGTATAGCATAAGCTCTAGCAGGCGCACGAGCCTCGGATCTGGTCGTAGCATCTCTAGATCCTCTCTGACCACCACTAGCATTGCCCGTATTTCTAGATGGTCTACCTCGAGTAGTGGTAGCACCCGGTTTCCCACTCTGATTTACATTCTGTTCAGACAACCTCGGGCAATCTTTAATGAAGTGGTCAACTGATCCGCACTTGTAACAGGAGCGGTCATGGAATCTACAACTCCCCGAATGCCATTTACCGCAATATCGACATTCCGTTCTGTCTCGACGTTCATTCCCAACACTGGCGACCGAAGTGCCTCGTGTACCCACAGGGGGTCGATCACGATCTCATCTAAAAAGGCCTGAAGTGCCTCTAGACCGGCCCACATCATCTCGAAATTTCTTCGATGCCTGTTGAAGAGACTTTCCCGAGGATCTTTTACGAAACTCTCCAGTTCCCACATCAACTTTTTGTTTTTCTTTTCTAAGCTCTTCGGCTTTACAAGCTCGCTCGACAAGTACTACGAACTCTCGTATTTCAAGAATGCCAATGAACATTTTTATATCTTCATTCAGCCCATCCTCGAAGCGTTTACACATGATAGCCTCAGACGAAACACATTCCCGAGCGTATCTATTAAGTCTAACAAATTTTCGCTCGTAATCAGTAACTGACATAGAACCTTGCTTAAGCTCAAGAAATTCCTTCCGTTTTTGATCAACAAATCTCTGACTGATATACTTTTTCCGAAACTCAGTTTGGAAAAACTCCCAAGTTACTTGCTCTCGGGGCACAACAGAAGTCAGAGTACTCCACCAATAGTAGGCAGAATCACGTAGCAAGGAGATAGTACACTTTAGGCACTCATCGGGTGTGCAAGATAGCTCGTCGAGTACCCGGATAGTGTTGTCCAACCAAATTCAGCTTGCTCGGCATCATCGCTGTCCGTAGCTTTAAATTCAGTAGCCCCATGTTTTCGGATTCTGTCAACTGGGGGCTTATTTGACCTTATTTGGTCAGTTTCCGGAGGTATTGTAGGTGCGGGGGTGGCATTAGTCGGGAATGGAGGTTGTGGAACAGCCGTATTAGTTCGAATGTATTGGTTGAACCAATCATTCATTATGCTATAGAAAGCTTGCCTAGCCTCATCATTCGGATTACTAGCAATAGGATGAGAGTCCGCCGGAGCTGTCCCTTGTGCGGGAGCAGGCGCTACACTCTCAAGATCATCGGCTACCGCTCGGTCGGGATCGGAATCCATTACTATAAATAAACACATTTGCAAATGTCAGAAATCACCACACTATCAAATAATCACAAAATGGCATGTATAGCTAGACCCAAACGTATTACGGTAGTCCTAGAATCGACTAAATCGTGCTCTGATACCAATAAAATTGTAACACCCCGTACCCGAGACCGTTGCCGGAGTCGGACACGAGGGGTTCACAGACTAAATTCGCTTACTATCGTAGTCCATTTTAAAAATTTCCAGGCAGTTGGCTAACTGCGTCACTGTCACCTTAAAAATCATATCTTGAGTTTCACAACTCGAAAATCAGTTTCGTAATTTTTCCCTGAAACTAGACTCATATGTCCATCTACATATTTTTTTCTAGAATTTTTGGTCGGCCCAATTAGTACAGTTTATTAGTTAAAGTCTCTCATGTTACAAGGATCGACTACACTGACCTTTGTGGATTAAGACTTGGATATCTCCCTGTACAGGGCTTCAATGCTGATGCCGTTTGTTTCTATAGAAACTAGACTCAAAGAGGAATCTATTCATATATGGCATGACTTCTAATTATCTCTGGTTAATTTATAATGAATTTTCAAAGTCGGAACAGAGAATCCAGAAACCGTTCTGGCCCTGTCTCACGAGAACCTGAATATCTCTTAACATACTGTCCATATGATCATTTCGTTACTTTCCTATGAAAATAGATTCATCAAGGTTCGTTTACATAATTTATTCACTATTTAATTCCATTCCTACTATTTTAGTGATTTTTCACATCCACATCACTGCTGCTGCCAGCATCTGTTTTTTTTAAGGTAAACTTTACCTATTTCATGATCCTCCATGGATCAACTAGAGTTTGTCATACATATTCCAAAAGTGATCAAGAATAACCCTTCCCATGGCTAACCGTTACCAACATTTCCATACCTCTCGATGGACAACATACAAATGATTATAATGCTATGATCAAAGTATATTTAAGCCATTTTCGCATGGCTATCCAAATTTACACAAACCGAAGGGTACATGACCAACAACAAAAGGGTAGTCCTATACATGCCATTTCAAAGTTCAACCAAATTGTACCAAAAGGGGCTTTGATAGTGTGGGAGATTTCGACTTCCAAAATCCCGAGTCCGATAGCTGAAGAACCAAATCTATAAACAGGGAATCAAAGAAACGGAGTAAGCATTAAATGCTTAGTAAGTTTTGAGCAAAGAATTTAGACACAACCAAGTATAGCATTCATGTAGCTAAACAGATAATTTCATATGCACAAATTTTCAATATCATACTTACTTCACATTACCAACCCTTATATTCATACACAAAGATTAACTTAGCCAAAGGCCGGTAGCTCATTTATCAACTGAGCGAATACTTATTTGTTAGGGCTCAACTAATTCAAAGCACATACGAAACATACCTCAATGTTGGGATGTTACAAGCGTATTAACTGAAATTTTTACAGCAAGATCGTTCATTCCCGAATCACGTACCTTCGGAATTTAACCGAATATAGCTACTCGTTCAAATGCCTTCGGGACATAGCCCGGTTATAGTAACTCGCACAAATGCCTTCGGGACTTAACCCGGATTTAGTAACTCGCACCAATGCCTTCGGGCTTAGCCCGAAATTAGTAACTCGCACAAATACCTTCGGATCTTAGTCCGGATATGGTCACTTAGCACAAAGCCTTCGGGACTTAGCCCGGACATCATTCGAATAACCATGCACATTTAACAATAAATCATGACACATTCGTATTTCATTTTCATTAGCAAAACTCAAACACAAGACACTTATCATTCTTGCAATTTCGGCTCAATAGCCACACACAAAGAGCATGATTTTGATTTGCTTAAAACATGATCTAATCAAATCATAATTTAAGCTCTATTACTCAAGAACTTTCCTCGGATGTTGTCGAATGATTTCGATGGCTATTCGACCACTTTTTCCTTCCCTTTATCGGATTTAGATCCCCTTTGCTCTTGAGCTTAATTAAACAAATAAATTGATTTAATCATTTGAGCATCGAAAAGAGGAACACAAGGCACTTAGCCCATATTTATACATTAGACATTAAAGTCACATACATGTGAAATCATGCATCAACTCAACATATTAACCCACACTCCCTTTTAGCTGATTGTCCTAACCAAGATAAAGGCATCAATATGCTTGCCTCTAACCAAATGCATGCAACACTAATCTTCTCATGTGGCCGAGTATGCATGTATATGTTGAGGCCAATTATATGCTTAATACTTCCCACAAGTATGGTTACTTGTATTGGTTATATACCATTTTGTTTCAAGTTCAAAACTTGGCCCATACACATATATACACTAGTAAAGCATCCTCTCCCTTTCCATCAATTCAACACATGCGTTACTCATTAATATACAAAAATTATATTCGGCCTTAGCACACAACTTGCTAGCCGATTCTTCTCCATCTAGCAACTAATGCACATATGTGCTCATTTGTTAGACTCTACTTCATCTAACAACAACCATATTTTCCCTTCTACTTCTTACCATGGCCAAATGCATCACAACACCATACCATTTCAATTTTTGGTCATGGTTAAACAAAGAACTTAATGTCTCACTCAAAAATGCTAAAAAGAAGATTCAAGAATCATCAATCCACCATCACATGCACCATTACAAAGCTTCACTTTTAGCATGCAAATGATATCAACACCAATCCACCTTGGCCGAATATCATCTCCATGACATAGTAAAGATTTGAACCATGGGCTATTTAGAACGCAAGCTAACTACTAAAACATGCATGCATCTCATGGAACATCATCAAACATACCTTAGTCTATCAAACCACCATAGCCAATTTCCCCAAAGCTCTTTTTCCTTCTTTTTCTTTCTCCTATTCGGCCAAGAACAACTTGAGAGCTTTTCTCTTCTTTTTTTTTTTTGGTCATGCATGAGAATGATGAACACATTTTTTTCTCTTTGTTTTCTTCCTTCAATTTCTTATTAGTTTATTGCCCATGCTTCTTATTTTATTCTTCCATTAACACAACATGTTTCATGACATGTTTTGCCCATCATCCCTTGTCATGGCCGGCCACTAGTACTTAAATGGGGGAAAATTGACATGCAAGTCCACCCCTTTGATTACATGCACTATTAGGCCACTTGCATTTGCCTAGCACATTTCTAAATTTTCTCACATAAGTCCTATCAACTAAATTCACATGCAATTAACTAAATCGAAGCTTAAAACTTTCACACATTTATATTAACATATTTTAGGCAATAATTATCACATTCAAATAATTTGGTGACTCGGTCTAGCGGTCCCGAGACCGCTTTCCGACTAGGGTCACTTTAGGGCTGTCACATTTCACACGGTCAAGCACACGCCTGTGTCTCTGGCCTGTTTCCTTCACACAAACTTGACACGCTCATGTCGTTGCCCGTGTCCAAAAACTCGAGCATTCTATTTATTACGTCAGCATGGATTTAGGGTCACACGGTCAAGACACACGCCCATGGCCGTGTCTCTACCCGTGTGTTTACTACCATGCATTCTGACCTAAAATTTTAGGTGCAGGGGACACATGGTTATGCCACATACCCATGGGGTGGTCCGTGTGTCACACACGGTCTAGACGCATGCCCGTGTGTCTACCCGTGTGGACCATGTTAGGCTATTTTCCAAGCCTTTGGTCACCCTCTAACATATGTTCTCACTTATAGGTTTCCATAACATATATCCAGGCCTAATTATACTCTCAAATGACCTCGATAAACCTCATTGCATGTAAACCTTATTTCATCGGTCTTACACATGCTAGGATTATTTCTCTTGTATCAAGAATGTTTATGCCTTATAACACATTCAAGATTGGCTCATTATTATAACTCATTGCCAATTATAGTCTAGCCATCCCATATGATTCAGTCATGTTACATGTGTATCTAATTGTGATACGCCATGTTCATTCATCTCAATAACATTAGAACACAAATATGCACAACTATGTAGGTCATACCTTCTAACAAAATGAGCTAAATCCTATGGCCATATGCATGTGGACATGTACACCTTAGAAGCCTTCATATTGGCTAATCAAATGACACATATTACAAAATTAACAAAATCCCTATACATGCCATTGAACAAAAAAAGAGTATCAATATACCAAAGCTAGACAAGATGATAGTGTGTTGACTCTCCAATTGTCTTCCAATTTTCGTGAGTCCACGAGCTCTGTAAGACATGGAAAAGAAAGGGGTAAGCATTTACATGCTTAGTAAGCCCAAATAACTGGAAAATAAGCTTACCAATTTGTTTAGCATGCAACCATATTAGGCAAATAAACCAACAAGTATGGAATGGTTTCCCTATCACGTGCACTCCATCAACAAGTTAGTCACATAACATCACACCATATAACTTATCTAAGATGAGCTCATCATTCAACGTTTTCATTTTTGTATCACATATTAATCCCATTGAGTTACTCGAAAAATCTCGATGGATTATCCATTTATCGTCAAGTCATAAGAGTGATCATCTCATGTATGCACTCCCGCGAAGCTCACATCTTGTGGAGGGATTACCAGTCTAGGCCCCTGTAATGTAAACTCATAAGGTGATGTCGAGATACCAGTCTAGGCTAAATCCCTTATAGCGACAAAAACCCTCAATGAGCTCAGATCTGAATTACCAGTCCAGGCTAAATTCAGACCCTAATCGGATTACCCATCCGGGCTAAATCCACAATGCACACATATTCTTCGGGAGGCTCAATCACTCAAGGAACACCTGTCTTGGCTAGATCCTTTCTACATTTGAGATCAATGGATTACCCGTCCGGGCTGAATCCTTTTCTACAACACATGCAGGATCTCAAGTCATGTAAGTCATGGTTTATCCATCGAATTTCCCTTTTTACTTCAACCGGGACATTTATTATCATATCATTATTATTGACATATTTCATGGATTTTCATGGTATCCTTATAACTATATATCATGCATTCATAACACACATAATTAGGCATATTAATAGTTTACTTAAAGTTTTTCGAACTTACCTAGTATTCGTCTTAGTTTTGCATTTCCGTTATTCTGAAACCTTTCGTTTTCCTCGATAGACCTTTGGAATTTGCTCCTCAGGGTCTATAACAATAAAAATGAATCATCAATACCTCACAATATTCTTTTTGAGCCTAAATTTCACCCCTAGACAAAATGACCATTTTACCCCTAACCTTTCACATTTTTACGATTTAGTCCCTAGGTTCGTATAATAAAATGCATGCAATTTCTACCTTACCCAAGCCTAGCTGATTGTTCTTTCCTCTTATGGCAGCCTACATTTCTCCATTATTTCACATTTTTACCACATATTTTACACCTTTTGCAAAAAAGTCCTTTTAGGGGTTTTTCATGAAAATTACCTAGAAAAAGATGTTCAACACACATACAACTTTTATATTCCTCCATAAAACATCAAAGAATAAACATGTCACACATGGGTCACTTTAAAAACATGAACCCTAACTCAAAATATGGGTAGAAATAGAGAGAGTAAGCTACCGAGATTTTAAAAATGCGAAGAACATTAAAAACGGGGCTTGGGAGCACTTACTATTGAGCTTGAAAATGTTGAAAACCCTAGCTATGGAAAGCTTGAGAAATTCAGCTGGATGAGGGAGAAGAGTGGCTGATTTTTGGCTTCATTTTCCTATTTTATTTCATTAATTAGCCAAATGACCAAAATGCCCTTAAGCCCTTTCTTTAAAATTTTATCCATACATGCCCATTTTTGTCCAAAAACTTAGAAATTGGGCAAATTGCTCTTTAAGATCTTCTAATTAATAATCTAAAGCAATTTCATACAAATTGCTTCTAGAATCCAAGTTTTGCAATTTATTCTATTTGGTTCTTATTTACCAATTGGACACCTTACTCATAGAATTTCCTCATGAAACTTTAACACATGCATATTTTTATATTCTAGAGCTCATAGTAATGATAAAATAAATATTTCAAAGTCAAATTTATGGTCTCAAAACCACTGTTCCGACTAGGCCCTATTTTGGGATGTTACATGGCCCATATACTTGCGGACACCGCCTCAATTCCATATATTTTGTACCAGTATTCATACTCTCGAAGTTAACACGTCAGGAGGTGGTCAAGTTGTTGACACCATTATCGAGGAGACAATGTTACTAAATTAATTTTAATTTTTGCATCTAATAAAATAATTAGGAAAATTTTTTAAATTATAGATATGATCTTTAATTTCTTTTATTTTTTTTCATTTATTTATTTTAATTTGCTAACATTTTTCTTTTCTTCAGAAATACTAGTACATACCCCTAAAAAAAGGAGTCCTATAGAGTTAGTTATTAATATCAACTTAGCAGTATCTGTAACGTCCTCGACCTAATCTAATTTGCTGGACTCGAATATCGAGTGTTACCACTCTATTACAGACTTGCATTTAATTACACATACATAGTTTTAACTTTCCATCATAATTACAACACTTTATCAACTGATTTACAATGTAAGGTACTGTGGATAATTAAAAACATTTTTATGGATTAAATAACATCAGTTAGTTACAAGGTTCTATCTACTTTGCCTCTAGTTGACATTTCTAGCTGCAAGTGCATTACTATCATGTTCTATATTCAATGCAAGGGTTTATGATGAACCCCATAGCTTGTTTGCTTTATTACCCATCAGTCTCTATCACGCCAACCTTGCTCGCTCTGTATACATAATTTCCCATCTCGCCACTACATCGGCATAGCCCTGGCATTGTCCCTCCTAACATAGGCTCAATTAAGCTTACCTGTAACATAATACACGGAGGAAAGTTCTTAAGAACTTAGTGAGTCAAGTCCTATTTACCTGAATCACATTTATAAAACGCATCTCAAAAATTTCATTAATCATCTCATTGATCCTTGTTCTTTAACCTGACTCTAGCGAGCACTTAGCTAGAGTTTCATTCTTTACATTAGAGTCGTTTGACCGTCTCCGAATGTATCTGCAAGTATATGAAAAGGCGATATCTGGAAGTATACGGGTTAGGTTGTATTATAGTTACAACGGAGTAGATGAGTACTCCGAGGATCGTACCCAAGGGAGGTTTAGCACTAAATTAATTCTAACCTAAGCATACATAGATCTAATTAGTTGTTTAGATGAATTATATTACGATAAAATAAAAAGAAAGGTTTTTGTGATCTTTACTAATAATAATAAAAGAAAGAAAAGAATAAATCATGAGAAATCAAATAATAAAATATATCAAATCTGAATATGGGTGATAATCTTCCTTTAGTAATTATAACTAATTGTTACTTAAGTTTTCTTGTTCAATCAACTAGTCGATATCTTAGTAAGATCTTCTGATCTTCCACTAAAATAATGAGTCAGGAAGAACTACTTATCTCTCGACCTCATAGTCCAGACCAGTTCAGGGTTAAGGTGCTCACGTATAGACCATACTAAATTTGGGTTAATTTCCGCCTTAATGACTTTAGGGTTGTCAGACCTAGGGTTTAAGTTCTTCCTTTCTTGAACAATTGATTTGCTAAAAGAACCTTACAAAATATTTAATTAATCATACCTCCACTCACTAATCCCCTACAGGAGGAATATAAACTTGATAGAAAGGGTAGACATGAATAATAATTCAATAGTATAAAGTTTAGAAGAAGCCTAATTTGTATTAAATGTAATGTAGAATCCTCATAAAGTTTGATCAAATGGACACATCTAATTTCTTCCACAAAAGAAAATAACAAAAATTGAAATAAACCTAAAGCCTAAGAAGAGAAAAAGACTAAAGACGAAATCTAAGAAAATTATACAATATGAAAGCTATCTCTAACATGTGTTAAATGAGCCTATTTTCAAGCATTAGGGTGGCCATTGTCTTTAACCCTAGGTCAACTACCGTCCTCGTGCTTACATTTGATTGTGTGGACCAAAATGCCCATTGCTTGTAATTATTTCCTGTACAGAGGTGATGTAACACCCCGTACCCGAGACCGTTGCTAGAGTCGGACACGAGGGGTTCACAGACTAAATTCACTTACTTGCACAGTTCATTTTAAAAATTTCCAGGCAGTTGGCTAACTGTGTCACTGTCACCTTAAAAATCATATCTTGAGTTCTAAAACTCGAAAATCAGTTTCGTAATTTTTCCCCGAAACTAGACTCATATGTCAATCTACATATTTTTTTCTAGAATTTTTAGTTGGGCCAATTAGTACAGTTTATTAGTTAAAGTCTACCCTATTACAGGGTACGACTACACTGACCTTCATGCATTACGATTTGGATATCTCCCTGTACAGGGCTTCAATACTGATGTGATTTGTTTTTATAGAAACTAGACTCAAAGATGAATCTATACATATATGGAATGACTTCTAAATGTCTCTGGTTAATTTATAATGAATTTCCAAAGTCAGATCAGGGGATCCAGAAACCGTTCTGGCCCTGTCTCACGAAAACTTTAACATCTCATAATATACTGTTCATATGAACGTTTCGTTACTTTCCTATGAAAATAGATTCATCAAGGTTCGATTACATAATTTATTCACTATTTAATTCCATTCCTACTATTTTTAGTGATTTTTCACATCCGCATCACCGCTGCTGCCAGCATCTATTTTTAAGGTAAACTTTACCTATTTCATGATCCTCCATGGATCAACTAGAGTTTGTCATACATATTCCAAAAATGATCATGAATAACCATTCCCATGGCTAACTGTTACCAACATTTCCATACCTCTCGACGGACAACATACAAAACGATTATAATGCTATGATCAAAGTATATTTAAGCCATTTTCGCATGGCTATCCAAATTTACACAAAACCGAAGGGTACATGACCAACAACAAAAGGGTAGTCCTATACATGCCATTTCAAAGTTCAACCAAAAGTATACCAAAAGGAGCTTTGATAGTGTGGGCGACTTCGACTTCAAAATCCCGAGTCCGATAGCTGAAGAACCAAAATCTATAAAACAGAGAATCAAAGAAACGGAGTAAGCATTAAATGCTTAGTAAGTTTTGAGCAAAGAATTTAGACACAACCAAAGTATAGCATTCATGTAGCTAAACAGATAATTTCATATGCACAAATTTTCAATATCATACTTACTTCACATTACCAACCCTTATATTCATACACAAAGATCAACTTAGCCAAATGCCGGTAGCTCATTTATCAACTGAGCGAATACTTATTTGTAAGGGCTCAACTAATTCAAAGCACATACGAAACATACCTCAATGTTTGGATGTTACTAGCGTATTAACTGAAATTTTTACAGCAAGATCGTTCATTCCCGAATCACGTACCTTCGGAATTTAACCGGATATAGCTACTCGTTCAAATGCCTTCGGGACATAGCCCGGTTATAGTAACTCGCACAAATGCCTTCGGGACTTAACCCGGATTTAGTAACTCGCACAAATGCCTTCGGGACTTAACCTGGATTTAGTAACTCGCACCAATGCCTTCTGGCTTAGCCCGGAACTAGTAACTCGCACAAATGCCTTCGGATCTTAGTCCGGATATGGTCACTTAGCACAAAGCCTTCGGGACTTAGCCCGGACATCATTTGAATAACCATGCACATTTAATAATAAATCATGACACATTCGTATTTCATTTTCATTAGCAAAACTCAAACACAAGACACTTATCACTCTTGCAATTTCGGCTCAATAGCCACACACAAAGAGCATGATTTTGATTTGCTTAAAACATGATCTAATCAAATCATAATTTAAGCTCTATTACTCAAGAACTTACCTCGGATGTGGTCGAACGTTTTCAGCGGCTATTCGATAACTTTTTCCTTTCCCTTATCCAACTGTGGTCCTATAAGCTCTTGAGCTAATTCAAACAAATTTAACTTATTAAAGCCTCATTATGCTAGCTTATGGCCGAATATGACAAGGAGTTTGATTGGTCATATGGCCACCTTCTAGCTCAACTACACAATGGTCATATGCATTTTTAATCACATCAAGCAATTTAATACAATTCATTCGAACATCAAAAGAAAACCTCAAGGTACTTAGCCCATATAGACTTTAGGCATTAGAGTCACATATATATATGGAATCATGAATCAAACTCAACATTTTAGCTAATATTCCCCCTTGGCCGAATTTCCTAAGCCAAGACAAAAGCATCAATATGCTTGCTTCTAACCGAATACATGCACACCAATCTTCTTCCTATGGCCGAATATGCATGTCTATGTTGAGGCCGATTATATACTTAATACCACACATAAATGGCATACATTTTACTAACTAATGCATTACATATTATAACTCAATACGCATCCATCATTTACTCCATAACCGAAGCACCATCATGTGTAAGTATATACCTTGAGGTAATATATAGGTCATACCAATACATCATGTGCAATCATATATATATATGTGCAAGAGCTGAATCACCAATTTGATTATAACCAAATTTAAACATATATCCAAAACATAAATCTTACCTACCATGCAATAAGCATAAATCACACTTATGGATATACCATGGCCGATACTTCCAACAACACCAAATAAAAATATACTTCATGGATCTAAGGTAGAACCAAGAAAGAAACTCATAATCATCAAGATGTAAGCAACTACCATTGTTCATCTAGATTTAGCATGAAACACAACCATCACCCTTATTAATCTCCATAGCCGAAAACCTTACTTATTCCAAAATCACAATTTCAACATGGGTTACCAACAATAACTTGATATCTCACTCAAAATCAACTAGGATTTCAAGAACTAGTATCAACTTCCTTACCTTAATATCGACCTAAGATGACCGATTGCTTCACTCCTTCCTTCCTCCTCTCAATTCGGCCAAGAAGAACCAAAGAACACAACTTGTTTCCTTTCTTCCTTAGAACATTCGGCCAAGAGAAATGAAAAAAGATGGACACTTTTTTTTTTGTTTTCTTTCTTACCTTCACGGCAATGGGGAGGGCGGGAGAAACAATCACACACATTCTTTCTTTTTTCCATTTCTTTATTACCCATACTCCTTATTTTATTGTTCCTAACATACATCACTAACATAACATGTTTGTGACATGTTTCCACTCATAGCATGGCCGGCCACTATGCCTTAATTTGGGTAAATTGACATGCAAACCCATCATTTTCACAATATGCATTAATAGGCCACTTTGCATTTGCCTAGCACATTTCTAAATTTTCTCACATAAGTCCTATTTGATAAAATTCACTTACAATTAACAAAATTCAAACATGAAATTTTCACACATGCACATGTACATATAATGAGCATCAATTATGACGGTTAATTATTTTTATGACTCAGTTTAGTGGTCTCGAAACCACTTCCCGACTAGGGTCACATTAGGGCTGTCACAACTCTCCCCCACTTAAGAAATTTTCGTCCCCGAAAATCTTACCGGTAAATAGGTTTGGGTATCGTTCTTTCATAGTGTTCTCGGTTTCCCAAGTAGCTTCTTCGATTCCGTGCTTGAGCCATAACACTTTTACTAACGGAACCCTTTTGTTTCGTAACTCTTTCACTTCACAAGCCAGGATACGAATCGGTTCTTCTTCATAACTCAAGTCAGATTGAATTTCAACTTCTGATGGATTAATCATGTGTGACGGATCGGATCTATAACGTCGAAGCATCGAAACATGAAAGACGTCGTGAATCTTTTCAAGTTCAGGGGGCAAAATCAATCTATACGCAACTGGACCAACTCGTTCGGAGATTTCGTACGGCCCAATGAATCTCGGGCTCAACTTGCCCTTACGGCCAAATCTGAGTATCTTTTTCCAAGGCGAAACTTTAAGAAACACTTTATCTCCCACCTGATACTCAATGTCTTTTCGTTTCAAGTCCGCGTACGACTTCTGGTGATCTGTGGCTGCCTTCAGACTCTCACGAATTATTTTTACTTTCTGTTCAGCATCTTTAATCAAATCAACTCCGAAAATTTTACTTTCACCGAGCTCGGTCCAAAATAATGGTGTACGGCATTTACGACCGTACAAAGCCTCGTAAGGTGCCATCTTAATACTTGATTGAAAACTGTTGTTGTAAGCGAATTCAATCAAAGGTAAATACCGTTCCCATGAACCACTGAACTCGAGGATGCAACATCTCAACATATCCTCAAGTATCTGAATTATCCGCTCGGATTGACCATCGGTTTGGGGGTGAAAAGCGGTGCTAAAGTGCAGCTTGGTACCCAAAGCTTCTTGCAATTTCTTACAAAATCGCGAGGTGAATCTCGGATCTCTATCCGACACAATAGAAATCGGTACCCCGTGTAATCTCACAATCTGAGAAACATACAATTCAGCTAGTTTATCCAATGAAGAATCCGTACGTACAGGGATAAAGTGAGCCGACTTAGTCAGTCTATCCACAACAACCCAAATCGCATCTTTCTTACTTGCCGATACTGGCAACCCAGATACGAAATCCATCGTGACTCGATCCCATTTCCATTCAGGTACCATGATTGGCTGGAGTAAACCCGTAGGCACTTGATGTTCCGCCTTTACTTGCTAACATATTAAACACTTCGAAACAAAATCGGAAATGTCTCGTTTCATACCATGCCACCAAAACTGGCGTCTCAGATCGTTGTACATTTTCGTACTCCCCGGGTGAATTGACATTCGGCTACAATGGGCTTCGTTCAGAATCATCGAAATGAGTTCTGAATTTCTTGGAACACACAACCGACTTCTGAACCTCAAACAATCTTCATCATCAATTTGAAATTCGGATTCCATATTCGGAACACATTCAGCCCGTTTTGCAACCAATTCATCGTCGACTTTCTGAGCTTCACGAATTTGATGAATCAATAATGGTTTGGCCTTTAATTCAGCTACTAACACATTGTCGGGTAGAACAGACAAGTGTACATTCATCACTCGTAAAGCAAACAGTGATTTCCAGCTTAAGGCGCCCGCAACCACATTAGCCTTTCCCGGGTGGTAATCAATGACAAGCTCATAATCTTTCAACAACTCAAGCCAACATCTTTGTCGCAGATTTAAGTCTCTTTGAGTCATCAAATATTTGAGACTTTTGTGATCCGAAAATACGTGGCACTTCTCACCAAATAAGTAATGTCACCATATTTTCAAGGCGAATACGATGGCAGCTAATTCGAGATCATGGGTCGGATAATTTTTCTCATGTGGCTTTAATTGTCTCGACGCATAGGCCACAACTTGACCTTCTTGCATCAACATGCAACCTAACCCAAGTAGGGAGGCGTCACTATAGATGACAAACTCTTTGCCTGATTCGGGCTGCACTAAAATTGGGGCTTCAGTCAAATAAGTTTTCAATTGATCAAAACTTTTCTGACATTTTTCCGTCCATTCGAACTTAATATCTTTTTGAAGTAGCTTCGTCATGGGTGTGGCTATCATCGCGAAACCTTTTACAAACCGTCGGTAGTAACCGGCGAGTCCCAAAAAGCTCCGAACCTCAGTAATATTTCTCTGAGGCTTCCAGTTAAGTATGGCTGAAATTTTTCTCGGGTCAACTCGAATACCAGATGCAGATACCACATGGCCCAAGAAGCTAACCTCTCTTAACCAGAACTCACACTGTGACAGCCCAAAATTGACCCTAGTCAGGAAGTGGTTTCAGGACCGCTAAACCGAGTCACCGAAATGTTCGAATGTGATATTTATTGTCTAGAATATGTAATTATGAATGTGTGAAAATTTCAAGCTTCGATTTAGTCGATTGCATGTGAGTTTTAGTAAATAGGACTTACGTGAGAAAATTTTGAAATGTTATAGGTCAAAGCATAAGGACCTATTAGTGCATGTTGAAAAAGGGGGGACTTGCATGTCAATTTCCCCCCCTCTATTAGTAGTGGCCGGCCATGACAAGTATGGTAGACCAAGTGTGATGGGCAAGACATGTCATAGACATGTTGTGTTGGTGCATCATGGGTGGAAACAATAAAATAATGAGCATGGTAATTAAATAATGAAAGGGAGGAGTGATGAAAAAAAAAAGAATGGTCTCATCCATGCCCCCCCATTGCCATGAGTTAAAGAAAAGAAAAGAAAAATTTTGTTCATCCTTTTTCATCTTCTTTTGGCCGAAAATTCTAAGGAAGGAGGAAGGAGTTCTTGCTTCATGTTTGGTTTGGAAGAGGATTATGAGGAGGTTTGGCCATACTTGTATCTAGATCAAGGTATGTTTGAGGTTGTGCCATGAGATTCATGCATGTTTTTAGTTGCTAGCTTGAGTTCTAATTAGCCCATGGTTCAAATCTTTACTATGTCATGGGGATGATATTCGGCCTAGGTGGATTTTGTGTTAATGCCATTGCATGCTCAATATGAAGCTTGTTAATGATGCATGTGATGGTGGATTGATGATTCTTGAATCTTCTTTTTAGCATTTTGAGTGAGCACATATGTGCATTGGTTGCTAGATGGAGAAGAATCGGCTAGCAAGTTGTGTGCTAAGGCCGAATATAATTTTGTATATTAATGAGTAACGCATGTGTTAAATTGATGGAAGGGGAGAGGATGCTTTACTAGTGTATATATGTGTGTATTAGCCAAGTTTTGAACTTGAAACAAAATGGTGTTTAGTCAATACAAGTGACCATACTTGTAGAATGTATTAAGTGTTGCAGTCGGCCCCAACATAGACATGCATATTCGGCCATAGGAAGGAGATTGGTGTTGCATGTATTCGGTTAGAGGCAAGCATATTGATGCTTTTGTCTTGGCTTAGAAAATTCGGCCAAGGGGGAAAATTAGCTAAAATGTTGAGTTTGATTCATGATTTCCGTACATATGTGACTTTAATGTCTAATGTATAAATATGGGCTAAGTTCCTTGTGTTCCTCTTTTCGATGCTCAAATGATTAAATCAATTTATTTGTTTAATTAAGCTCAAGAGCAAAGGGGAACTAAATCCGATAAAGGGAAGGAAAAAGTGGTCGAATAGCTATCAGAATCGTTCGACAACATCCGAGGTAAGTTCTTGAGTAAAAGAGCTTAAATTATGATTTGATTAGATCATGTTTTAAGCAAATCAAAATCATGCTCTTTGTGTGTGGCTATTGAGCCGAAATTGCAAGAATGATAAGTGTCTTGTGTTTGAGTTTTCCTAACGAAAACAAAATACGAATGTGCCATGATTTATTGTTAAATGTGCATGGTTATTCGAATGATGTCCGGGCTAAGTCCCGAAGGCTTTGTGCTAGGTGACCATATCCGGACTAAGATCCGAAGGCATTTGTACGAGTTACTAAATCCGGACTAAGATCCGAAGGCATTTGTGCGAGTTACTAAATCCGGGTTAAGTCCCGAAGGCATTTGTGCGAGTTACTAAATCCGGGTTAAGTCCCGAAGGCATTTGTGCGAGTTACTATAACCGGGCTATGTCCCGAAGGCATTTGAACGAGTAGCTATATCCGGTTAAATTCTGAAGGTACATGATTTGGGAATGAATGATCTTGCTGTAAAAATTTCAGTTAATACGCTTGAAACATCCCAACATTAAGGTATGTTTCGTATGTGCTTTGAATTAGTCGAGCCCTTACAAATAAGTATTCGCTCAGTTGATAAATGAGCTACCGACCTTTGGCTAAGTTGATCTTTGTGTATGAATAAAAGGGTTGGTAATGTGAAGTAAGTATGATATTGAAAAATTGTGCATATGAAATTATCCGTTTAGCTACATGAAAGCTATACTTTTGTTGTGCTGGAATCCCTTGCTCAAAACTTACTAAGCATAAATTGCTTACTCCGTCTCCTTGATTCTCTGTTTTATAGATTTTGGTTCTCTAGCTATCGGACTCGGGATTTTGAAGTCGAAGTCGCCCACACAATCAAAGCCCCCTTCTTTTGGTACAATTTGGTTGAACTTCGAAATGGCATGTATAGGACTACCCTTTTTGTTGGGGGTCATGGACCCTTTGGACTTGTATAATTTTGGATAGCCATGCGAAAATGGCTTATATATGTTTGATATGGATATGGTTATTGAGAGGTGCGGATATGGTTATTGAGAGGTGTGGATATGCTTAACAAGGATTGGCCATGGGAATGGTTAATCACTATCATAATTTGTGCTATTTATGCTAAAAGGGCTAGTTGAATCATGGAAACTATGAAATAGGTAAAGTCTACCTTAAAGGCAGATGCTGACAGCAGCAGTGATGTAGATTTGGAAAATCACTAAAAATAGTAGGAATGGAATTAAATAGTGAATAAATTATGCAAACGAACCTTGATGAATCTATTTTCATAGGAAAGTAACAAAACGATCATATGGACAGTATGTTAAGAGATATTCAGTTTCTCGTAGGACAGGGCCAGAACGGTTTCTGGATTCCCTGTTTCGACTTTGGAAATTCATTATAAATTAACCAGAGATAATTAGGAGTCATACCATATATTTATAGATTCCTCTTTAAGTCTAGTTTCTATAGAAACAAACGACATCAGTATTGAAGCCCTGTACAGGGAGATATCCAAGTCGTAATGCACAAAGGTCAGTGTAGTCGATCCCTGTAACATGGGAGATTTTGAATAATAAACTGTACTAATTGGCCCAACCAAAAATTCTAGAAAAAATATGTAGATGGGCATATGAGTATAGTTTCAGGAAAAATTTACGGAACTGGATTCCGAGTTTCTGAACTCAAGATATGATTTTTAAAGCGACTAGTACACAGATTGGCAGTGTCTGGGAAATTTTTTTTATAAGTGGTTTAAAGTCTGTTAACACCTCGTGTTCGACTCCGGTGACGGTCTCGGGTTTGGGGTGTTACATTTGATTGGTATCAGAGCTACGGTTTAGTCGATTCTAGGACTACCGTAATGCGTTGGGTCTAGCTATACATGCCATTTTATGTGATTATTTGATAGTGTGGTGATTTCTGACAATTGTAAATGTGTTTATTTATAGTAATGGATCCCGATCCCGACCGAGCGGTAGCTGATGATCTTGAGAGTGTAGCGCCTGCTCCCGCACAAGGGACAGTGCCGGCGGACTCTCAACCTAATGCTAGTAACCCGAATGATGAAGCTAGACAAGCTTTCTATAGCGTGATGAATGATTGGTTCAACCAATACATTCGAACTAATACGGCTGTTCCACAACATCCATTCCCGACTAATACCACCCCCGCACCTACAATACCTCCGGAAACTGACCAAATAAGGTCAAATAAGCCCCCAGTTGACAGAATCCAAAACATGGGGCTACTGAATTTAAAGCTACGGATAGCGACGATGCCGAGCAAGCTGAATTTTGGTTGGACAACACTATCCGGGTACTCGATGAGCTATCTTGTACACCCGATGAATGCCTAAAGTGTACTATCTCCTTGCTACGCGATTCTGCCTACTATTGGTGGAGTACTCTGACTTCTGTTGTGCCCCAAGAGCAAGTAACTTGGGAGTTTTTCCAAACTGAGTTTCGGAAAAAGTATATCAGTCAGAGATTTGTTGATAAAAAACGGAAGGAATTTCTTGAGCTTAAGCAAGGTTCTATGTCAGTTACTGATTACGAGCGAAAATTTGTTAGACTTAGTAGGTATGCTCGGGAATGTGTTTCGTCCAAGGCTATCATGTGTAAACGCTTCGAGGATGGGCTGAATGAAGATATAAAAATGTTCGTGGGCATTCTTGAAATACGAGAGTTCGTAGTACTTGTCGAGCGAGCTTGTAAAGCCGAAGAGCTTAGAAAAGAAAAATAAAAAGTTGATGTGGGAACTGGAGAGTTTCGTAAAAGATCCTCGGGAAAGTCTCTTCAACAGGCATCGAAGAAATTTCGAGATGATGTGGGCCGGTCTAGAGGCACTTCGGGCCTTTTTAGACGAGATCATGATCGACCCCCTGTGGGTACACGAGGCACTTCGGTCGCCAGTGTTGGGAATGAACGTCGAGACAGAACGAAATGTCGATATTGCGGTAAATGGCATTCGGGGAGTTGTAGATTCCCTGACCGCTCCTGTTACAAGTGCGGATCAGTTGACCACTTCATTAAAGATTGCCCGAGGTTGTCTGAACAGAATGTAAATCAGAGTGGGAAACCGGGTGCTACCACTGCTCGAGGTAGACCATCTGGAAATACGGGCAATGCTAGTGGTGGTCAGAGAGGATCTAGAGATGCTACAACCAGATCCGAGGCTCGTGCGCCTGCTAGAGCTTATGCTATACGTGCCCGCGAGGATGCTTCTTCGCCTGATGTTATTACCGGTACTTTTACTCTCTTTGATACTAATGTAATTGCTTTGATTGACCCCGGTTCTACTCATTCTTACATATGTGAAACCTTAGCATCCAGTAAGACTTTACCTATTGAGTCTACTGAGTTCGTAATTCGGGTGTCAAATCCCTTGGCTCGTTATGTGCTTGTCGACAAAGTGTGTAAGAAATGTCCCATAGTAATTCGAGGTTCCTGTTTTCCAGCGGACTTGATGCTTTTGCCGTTTGATGAATTTGATGTTATTCTTGGTTTGGATTGGTTGACCGCGCATGATGCGGTTGTGAATTGCAAAAGCAAGACTATTGATTTGAGGTGCGCAAATAACGAGATAATCCGAGTTGAGTCTACGGACTTAAAGGGGTTGCCAACTATAATATCCTCAATGTTGGCCCAGAAATATGTAAGAAAAGGGTGCGAAGCATACCTTGCGTATGTACTTGATGACAAAGAATTAGAAAAGAAACCCGAATCTGTGCCGGTGGTTTGTGAATACCCGGATGTTTTTCCTGAAGAATTACCGGGTTTACCACCTGTTCGGGAGATAGAGTTTGGTATTGAGCTTGTACCTGGGACTACGCCGATTTCGATAGCTCCGTATCGTATGGCACCAACCGAGTTAAAAGAGTTGAAAGCTCAGTTGCAAGAATTGACGGATAGAGGTTTTGCTCGACCAAGTTTCTCACCTTGGGGTGCACCAGTATTGTTCGTGAAAAAGAAGGACGGAACCATGAGGTTGTGCATTGACTATCGTCAACTGAATAAAATGACGATAAAGAATAAATATCCGTTACCGCGTATTGATGATTTGTTTGATCAACTAAAGGGAGCCTCAGTGTTTTCAAAGATAGATTTGAGATCGGGTTATTATCAGTTGTGGATTCGAGATTCGGACGTACCCAAAACTGCCTTCAGAATGAGGTACGATCACTACGAGTTCTTAGTGATGCCGTTCGGGCTCACTAATGCCCCTGCGGTATTTATGGATTTGATGAATCAGATCTTCAGACCATATTTGGATCGGTTCGTAGTTGTGTTCATTGATGACATCTTGGTCTATTCAAGAGATGAGACCGAACATGCTGAGCACCTGAGATTAGTGTTGCAAATTTTGCGGGATAAGCAGTTATATGCTAAGTTCAGTAAGTGTGAGTTCTGGTTAAGAGAGGTTAGCTTCTTGGGTCACGTGGTATCCGCATCGGGTATTCGAGTTGACCCGAGCAAAATTTTAGCCATACTTAACTGGAAGCCTCCAAGAAATATTACCGAAGTTCGGAGCTTCCTGGCGCTCGCCGGTTATTACCGACGATTTGTAAAAGGTTTCTCGATGATAGCCACACCAATGACGAAGCTACTTCAAAAGGATGTTAAGTTCGAATGGACGGAGAAATGTCAGAAAAGTTTCGATCAACTGAAAACTTATTTGACTGAAGCTCCAATTTTAGTGCAACCCGAATCAGGTAAAGAGTTTGTCATTTATAGTGACGCATCCCTACTTGGGTTGGGTTGCGTATTGATGCAAGAAGGTCGAGTGGTGGCCTATGCGTCGAGACAATTAAAGCCACATGAGAAAAAATTATCCGACCCATGATCTTGAACTAGCTACCATCGTATTTGCTTTAAAAATATGGCGACATTACTTATTTGGTGAAAAGTGCCATGTATTTTACTCAAAGAGACTTCAATCTGCGACAAAGACATTGGCTTGAGTTGTTGAAAGATTACGAGCTTGTCATTGATTACCACCCGGGAAAGGCTAATGTGGTTGCGGATGCCTTAAGCCGGAAATCACTGTTTGCTTTACGAGCGATGAATGTGCACTTGTCTGTTCTACCCGACAATGTGTTAGTAGCTGAATTAAAGGCCAAACCATTATTGATTCGTCAAATTCGTGAAGCTCAGAAAGTCGACGATGAATTGGTTGCAAAACGGGCTGAATGTGTTCTGAATATGGAATCCGAATTTCAAATTGGTGATGACAATTGTTTGAGGTTCAGAAGTCGGTTGTGTGTTCCAAGAAATTCAGAACTCATTTCGATGATTCTGAACGAAGCCCATTGTAGCCGAATGTCAATTCACCCGGGGAGTACGAAAATGTACAACGATTTGAAACGTTGGTTTTGGTGGCATGGTATGAAACGAGACATCTCCGACTTTGTTTCGAGATGTTTAATATGTCAACAAGTGAAAGTGGAACATCAAGTGCCTTCAGGATTACTTCAGCCGATCATGATACCTGAGTGGAAATGGGATCGGGTCACAATAGACTTTGTGTCCGGACTGTCATTGTCAGCAAGTAAGAAAGATGCGATTTGGGTTGTTGTCGATAGACTGACTAAGTCGGCTCACTTTATCCCCGTGCGTACGGATTTTTCATTGGATAAACTAGCTGAATTGTACGTTTCTCAGATTGTGAGATTACACGGGGTACCTATTTCTATCGTGTCGGATAGAGATCCGAGATTCACCTCACGATTTTGGAGGAAATTGCAAGAAGCTTTGGGTACCAAGCTGCATTTTAGCACTACTTTTCACCCCCAAACCGATGGTCAATCTGAGCGGGTAAGTCAGATACTTGAGGATATGTTGAGATGTTGCATCCTCGAGTTCAGTAGCCCATGGGAACGGTATTTACCTTTGATTGAATTCGCTTACAACAATAGTTTTCAATCAAGTATTAAGATGGCACCTTACGAGGCTTTGTACGGTCGTAAATGTCGTACACCATTGTTTTGGACCCAGCTCGGTGAAAGTAAAATTTTCGGAGTTGATTTGATTAAAGATGCCGAACAGAAAGTAAAGGTAATCCGTGAAAGTCTGAAGGCAGCCACAGATCGTCAAAAATCGTATGCGGATTTGAAACGAAAAGACATTGAATATCAGGTGGGAGATAAAGTGTTTCTTAAAGTTTCGCCTTGGAAAAAGGTACTCAGATTTGGCCGTAAGGGCAAGTTGAGCTCGAGATTCATTGGGCCGTACGAAATCTCCGAACGAGTTGGTCCGGTTGCGTATAGATTGATTTTGCCCCCTGAACTTGAAAAATTCACGATGTCTTTCATGTTTCGATGCTTCGACGTTATAGATCCGATTCGTCACATGTGATTAATCCCTCAAAGTTGAAATTCAATCTGACTTGAGTTATGAAGAAGAACCGATTCGTATCCTAGCTCGTGAAGTGAAAGAGTTGCGAAACAAATGGGTTCCGTTAGTTAAGGTGTTATGGCTCAAACACGGGATCGAGGAAGCTACTTGGGAAACCGAGAGCTCGACGAAAGAACGATACCCAAACCTATTTACCGGTAAGATTTTCGGGGACGAAAATTTCTTAAGTGGGGGAGAGTTGTGACAGCCCAAAATTGACCCTAGTCGGGAAGTGGTTTCGAGACTGCTAAACCGAGTCACCGAAATGTTCGAATGTGATATTTATTGTCTAGAATATGTAATTATGAATGTGTGAAAATTTCAAGCTTCGATTTAGTCGATTGCATGTGAGTTTTAGTAAATAGGACTTATGTGAGAAAATTTTGAAATGTGATAGGTCAAAGCATAAGGACCTATTAGTGCATGTTGAATAAGGGGGGACTTGCATGTCAATTTCCCCCCTCTATTAGTAGTGGCCGGCCATGACAAGTATGGTAGACCAAGTGTGATGGGCAAGACATGTCATAGACATGTTGTGTTGGTGCATCATGGGTGGAAACAATAAAATAATGAGTATGGTAATTAAATAATGAAAGGGAGGAGTGATGAAAAAAAAAGAATGGTCTCATCCATGCCCCCCATTGCCGTGAGTTAAAGAAAAGAAAAGAAAAATTTTGTTCATCCTTTTTCATCTTCTTTTGGCCGAAAATTCTAAGGAAGGAGGAAGGAGTTCTTGCTTCATGTTTGGTTTGGAAGAGGATTAGGAGGAGGTTTGGCCATACTTGTATCTAGATCAAGGTATGTTTGAGGTTGTGCCATGAGATTCATGCATGTTTTTAGTTGCTAGCTTGAGTTCTAATTAGCCCATGGTTCAAATCTTTGCTATGTCATGGGGATGATATTCGGCCTAGGTGGATTTTGTGTTAATGCCATTGCATGCTAAATATGAAGCTTGTTAATGATGCATGTGATGGTGGATTGATGATTCTTGAATCTTCTTTTTAGCATTTTTGAGTGAGCACATATGTGCATTGGTTGCTAGATGGAGAAGAATCGGCTAGCAAATTGTGTGCTAAGGCCGAACATAATTTTTGTATATTAATGAGTAATGCATGTGTTAAATTGATGGAAAGGGAGAGGATGCTTTACTAGTGTATATATGTGTGTATTAGCCAAGTTTTGAACTTGAAACAAAATGGTGTTTAGTCAATACAAGTGACCATACTTGTAGAATGTATTAAGTGTTGCAATCGGCCCCAACATAGACATGCATATTCGGCCATAGGAAGGAGATTGGTGTTGCATGTATTCGGTTAGAGGCAAGCATATTGATGCTTTTGTCTTGGCTTAGAAAATTCGGCCAAGGGGGAAAATTAGCTAAAATGTTGAGTTTGATTCATGATTTCCGTACATATGTGACTTTAATGTCTAATGTATAAATATGGGCTAAGTGCCTTGTGTTCCTCTTTTCGATGCTCAAATGATTAAATCAATTTATATGTTTAATTAAGCTCAAGAGCAAAGGGGAACTAAATCCGATAAAGGGAAGGAAAAAGTGGTCGAATAGCTATCGGAATCGTTCGACAACATCTGAGGTAAGTTCTTGAGTAAAAGAGCTTAAATTATGATTTGATTAGAACATGTTTTAAGCAAATCAAAATCATGCTCTTTGTGTGTGGCTATTGAGCCGAAATTGCAAGAATGATAAGTGTCTTGTGTTTGAGTTTTGCTAACGAAAACGAAATGCTAATGTGCCATGATTTATTGTTAAATGTGCATGGTTATTCGAATGATGTCCGGGCTAAGTCCCGAAGGCTTTGTGCTAGGTGACCATATCCGGACTAAGATCCGAAGGCATTTGTACGAGTTACTAAATCCGGACTAAGATCCGAAGGCATTTGTGCGAGTTACTAAATCCGGGTTAAGTCCCGAAGGCATTTGTGCGAGTTACTATAATCGGGCTATGTCCCGAAGGCATTTGAACGAGTAGCTATATCCGGTTAAATTCCGAAGGTACGTGATTTGGGAATGAATGATCTTGCTGTAAAAATTTCAGTTAATACGCTTGAAACATCCCAACATTAAGGTATGTTTCGTATGTGCTTTGAATTAGTCGAGCCCTTACAAATAAGTATTCGCTCAGTTGATAAATGAGCTGCCGGCCTTTGGCTAAGTTGATCTTTGTGTATGAATAAAAGGGTTGGTAATGTGAAGTAAGTATGATATTGAAAAATTGTGCATATGAAATTATCCGTTTAGCTACATGAATGCTATACTTTTGTTGTGCTGGAATCCCTTGCTCAAAACTTACTAAGCATAAATTGCTTACTCCGTCTCCTTGATTCTCTGTTTTATAGATTTTGGTTCTCCAGCTATCGGACTCGGGATTTTGAAGTCGAAGTCGCCCACACTATCAAAGCCCCCCCCTTTAGGTACAATTTTGGTTGAACTTCGAAATGGCATGTATAGGACTACCCTTTTTGTTGGGGGTCATGGACCCTTTGGACTTGTATAATTTTGGATAGCCATGCGAAAATGGCTTATATATGTTTGATATGAATGGTTATTGAGAGGTGTGGATATGGTTATTGAGAGGTGTGGATATGCTTAACAAGGATTGGCCATGGGAATGGTTAATCACTATCATAATTTGTGCTATTTATGCTAAAAGGGCTAGTTGAATCATGGAAACTATGAAATAGGTAAAGTCTACCTTAAAGGCAGACGCTGACAGCAGCAGTGATGTAGATTTGGAAAATCACTAAAAATAGTAGGAATGGAATTAAATAGTGAATAAATTATGTAAACGACCTTGATGAATCTATTTTCATAGGAAAGTAACGAAACGATCATATGGACAGTATGTTAAGAGATATTCAGGTTCTCGTAAGACAGGGCCAGAACGGTTTCTGGATTCCCTGTTTCGAATTTGGAAATTCATTATAAATTAACCAGAATAATTAGGAGTCATGCCATATATGTATAGATTCCTATTTGAGTCTAGTTTCTATAGAAACAAACGACATCAGTATTGAAGCCCTGTACAGGGAGATATCCAAGTCGTAATGTGCAAAGGTCAGTGTAGTCGATCCCTGTAACATGGGTGACTTTGACTAATAAAATGTACTAATTGGCCCAACAAAAATTCTAGAAAAAAATATGTAGATGGACATATGAGTATAGTTTCAGGAAAAATTTACGGAACTAGATTCCGAGTTTCTGAACTCAAGATATGATTTTTAAAGCGACTAGTATGCAGATTGGCAGTGTTTGGGAAATTTTTTTATAAGTGGTTTAAAGTCTGTTAACACCTCGTGTTCGACTCCGGTGATGGTCTCGGGTTCGGGGTGTTACATTTGATTGGTATCAGAGCTACGGTTTAGTCGATTCTAGGACTACCGTAATGCGTTGGGTCTAGCTATACATGCCATTTTATGTGATTATTTGATAGTGTGGTGATTTCTGACAATTGTAAATGTGTTTATTTATAGTAATGGATCCCGATCCCGACCGAGCGGTAGCTGATGATCTTGAGAGTGTAGCGCCTGCTCCCGCACAAGGGACAGCGCCGGCGGACTCTCAACCTAATGCTAGTAACCCGAATGATGAAGCTAGACAAGCTTTCTATAGCGTGATGAATGATTGGTTCAACCAATACATTCGAACTAATACGGCTGTTCCACAACCTCCATTCCCGACTAATACCACCCCCGCACCTACAATACCTCCGGAAACTGACCAAATAAGGTCAAATAAGCCCCCAGTTGACAGAATCCGAAAACATGGGGCTACTGAATTTAAAGCTACGGATAGCGACGATGCCGAGCAAGCTGAATTTTGGTTGGACAACACTATCCGGGTACTGATGAGCTATCTTGTACACCCGATGAATGCCTAAAGTGTACTATCTCCTTGTACCGATTCTGCCTACATTGGTGGAGTACTCTGACTTCTGTTGTGCCCCGAGAGCAAGTAACTTGGGAGTTTTTCCAAACTGAGTTTCGGAAAAAGTATATCAGTCAGAGATTTGTTGATCAAAAACGGAAGGAATTTCTTGAGCTTAAGCAAGGTTCTATGTCAGTTACTGATTACGAGGAAAATTTGTTAGACTTAGTAGGTATGCTCGGGAATGTGTTTCGTCCGAGGCTATCATGTGTAAACGCTTCGAGGATGGGTGAATGAAGATATAAAAATGTTCGTGGGCATTCTTGAAATACGAGAGTTCGTAGTACTTGTCGAGCGAGCTTGTAAAGCCGAAGAGCTTAGAAAAGAAAAACAAAAAGTTGATGTGAGAACTGGAGAGTTTCGTAAAAGATCCTCGGGAAAGTCTCTTCAACAGGCATCGAAGAAATTTCGAGATGATGTGGGCCGGTCTAGAGGCACTTCGGGCCTTTTTAGACGAGATCGTGATCGACCCCCTGTGGGTACACGAGGCACTTCGGTCGCCAGTGTTGGGAATGAACGTCGAGACAGAACGAAATGTCGATATTGCGGTAAATGGCATTCGGGGAGTTGTAGATTCCCTGACCGCTCCTGTTACAAGTGCGGATCAGTTGACCACTTCATTAAAGATTGCCCGAGGTTGTCTGAACAAAATGTAAATCAGAGTGGGAAACCGGGTGCTACCACTGCTCGAGGTAGACCATCTGGAAATACGGGCAATGCTAGTGGTGGTCAGAGAGGATCTAGAGATGCTACGACCAGATCCGAGGCTCGTGCGCCTGCTAGAGCTTATGCTATACGTGCCCGCGAGGATGCTTCTTCGCCTGATGTTATTACCGGTACTTTTACTCTCTTTGATACTAATGTAATTGCTTTGATTGACCCCGGTTGTACTCATTCTTACATATGTGAAACCTTAGCATCCAGTAAGACTTTACCTATTGAGTCTACTGAGTTCGTAATTCGGGTGTCAAATCCCTTGGGTCGTTACGTGCTTGTCGACAAAGTGTGTAAGAAATGTCCCATAGTAATTCGAGGTTCCTGTTTTCCGGCGGACTTGATGCTTTTGCCGTTTGATGAATTTGATGTTATTCTTGGTTTGGATTGGTTGACCGCGCATGATGCGGTTGTGAATTGCAAAAGCAAGACTATTGATTTGAGGTGCGCAAATAACGAGATAATCCGAGTTGAGTCTACGGACTTAAAGGGGTTGCCAACTGTAATATCCTCAATGTTGGCCCAGAAATATGTAAGAAAAGGGTGCGAAGCATACCTTGCGTATGTACTTGATGACAAAGAATTAGAAAAGAAACCCGAATCTGTGCCGGTGGTTTGTGAATACCCGGATGTTTTTCCTGAAGAATTACTGGGTTTACCACCTGTTCGGGAGATAGAGTTTGGTATTGAGCTTGTACCTGGGACTACGCCGATTTCGATAGCTCCGTATCGTATGGCACCAACCGAGTTAAAAGAGTTGAAAGCTCAGTTGCAAGAATTGACGGATAGAGGTTTTGCTCGACCAAGTTTCTCACCTTGGGGTGCACCAGTATTGTTCGTGAAAAAGAAGGACGGAACCATGAGGTTGTGCATTGACTATCATCAACTGAATAAAGTGACGATAAAGAATAAATATCCGTTACCGCGTATTGATGATTTGTTTTATCAACTAAAAGGAGCCTCAGTGTTCTCAAAAATAGATTTGAGATCGGGCTATTATCAGTTGCGAATTCGAGATTCGGACATACCCAAAACTGCCTTCAGAACGAGATATGGTCACTACGAATTCTTAGTGATGCCGTTTGGGCTCACTAATGCCCCTGCGGTATTTATGGATTTGATGAATCGGATCTTCAGACCATATTTGGATCGGTTCGTAGTTGTGTTCATTGATGACATCTTGGTCTATTCAAGAGATGAGACCGAACATGCTGAGCACCTGAGATTAGTGTTGCAAATTTTGCGGGATAAGCAGTTATATGCTAAGTTCAGTAAGTGTGAGTTCTGGTTAAGAGAGGTTAGCTTCTTGGGTCACGTGGTATCCGCATCGGGTATTCGAGTTGACCCGAGCAAAATTTCAGCCATACTTAACTGGAAGCCTCCAAGAAATATTACCGAAGTTCAGAGCTTCCTGGGGCTCGCCGTTTATTACCGACGATTTGTAAAAGGTTTCTCGATGATAGCCACACCAATGACGAAGCTACTTCAAAAGGATGTTAAGTTCGAATGGACGGAGAAATGTCAGAAAAGTTTCGATCAACTGAAAACTTATTTGACTGAAGCTCCAATTTTAGTGCAACCCGAATCAGGCAAAGAGTTTGTCATTTATAGTGACGCATCCCTACTTGGGTTGGGTTGCGTATTGATGCAAGAAGGTCGAGTGGTGGCCTATGCGTCGAGACAATTAAAGCCACATGAGAAAAAATTATCCGACCCATGATCTTGAACTAGCTGCCATCGTCTTTGCTTTAAAAATATGGCGACATTACTTATTTGGTGAAAAGTGCCATGTATTTTACTCAAAGAGACTTAAATCTGCGACAAAGACATTGGCTTGAGTTGTTGAAAGATTACGAGCTTGTCATTGATTACCACCCGGGAAAGGCTAATGTGGTTGCGGATGCCTTAAGCCGGAAATCATTGTTTGCTTTACGAGCGATGAATGTGCACTTGTCTGTTCTACCCGACAATGTGTTAGTAGCTGAATTAAAGGCCAAACCATTATTGATTCATCAAATTCGTGAAGCTCAGAAAGTCGACGATGAATTGGTTGCAAAACGGGCTGAATGTGTTCTGAATATGGAATCCGAATTTCAAATTGGTGATAACGATTGTTTGAGGTTCAGAAGTCGGTTGTGTGTTCCAAGAAATTCAGAACTCATTTCGATGATTCTGAATGAAGCCCATTGTAGCCGAATGTCAATTCACCCGGGGAGTACGAAAATGTACAACGATTTGAAACGTTGGTTTTGGTGGCATGGTATGAAACGAGACATCTCCGACTTTGTTTCGAGATGTTTAATATGTCAACAAGTGAAAGCGGAACATCAAGTGCCTTCAGGATTACTTCAGCCGATCATGATACCTGAGTGGAAATGGGATCGAGTCACAATGGACTTTGTGTCCGGACTGTCATTGTCAGCAAGTAAGAAAGATGCGATTTGGGTTGTTGTCGATAGACTGACTAAGTCGGCTCACTTTATCCCCGTGCTACGAATTTTTCATTGGATAAACTAGCTGAATTGTACGTTTCTCAGATTGTGAGATTACACGGGGTACCTATTTCTATCGTGTCGGATAGAGATCCGAGATTCACCTCACGATTTTGGAGGAAATTGCAAGAAGCTTTGGGTACCAAGATGCATTTTAGCACTGCTTTTCACCCCCAAACCGATGGTCAATCTGAGCGGATAATTCAGATACTTGAGGATATGTTGAGATGTTGCATCCTCGAGTTCAGTAGCCCATGGGAACGGTATTTACCTTTGATTGAATTCGCTTACAACAATAGTTTTCAATCAAGTATTAAGATGGCACCTTACGAGGCTTTGTACGGTCGTAAATGCCGTACACCATTGTTTTGGACCGAGCTCGGTGAAAGTAAAATTTTCGGAGTTGATTTGATTAAAGATGCCGAACAGAAAGTAAAGGTAATCCGTGAAAGTCTGAAGGCAGCCACAGATCGTCAAAAATCGTATGCGGATTTGAAACGAAAAGACATTGAATATCAGGTGGGAGATAAAGTGTTTCTTAAAGTTTCGCCTTGGAAAAAGGTACTCAGATTTGGCCGTAAGGGCAAGTTGAGCCCGAGATTCATTGGGCCGCACGAAATCTCCGAACGAGTTGGTCCGGTTGCGTATAGATTGATTTTGCCCCCTGAACTTGAAAAGATTCACGATGTCTTTCATGTTTCGATGCTTTGACGTTATAGATCCGATCCGTCACATGTGATTAATCCCTCAAAAGTTGAAATTCAATCTGACTTGAGTTATGAAGAAGAACCGATTCGTATCCTACCTCGTGAAGTGAAAGAGTTGCAAAACAAATGGGTTCCGTTAGTTAAGGTGTTATGGCTCAAACACGGGATCGAGGAAGCTACTTGGGAAACTGAGAGCTCGACGAAAGAACGATACCCAAACCTATTTACCGGTAAGATTTTCGGGGACGAAAATTTCTTAAGTGGGGGAGAGTTGTGACAGCCCAAAATTGACCCTAGTCGGGAAGTGGTTTCGAGAGTGCTAAACCGAGTCACCGAAATGTTCGAATGTGATATTTATTGTCTAGAATATGTAATTATGAATGTGTGAAAATTTCAAGCTTCGATTTAGTCGATTGCATGTGAGTTTTAGTAAATAGGACTTATGTGAGAAAATTTTGAAATGTGATAGGTCAAAGCATAAGGACCTATTAGTGCATGTTGAAAAAGGGGGGACTTGCATGTCAATTTCCCCCCCTCTATTAGTAGTGGCCGGCCATGACAAGTATGGTAGACCAAGTGTGATGGGCAAGACATGTCATAGACATGTTGTGTTGGTGCATCATGGGTGGAAACAATAAAATAATGAGCATGGTAATTAAATAATGAAAGGGAGGAGTGATGAAAAAAAAAAGAATGGTCTCATCCATGCCCCCCATTGCCGTGAGTTAAAGAAAAGAAAAGAAAAATTTTGTTCATCCTTTTTCATCTTCTTTTGGCCGAAAATTCTAAGGAAGGAGGAAGGAGTTCTTGCTTCATGTTTGGTTTGGAAGAGGATTAGGAGGAGGTTTGGCCATACTTGTATCTAGATCAAGGTATGTTTGAGGTTGTGCCATGAGATTCATGCATGTTTTTAGTTGCTAGCTTGAGTTCTAATTAGCCCATGGTTCAAATCTTTGCTATGTCATGGGGATGATATTCGGCCTAGGTGGATTTTGTGTTAATGCCATTGCATGCTAAATATGAAGCTTGTTAATGATGCATGTGATGGTGGATTGATGATTCTTGAATCTTCTTTTTAGCATTTTTGAGTGAGCACATATGTGCATTGGTTGCTAGATGGAGAAGAATCGGCTAGCAAGTTGTGTGATAAGGCCGAACATAATTTTTGTATATTAATGAGTAATGCATGTGTTAAATTGATGGAAAGGGAGAGGATGCTTTACTAGTGTATATATGTGTGTATTAGCCAAGTTTTGAACTTGAAACAAAATGGTGTTTAGTCAATACAAGTGACCATACTTGTAGAATGTATTAAGTGTTGCAATCGGCCCCAACATAGACATGCATATTCGGCCATAGGAAGGAGATTGGTGTTGCATGTATTCGGTTAGAGGCAAGCATATTGATGCTTTTGTCTTGGCTTAGAAAATTCGGCCAAGGGGAAAATTAGCTAAAATGTTGAGTTTGATTCATGATTTCCGTACATATGTGACTTTAATGTCTAATGTATAAATACGGGCTAAGTGCCTTGTGTTCCTCTTTTCGATGCTCAAATGATTAAATCAATTTATTTGTTTAATTAAGCTCAAGAGCAAAGGGGAACTAAATCCGATAAAGGGAAGGAAAAAGTGGTCGAATAGCTATCGGAATCGTTCGACAACATCCGAGGTAAGTTCTTGAGTAAAAGAGCTTAAATTATGATTTGATTAGATCATGTTTTAAGCAAATCAAAATCATGCTCTTTGTGTGTGGCTATTGAGCCGAAATTGCAAGAATGATAAGTGTCTTGTGTTTGAGTTTTGCTAACGAAAACGAAATGCGAATGTGCCATGATTTATTGTTAAATGTGCATGGTTTTTCGAATGATGTCCGGGCTAAGTCCCGAAGGCTTTGTGCTAGGTGACCATATCCGGACTAAGATCCGAAGGCATTTGTACGAGTTACTAAATCCGGACTAAGATCCGAAGGCATTTGTGCGAGTTACTAAATCCGGGTTAAGTCCCGAAGGCATTTGTGCGAGTTACTAAATCCGGGTTAAGTCCCGAAGGCATTTGTGCGAGTTACTATAACCGGGCTATGTCCCGAAGGCATTTGAACGAGTAGCTATATCCGGTTAAATTCCGAAGGTACGTGATTTGGGAATGAATGATCTTGCTGTAAAAATTTCAGTTAATACGCTTGAAACATCCCAACATTAAGGTATGTTTCGTATGTGCTTTGAATTAGTCGAGCCCTTACAAATAAGTATTCGCTCAGTTGATAAATGAGCTACCGGCCTTTGGCTAAGTTGATCTTTATGTATGAATAAAAGGGTTGGTAATGTGAAGTAAGTATGATATTGAAAAATTGTGCATATGAAATTATCCGTTTAGCTACATGAATGCTATACTTTTGTTGTGCTGGAATCCCTTGCTCAAAACTTAATAAGCATAAATTGCTTACTCCGTCTCCTTGATTCTCTGTTTTATAGATTTTGGTTCTCCAGCTATCGGACTCGGGATTTTGAAGTCGAAGTCGCCCACACTATCAAAGCCCCCCCCTTTTGGTACAATTTTGGTTGAACTTCGAAATGGCATGTATAGGACTACCCTTTTTGTTGGGGGTCATGGACCCTTTGGACTTGTATAATTTTGGATAGCCATGCGAAAATGGCTTATATATGTTTGATATGGATATGGTTATTGAGAGGTGTGGATATGGTTATTGAGAGGTGTGGATATGCTTAACAAGGATTGGCCATGGGAATGGTTAATCACTATCATAATTTGTGCTATTTATGCTAAAAGGGCTAGTTGAATCATGGAAACTATGAAATAGGTAAAGTCTACCTTAAAGGCAGATGCTGAAAGCAGTAGTGATGTAGATTTGGAAAATCACTAAAAATAGTAGGAATGGAATTAAATAGTGAATAAATTATGTAAACGAACCTTGATGAATCTATTTTCATAGTAAAGTAACGAAATGATCATATGGACAATATGTTAAGAGATATTCAGGTTCTCGTAAGACAGGGCCAGAACGGTTTCTGGATTCCCTTTTTTGGCTTTGGAAATTCATTATAAATTAACCAGAGATAATTAGGAGTCATGCCATATATGTATAGATTCCTCTTTGAGTCTAGTTTCTATAGAAACAAACGACATCAGTATTGAAGCCCTGTACAGGGAGATATCCAAGTCGGAATGCGCAAAGGTCAGTGTAGTCGATCCCTGTAACATGGGAGACTTTGACTAATAAACTGTACTAATTGGCCCAACTAAAAATTCTAGAAAAAAATATGTATATGGGCATATGAGTATAGTTTCAGGAAAAATTTACGGAACTGGATTCCGAGTTTCTGAACTCAAGATATGATTTTTAAAGCGACTAGTATGCAGATTGGCAGTGTCTGGGAAATTTTTTTTATAAGTGGTTTAAAGTCTGTTAACACCTCGTGTTCGACTCCGGTGACGGTCTCGGGTTCGGAGTGTTACACACACTTACTGAACTTAGCATATAATTGCTTATCCCGTAAAATGTGCAACACTAATCTCAGGTGCTCAGCATGTTCGGTCTCATCTCTTGAATAGACCAAGATGTCGTCAATGAACACAACTACGAACTGGTCCAAATACTGTCTAAAGATCCGATTCATCAAATCCATAAATACCGCAGGGGCATTAGTGAGCCCAAACGGCATCACTAAGAACTCGTAGTGGCCATATCTCGTTCTGAAAGTAGTTTTGGGTATATCCGAATCTCGAATTCGCAACAGGTAATAACCCGATCTCAAATCTATCTTTGAAAACACTGAGGCTCCCTTTAGTTGATCAAACAAATCATCAATACACGGTAACGGGTATTTATTCTTTATCGTCATTCTATTCAGCTGCCGATAGTCAATGCACAACCTCATGGTTCCGTCCTTCTTTTTCACAAACAATACTGGTGCACCCCAAGGTGAGAAACTTGGTCGAGCGAAACCTCATCAGTCAACTCTTGCAACTGAGCTTTCAACTCCTTTAACTCGGTTGGTGCCATACGATACGGAGCTATCGAAATCGGCGTAGTCCCTGGTATAAGCTCAATACCAAACTCTACCTCGCGCACAGGTGGTAAACCCAGTAATTCTTCGGGAAAAACATCCGGGCATTCACAAACCACCGGCACAGATTCGGGTTTCTTTTCTAACTCTTTGTCATCAAGTACATACGCAAGGTATGCTTCGCACCCCTTTCTTACATATTTCTGAGCCGACATTGATGATATTACAGCTGGCAACCCCTTTAAGTCCGTAGACTCAACTCGGATTATCTCGTTACTTGCGCACCTCAAATCAATAGTCTTGCTTTTGCAATTCACAACCGCATCATGCACGGTCAACCAATCCAAACCAAGAATAACATCAAATTCATCAAACGGCAAAAGCATCAAGTCCGCCGGAAAACAGGAATCTCGAATTACTAGGGGGCATTTCTTACACACTTTGTCGACAAGCACGTAACGACCCAAGGGATTTGATACCCGAATTACGAACTCAGTAGACTCAATAGGTAAAGTCTTACTGGATGCTAAGGTTTCGCATATATAAGAATGAGTAGAACCAGGGTCAATCAAAGCAATCACTTTAGTATCAAAGAGAGTAAAAGTACCCGTAATAACATCTGGCGAGGAAGCATCTTCGCGTGCGCGTATAGCATAAGTCCTAGTAGGAGCACGAGCCTCAGATCTGGTCGTAGCATCTCTAGATCCTCTCTGACCACCACTAGCATTGCCCATATTTCTAGATGGTCTACCTCGAGCAGTGGTAGCACCCGGTTTCCCGCTCTGATTTATATTCTGTTCAGACACCCTTGGGCAATCTTTAATGAAGTGGTCAACTGATCCGCACTTGTAACAGGAGCGATCATGGAATCTACAACTCCCCGAATGCCATTTACCACAATGCTGGCACTCTGCTCTGTCCCGACGATCATTTCCAACACTAGCGACCGAAGTGTCTCGTGCACTCATAGGGGGTCGATCGCGATCTCGTCTAGAAAAGCCTGAAGTGTCTCTAGACCGGCCTAAGCCATCTCTAAATTTCTTCGATGACTGTGGGAAGGGCTTCCCCGAAGACCTCTTACGAAACTCCTTTGCTCCCACCTTAGCTTTTCTTTTCTCCATACTGAGCTCCTCGGCCTTGCAAGCTCGCTCGACAAGTGCCACAAATTCTCGGATTTCCAAAATGCCTACATACAGCTTTATATCGTCATTCAGCCCATCCTCGAAACGTTTACACATCACGGCTTCTGAGGAAATGCATTCTCGTGCGTACCGGCTAAGCCTCACAAATTTTTGTTCATAGTCGGTAACCGACATGGAACCTTGTTTGAGTTCAAGAAATTCCTTCCGTTTTTGGTCAATGAATCTCTGACTGATATACTTCTTTCGAAACTCGGTTTGGAAAAACTCCCAAGTTACTTGCTCTCTAGGCACAACAGAAGTCAACGTATTCCACCAATAGTAGGCAGAATCACGTAGCAAGGAGATAGCACACTTTAGGCACTCATCGGGTGTGCAAGATAGCTCATCGAGTACCCGGATAGTGTTGTCCAACCAAAATTCCGCTTGCTCGGCATCATCGCTGTCTGTGGCTTTAAATTCAGTAGCCCCGTGTTTTCGGATTCTGTCAACTGGGGGCTTATTTGACCTTATTTGGTCAGTTACCGGAGGTATGGTAGGTGCGGGGGTGGTATTTGTCGGGAATGGAGGTTGTGGAACAGCCGTATTAGTTCGAATGTATTGGTTGAACCAATCATTCATCAAGCTATAGAAAGCTTGTCTAGCTTCATCATTCGGGTTACTAGCATTAGGTTGAGAGTCCGCCGGCGCTGTCCCTTGTGCGGGAGCAGGCGCTACACTCTCAAGATCATCAGCTACCGCTCGGTCGGTATCGGGATCCATTACTATAAATATACACATTTGCAAATGTCAGAAATCACCACACTATCAAATAATCACATAAAATGGCATGTATAGCTAAATCCAACGCATTACGGTAGTCCTAGAATTGACTAAACCGTAGCTCTGATACCAATAAAATTGTAACACCCCGTACCCGAGACAGTTGCCGGAGTCGGACACGAGGGGTTCACAGACTAAATTCACTTACTTGCACAGTTCATTTTAAAAATTTCCAGGCAGTTGGCTAATTGTGTCACTGTCACCTTAAAAATCATATCTTGAGTTCTAAAACTCGAAAATCAGTTTCGTAATTTTTCCCTGAAACTAGACTCATATTTCCATCTACATATTTTTTTCTAGAATTTTTGGTGGGAAAATTAGTACAGTTTATTAGTTAAAGTTTCCCCTGTTACAGGGTACGACTACACTGACCTTCATGCATTACGATTTGGATATCTCCCTGTACAGGGCTTCAATATTGATGCCGTTTGTTTCTATAGAAACTAGACTCAAAGAGGAATCTATACATATATGGAATAACTTCTAAATGTCTCTGGTTAATTTATAATGAATTTCCAAAGTCAGATCATGGGATCCAGAAACCATTCTGGCCCTGTCTCACGAAAACTTTAACATCTCATAATATACTGTTCATATGAACGTTTCGTTACTTTCCTATGAAAATAGATTCATCAAGGTTCGATTAATTAATTTATTCACTATTTAATTCCATTCCTACTATTTTTAGTGATTTTTCACATCCACATCACTACTACTGCCAGCATCTATTTTTAAGGTAAACTTTACCTATTTCATGATCCTTCATGGATCAACTAGAGTTTGTCATACATATTCCAAAAATGATCATGAATAACCATTCCCATGGCTAACCGTTACCAACATTTCCATACCTCTCGACGGACAAAATACAAAACGATTATAATGCTATGATCAAAGTATATTTAAGCCATTTTCGCATGGCTATCCAAATTTACACAAAACTGAAGGGTACATGACCAACAACAAAAGGGTAGTCCTATACATGCCATTTCAAAGTTCAACCAAAAGTATACCAAAAGGAGCTTTGATAGTGTGGGCGACTTCGACTTCAAAATCCCGAGTCCGATAGCTGAAGAACCAAAATCTATAAAACAGAGAATCAAAGAAACGGAGTAAGCATTAAATGCTTAGTAAGTTTTGAGCAAAGAATTTAGACACAACCAAAGTATAGCATTCATGTAGCTAAACAGATAATTTCATATGCACAAATTTTCAATATCATACTTACTTCACATTACCAACCCTTATATTCATACACAAAGATCAACTTAGCCAAAGGCCGGTAGCTCATTTATCAACTGAGCGAATACTTATTTGTAAGGGCTCAACTAATTCAAAGCACATACGAAACATACCTCAATGTTGGGATGTTACAAGCGTATTAACTGAAATTTTTACAGCAATATCGTTCATTCCTGAATCACGTACCTTCAGAATTTAACCGGATATAGCTTCTCGTTCAAATGCCTTCGGGACATAGCCCGGTTATAGTAACTCGCACAAATGCCTTCGGGACTTAACCCGGATTTAGTAACTCGCACAAATGCCTTCGGGACTTAACTCGGATTTAGTAACTCGCACCAATGCCTTCGGGCTTAGCCCAGAACTAGTAACTCGCACAAATGCCTTCGGATCTTAGTCCGGATATGGTCACTTAGCACAAAGCCTTCGGGACTTAGCTCGGACATCATTCGAATAACCATGCACATTTAACAATAAATCATGACACATTCGTATTTCATTTTCATTAGCAAAACTCAAACACAAGAACACTTATCACTCTTGCAATTTCGGCTCAATAGCCACACACAAAGAGCATGATTTTGATTTGCTTAAAACATGATCTAATCAAATCATAATTTAAGCTCTATTACTCAAGAACTTACCTCGGATGTGGTCGAACGTTTTCAGCGGCTATTCGATAACTTTTTCCTTTCCTTTATCCAACTGTGGTCCTCTAAGCTCTTGAGCTAATTCAAACAAATTTAACTTATTAAAGTCTCATTATGCTAGCTTATGGCCAAATATGACAAGGAGTTTGATTGGTCATATGGCCACCTTCTAGCTCAACTACACAATGGTCATATGCATTTTTAATCACATCAAGCAATTTAATACAATTCATTCGAACATCAAAAGAAAACCTCAAGGTACTTAGCCCATATATACTTTAGGCATTAGAGTCACATATATATATGGAATCATGAATCAAACTCAACATTTTAGCTAATATTCTCCCTTGGCCGAATTTCCTAAGCCAAGACAAAAGCATCAATATGCTTGCCTCTAACCAAATACATGCACACCAATCTTCTTCCTATGGCCGAATATGCATGTCTATGTTGAGGCCAATTATATACTTAATACCACACATAAATGGCATACATTTTACTAACTAATGCATTACATATTATAACTCAATACGCATCCATCATTTACTCCATAACCGAAGCACCATCATGTGTAAGTATATACCTTGAGATAATATATAGGTCATACCAATACATCATGTGCAATCATATATATATGTGCAAGAGCCGAATCACCAATTTGATTATAACCAAATTTAAACATATATCCAAAACATAAATCTTACCTACCATGCAATAAGCATAAATCACACTTATGGATATACCATGGCCGATACTTCCAACAACACCAAATAAAAATATACTTCATGGATCTAAGGTAGAACCAAGAAAGAAACTCATAATCATCAAGATGTAAGGAACTACCATTGTTCATCTAGATTTAGCATGAAACACAACCATCACCCTTATTAATCTCCATAGCCGAAAACCTTACTTATTCCAAAATCACAATTTCAACATGGGTTACCAACAATAACTTGATATCTCACTCAAAATCAACTAGGATTTCAAGAACTAGTATCAACTTCCTTACCTTAATATCGACCTAAGATGACCGATTGCTTCACTCCTTCCTTCCTCCTCTCAATTCGGCCAAGAAGAACCAAAGAACACAACTTGTTTCCTTTCTTCCTTAGAACATTCGGCCAAGAGAAATGAAAAAAGATAGACACTTTTTTTTTGTTTTCTTTCTTACCTTCACGGTAATGGGGAGGGGGGGAGAAACAATCACACACATTCTTTCTTTTTTCCATTTCTTTATTACCCATACTTCTTATTTATTGTTCCTAACATACATCACTAACATAACATGTTTGTGACATGTTTCCACTCATAGCATGGCCGGCCACTATGCCTTAATTTAGGTAAATTGACATGCAAACCCATCATTTTCACAATATGCATTAATAGGCCACTTTGCATTTGCCTAGCACATTTCTAAATTTTCTCACATAAGTCCTATTTGATAAAATTCACTTACAATTAACAAAATTCAAACATGAAATTTTCACACATGCACATGTACATATAATGAGCATCAATTATGACGGTTAATTATTTTTATGACTCGGTTTAGTGGTCCCGAAACCACTTCCCGACTAGGGTCACATTAGGGCTGTCACAGGTGATGTTGTGACACACCAAGTCTAGTGTTGTGACATCAAGGGTAGTATTCTCCATCTTCAGGATGTTTTCAGGGGTGTGCCATGACATCCTCAGGTTGTACCGTGACATCAAAGGTTGTAACACCCCTAACCCGTATCCGTCATCGGAATAGGGTTACGAGCCATTACTGGTCAAATCACATCAATATTACATATTTAAACGTTCATAGTCATAATTATGCAGAACATAATCATATTGTCCCTTACGAGGCTCTTCAAGGCCTTAGAACATGCTTAGAAGTGGTTCGGGACTAAACCAATAACATTTACAAAACTTATAAAATCTTCAAGCATTCAAGGGTCACACGCTTGTGTGAACAGCTCGTATGCCTCACACGGCCACCAGACACGCTCGTGTCACAGGCCGTGTGAAAATAGGCCTGACATACTGACTTGCACCACATGGTTGGAGACACGCCTATGCGCCATGGCTGTGGAAAAACTAGAGGGGTTATTGACTCTGGTCACATGGCCGACCACATGCCCATGTCCCAGCTCGTGTGTCACGCGCGTGTACCAAGGCCATGTGTCACACACGGTCAAGCTACATGCCCGTGTGCCCAGCCATGTGGAGTGAAAATAGGCTTGGTTGAAGCCACATTTCTTACCCTTTTATAAACTATTTTATACCTTATAATATGCCATTTCATCATCAATAAACCAATTCACAACATACCATTTCTCAGTCATGATACATCTTTAATAATTAACCAAATCAATTACTCATCTAGCAAATACATGAATCCATATTAATCCTGCATAACAAAAGTCATTGTATGCATCATAAATCACTTGTCAAACTTATGAATTAAGCCAACTTATATGGCCAAATACACACCAACATTTACAAGCCAAATCTCATGGCTAATATCATAACTCAAAACATACCAAGATGACACTAGCCTATACATGCCATATACCATATATACAAAGCTTCAAAAGTACCAACAAGATGATCGATAGTGTGACGATGTTCCCGATGGTCCTTGAGTCTGAGCTAGCTTCGATTATCTATAAAACATGGAAAAAATACACAAAGTAAGCTTTAAAAGCTTGGTAAGCCATACACAAATAAATTACCACATGAATCAACATCATTTCCATCAATAGACAAAGTATGAGTAAACACATATAAATACACAAACCTTTCTCAATGAATGCTTATTAAAATTCAAATGTAATTTCATCAAATACTTCCCTTTTCAATACTCGTATGAATCTTGTACGTTCCTGTATCACTTAACTCATCCACACATTATTTCTCAACTTGACTTTGCCCGTTGAACCATTCGAAATCATTAAGGATACTCGGCAATCACATATAGCTCGTACAATGCCATATCCCATATATAGTCTTACATGTTATCTCATATCGATGCCACTGTCCCATACAGGGTCTTACACGAAATTGAATAACGAAACCAATGTCCCAGACATGGTCTTACACGTAATCACAATACAATGCCAATGTCCCAGACATGGTCTTACATGTAATCACATCTCGGTAACCTAATGTCATGACATTTGTATCCTATACTATTCCTAAGGTTCTTATGAGACTTTTGGATAAGGTAACTTAGTCGATTCTTGCTTTTATTTGCTCGTTCAATATTCATAGCAATTCAATGATAATTAAACATTTATAAATCAATTTAAAGGTATTTATTTGCATATGAACTTACCTCGTATTCAAGATAAACGGACTGGATCGACTATTCGACAACTTTCGATTTCCCCCGATCTAAATCTGATTTCTTTCGTTCTTAATCTATATATATTCAAAATTAATCCATTTAATCACTAACTCATTCAATTCAGTCCTCAAACACACATTTGAGCATTTTTGCAGTTTAGCCCCTAAAGTTTCACATTTATTCAATTTAGTCCTTATTACACAAATACAAAAAATTCACAAAATTCAATTTAACCCATACTTGACCGAATTATCATAGTGCTCCAAGCAGCTCATTATTTTCATTTAATTCACATTTCAACCCCTAAATTTACACATTTCTCAATTTAATCCCAAATATGCATTTTTACCAAAAATCACTTTACAAAACATGATAATCTATCAATAAATATCCATCCTTCATCATCAACTATCACATAACTCATGAATTCATCAATGGCTTTTTACAAAATCACCAAAAAACTCAAAAATTAAGGCACGAGCTAGCTAATACTCAAAGCAACGATCACAAAAACATAAAAATTATCAAAAATAGAGCAAAGAATGTACCTAAATCAAAGCTTGAAAGGTCGAACCCTAAAACAACACCCTTGGCTTCTTTCTCTTTTAATTTTAGCTAGGATGAACTAAAGATGATGATAATTTCACTTGGTTTTATTTAATATAACATTAATTAACCAAATACCATTTTAACCTTTAATAAAAACCATTTAAAAATGTTCATTTAATGGCCATTTATGTCAAATTCCACTACCAATGGTCTAATATCAAGATAAGGACCTTTCATTTAATAAACCATGGCAATTAAGCACTTTAAACAAGTAAGAATGCAACTTTTACATTTTACGCTATTTAGTCCTTTTATCAAATCAAACTCCAATCAATAAAATTAAATCACGAAACTTTCACACATACATGCTATCATGCTGTAAACACATAAAATAATATTAAAATAATTCTACGACCTCAGATTTGTGGTTTCAAAACCACTTTCCTATTTAGCTAAAATTGGGCTATTACAACTCTCTCCCCTTAGGGATTTTTGTCCCCGAAAATCTTACCAATGAATAGGTTTGGATATTGCTTTCTCATAGCATCCTCAGGTTCCCACGTAGCTTCTTCAACCTCGTGTCGATGCCATAATACTTTCACTAATGCTATTTTTTTTATTTCTCAACTCTTTTATTTCACGAGCTAGGATTCGAATCGGTTCTTTAGCATACAACATATCAGACTGAATTTCAACCTCGATCGGGGAAATAACATGTGAAGGGTCAGATTGGTATCGTTGAAGCATCGATACATGAAACACGTTATGAAAATTTTCTAACTCAGACGACAATGCTAGCCGATAAGCAACTGGTCCAACTCGCTCGATAATCTCGTACGGTCCAATGAATCGCGAACTTAATTTCCCTTTCCGTCCAAACCGCAATATCTTTTTCCATGGTGACACATTCAAAAACACTCTATCCCCGATCTAAAATTCAATATCTTTCTGTTTCAAGTCTGCGTAATATTTCTGTTGATCTGAGGCTACTTGCAAACTATATCGTATTACTTTCACTTTTTCTTCTGTCTTTCTAATTAGATCAACCCCGTGAATCTTATTCTCACTAAGCTCTATCCAGTACAACAGTGTTTGGCATTTACGACTGTATAGAGCTTCGTACAGTGCCATTTTAATACTTCATTGGAAACTATTGTTATAAGCAAATTCTATTAACTATAAATACTTTTCCCATGTACCTTCGAACTTAAGAATTCAACAACACAATATATCCTCGAGTACTTGAATAACTCACTCAGATTGACCATCTGTTTGAGGGTTAAATGCCATGCTGAAATACAAGTTTGTACCTAAAGCTTCTTGTAATTTCTTCCAAAATCGTGAAGTGAACCTCAGATCTCTATCTAAAATAATAGAAATTAGTACTCCGTGTAATCTCACCACCTCAAAGATATATAACTTAGCTAACTTATCAAGCGAGAAATCCGTATGTACCAGAATGAAATATGTTGATTTCGTCAATCGATCAACAACAACCCAGATTGCATCTTTCTTTCTCGGAGATAGGGGTAAACCTAAAATAAAATTCATAGTTACTCTGTTCCATTTCCACTCAGGAATCATGATAGACTGTAATAAACTTGATGGTACCTAATGCTCAGCTTTAACTTGCTGACAAATCAGACATTTAGAAACGAACTCTGGAATATCACGTTTCATACCATGCCACCAAAAAAGCTGTTTCAAATCATTATACATTTTCGTGCTTCCTAGATGAATAGATAAATGACTACTATGTGCTTCATTCAAAATCATTTCAATCAACTCTGAATTTCTCGGAACACATATTCGGCCTCTGAATCTTAAATAATCATCAGCGTCAACTTGAGATTCTGAATCAAGGTTCGAATCACATTGAGCTCGTTTTGCTAACATTCCATTATCGACTTTCTGAGCTTTGAAAATCTACTGTAAAAATAACGGTCTTGCTTTAAACTCAGCTACAACCGAGTTGCCGTCAGATAGAGCCAACTGAGTATTCATTGCACGAAGAGAAAAAAAAGATTTCTGGCTTAATTTATCAGCATCAACATTTGTTTTTATCGGATGGTAGTCAATCACTAGCTCGTAATCTTTTAGGAATTCTAGCCATCTCCGCTGTCGCAAATTTAAATCTTTCTGAGTCATCAGATATTTCAAACTCTTGTGATATGAATAAACGTGGCATTTCTCACTGAAATAATAATGACGCCAAATCTTCAACACAAACACAATGACTGCTAAATTTAAATCATGCGTCAGGTAATTCTTTTTATGGGCTTTAACTGTCTCAAGGCATAAGCTATGACTTTGTCTTCTTGCATGAAAACGTAGCCTAGACCATTCAACAATGCATCACTCTAGATCACAAATTCTTTACCCGATTCTGGCTATACTAACACTGGAGCTTCAGTCAAAAGAGCTTTCAACTGATCAAAACTTTTTTGACATTTCTCAGACCATTCAAACTTTACATTTTTCTGAAGCAATCTCATCAACGGAGTCGCAATCATCGAAAAGCCTTTCACAAATTGCCTATAATAGTCAATGAGTCCCAAGAAACTACGGACTTTAGATACATTTCTCAGCAGCTTCCAATCCATTATTGTAGAAATCTTGCTCGGATCAACTCGAATACCCGATGCTGACACAATATGCCCTAAAAAACCAACCTCGTGTAACCAGAATTCAAATTTACTAAACTTTGCATATAACTGCTTATCACGCAAAGTCTGCAATACAATTGTTAAATGCTCGGCATGCTCAGTTTCATCTCGTGAATATATCAATATGTCGTCAATAAATACAACAACAAATCGATCTAAGTATGGTCTGAAAATCAGATTTATTAAGTCCATAAAGACAGCAGGTGCATTTGTTAGTCCAAAACATAACAAGAAATTCATAGTGACCATACCTTATTCTGAATGTAGTTTTCGGCACATCAGAGTCTTTAACTCGCAATTGGTAATAGCCTGATCTCAAATCTATTTTCAAAAACACTGTAGCCCCTTTCAATTGATCAAACAAATCATCTATTCTGCGTAGAGGATACTTATTCTTGATTGTCACTTTGTTGCGTTGTCGATAGTCTATATACATTCTCATCATGCCATCTTTCTTTTCCACAAACAATACAGCAGCACCCTAGGGCGAGAAACTCGTTCTTGCAAACCTTCTGTCGATTAATTCTTGCAAATGAGCTTTTAATTCTTGCGGAGCTATTGATATCGGTGTTGTTCTTGGCACTAACTCAATGCCAAACTCAACCTCTCGGATCGGTGGTAAACCTGGTAACTCTTCAGGAAACACATCCGGGTATTCATACACAACTGGCACTAATTTGATCTTCTTTTCAGTCACTTTCGTATCAAGCACATAAGCAAGATAAGCTTCGCAACCCTTTCTCACATATTTCTAATCTAACATCGATGAAATCACTGCTGGTAAACCATTCAAATCATTTGACTTAAACTGGATAATCTCACTATTCTGACATCTCAGATCAATCGTCTTTCATTAACAGTTTAATATAACATCATGTAGCATTAGCCAATCCATACATAGAATTATATCAAATTCATCAAATGGTAACAACATCAGATAGGTCAAAAAGCAGAAATCTTGAATCATCAACGGATAGTTCTTGCACACTTTATCAACTAGCACATACTTGCCTAAGGGGTTCGATACTCTAATTACAAATTTAGCAGACTCTACAGGCAAAGTCTTATGTGATACTAAATTCACACATATATACGAATGAGTTGATCCTGGATCTATCAATGCAATAACGTTAGTATCATAGAGAGTAAAAGGACCTGTAATAACATCTGGAGATGACACTTCTTTGCGGGCGCGAATAGCGTAGGCTCGTGCAGGTGCTCTGGCTTCAAACCTCATAGTAGAGTCTTTTTTTGCTCTATGACTACCACTCACATTTCCTGTGTTATGGGATGGTCTCCCTCTAACTGCAGTATTATTCGGCTTCATACTTTGAGCATTATCTTTTTCGGCTAACTCTGGGCAATCTATGATAAAATGATCTAGCGATCCACATTTAAAACAAGCCCGATCAGTAAATCTACAATCACCAAAATGTCATTTTCCACACTGTCTACACTCAGTCGATTTGGTTTTGCACTCCCCACACTAGCTATTATGATAGCTGGAGCTTTAAAGATTGAATGTTGCCTTTCACGTTCTCTGTTTGAATGTCCCATTTATGCATTAGAACGATTAAAAAAGTCTCAAAATTTCTTCGATGAAGATTGATACGGCTTACTCATCCATCTTTTTCTTGAGTCTCTAGCTTCTGAGTCTACTTTTCTCTTTTCTTTGCTGAGATCCTTGGCTTTACAAGCCCTTTCAACCAGAACGACAAATTCCTTCAATTTAAGAATCCTGACTAATAATTTTATATCTTTATTCAACCCGTCAACGAATCGTTTACACATGATCTCCTCAGTAGACACATACTCTGGAGCATATTTTCCTAAATGTGCGAATTCTCTTTCATACTCAGTGACAGTCATCTGGCCTCATTTCAATTCTAGAAGCTCTTTATGTTTCTGATCGAGAAATCGTTGACTTATGTACTTCTTTCAAAACTCGGATTGAAAGAACTCCAGGTGACCTATTCTCTAGGAACCACAGATATCAACGTTTTCCACCAATGGTATGCATTATCTCTAGGTAAAGATACCGCACATTTGATACATTCATCAGGAGTACATTTGTTGAACACTCAGATCGTATTCTCGAGCCAAAACTCAGCTCTCTTAGCATCATCATCAACAGTTGCCCAGAAATCTTTAGCCCCATCTTTCAAATCTTATCAACAGGTGGTTTTTAATCACAGAAGATCAATACCTTGAGGAACTATAGGGGTTTGTTGAGGAATAGGTGGGAGATCAATACCTTGAGGAACTATAAGGGTTTGTTGAGGAATAGGTGGGGGTGGAGGTCGTTGAGCAGCCGAATTCGTTCGAACGAACTCCATGAACCACTCACTCATTATCTGGAAAAAAATTTGCTTAGCCTCTCCCTAGTGACAACTCGAAATCGACCTAGAATCAGCCGGTGCTGCCCCTTGAGCGGGAGCGGGTGCATTACTTTCCATATCATCAACTATTGCTCATTCGAGATCCATTACTATATGAAAGCATAATTTAAACTGTTAGGAATCATCACACTATCGCAGAATATATATATGGCATGTATAGCTAAACTCTTCACACTACGTTAGTCCTAGAATTGACTAAATCGTAGCTCTGACACCAATAATTGTAGCACCCCTAACCTGTATCCGTCATTAGAATAGGGTTATGAGGCATTACCGATCAAATCACATCAATATTATATACTTTAAACATTCATAGTCATAATTATACAGAACACAATCATATTGTCCCTTACGAGGCTCTTCAAGGCCTTAGAACATGCTTAGAAGTGGTTCGGGACTAAACCAAAAACATTTGGAAACTTTGGGAAACTTATAAAATTTTCAAGCATTCAAGGGTCACACACTTGTGTGAATAGGCCATGTGAAAATAGAGCATACATATTGACTTGTACCATACGGCCGGAGACATTCCCGTGTGTCATGGCCATGGAAAAACTGAAGGGGTTACTGACTTGGGTCACACGGCCGACCACACGCCCATGTGCAAGCCCGTGTGTCACACACGGCCAGTAGACACGCCCGCGTGTCTAGGCCGTGTCAAACCTGTAGGGTATACTGACTTAATTCGAAGGGCTACCCTAGGGGACACACGACCGTGTACCAAGGCAATGTGTCACACATGGTCAAGCCACATGCCCGTGTGCTCAGCCGTGCTCACCTTCTGATAAACCGTAAATTATACATATTTTTACCCCATGTTTAATGCATTTTACGGATGATTGTCCATTAGAATTGGTGAATTCGATGCTCCGAATGCTTTAATTTCATGTTTTATACTTAGGAGAGCATAGGAGAGCGAAAGGAACGAGAAATGGACCACTAACAGAGAAAATGTGCCAAAGTACGAACTTAACACGGCCTCGACTTCCTCACACGGGTAGACCACATGGCCGTGTCAATCTGGTTGAATCGAAGCACGACACACACAGATATAGCACACGCCCGTGCCATTCTAACAAGCTTGAACACGGCCTGAAGTAAACGCACACGGGCATGTCCCTGCCGAGCCCAAGTTAAGTCCAATTCGAAAAAGGCCACTTTTGAGGGCTCATAGGCATTCCAAATCCTATAAATACACCCTAGAAGAGCAGAAAAAGGAGACTGAGAATAGGGGGTAAGGAATTATTCCAAGGAAGCTGATTGATCCATCTTAGAAGTCGGATTCATCATCAAGACTGAAGATCTCTCCTTAATTTCCCTTCAGGAGTTTTGGGTTTTCTTAATGTTTTGTATTCTTTATTCTTCTGAGATGTTTTCTTATTTAGTTATGAACTAAAACCCCTAAATACCTAAGGGGAATGAAACCTAAGACGAATCTTGTTATTATTTTCTGAATCGTATGATAAATATTTAACTGGTTCTTAATTATGTGTTCTTAATTCTTGTTTTGATATCCCAGGGTACTGATTCAAGACATGCTCTTATTCAGAGGAGGAATAGACCCTGTCTAAGAGTACTTTTGTCATAACTAAGTGGAGTTGATTGCGCGCCTAGAAATAGGGTGACAAGATTTTGCCGGATTAGGGTGAAACCTAATAAGGGGATCCATAGATCGAGTTAATGCAACCCTAGAGTGTTAATTAGAGAAAAGTCTCGGTTATTCACTCTAGGGATTAGACGTTATTAGTCTTGAATAGGGATAATAACATAACTTAGGGATCTCTACGGAACAAGTTGACTGAATAAATCGTTCGATTCAGAGCCAGAATAACAAGTAAAGTCTAGGTGGATTTTTCCTTAGGTATTGTCTTAAGTCAATCAATTTTTCCCAAAAGAAATTCCCCAATTCGTTTCTCTGTGAGTTCTTAGTTTAGATAATTAGTTAATTAAAACAAAACCTCTTTATTCTTAGGCTAGATAATAAAAGGACAATTATTACTAATACTTTTAATTCCTTTGGGGTTCGACAATTCGGTCTTGCTAAAACTATACTACTGTTCGATAGGTACACTTGCCTACATCACGATAATAGTTAGTTAAAGAACGAGTAATTATAAATATTTAAAACCTATCATAAAACCTTGCTATCAAGTTTTTGGTGCCGTTGCCGGGGAACTAAAATATTAGGAACACTCATTTTTTATTACTTTAGCCATTTATTTTTCATGCAATTTAATTTAATTTAATAATATTATTATAATTACTAATTAATTTACTTTTTCTTTCTCTTGACAGGTTTTTATAATTTATGACTAGAAGAAACCTATTGGGACCATTACTTTTTGACCAAGAAATTGATCGCACAGTTCGTAGAAACCAAAGAGAAATAAGGCGAAGCTTAAGATACACAGAGAACGAGTAAGAAGATGATACTTAACCCCCAACCGAAGAGATGGTTAAAAACCAAGACAATCAGCTACCTCCTGTAATTGCGGCTAATCAAAATCCTGCTCCACGTACTATGTATGACTATGCTAAACCTTCTTTAACAGGATCTGAGTCAAGTATAGTTAGACAATCAGCGACACGCCCGTGTCTAACACTCGTGGTCGAACCTGTTAAAATAACACGAGCGTGGGGATTGAACACACGGGCGTGGGAGAAGGAATGAAGCTAGACACGGTCGTGCGACACGGCCATGTGAACCCACACGCCCGAGGAACACGGGTGTGTACTAAATGTCAAACGCGCCCAAATTTGAAATTTGCGAATCACACAGGTTCAAATTGGGGAACACGGGCGTGTGCTATGGCCTTGTGCCCCGAAATCTATACATACCCTACACTATTCACTTTCTTCTCCATTCAAAAACCCTAACTCTAGCCACTACAACTCCACACTGCCCCCTGCCACACCCGTGCACCGCCTCCAACTTCATTTTTAAAGCTCAATCTCTCTCCTTTAGCGTTTGTTTACTCCTTTCACTTCTATTTTACTCATTATTAATGCTTATTATTACAATAATCTCCATTACTTTTGAACTGGTTTTCATTTTTGTTCATTACTTTATCATATAGTTTGCATTTTTAGGTTCTTTATTATATATTTCGAATTAAATCAAGTTGTTAGACACACCTCATATCCATGACATTACTATGCTTATTTTCATGCTATTATCATGCCAATGTCTATCATTTAAGTTGCATTCCTAGGTTAGTTACCATACAATTTATGTTAAATTGAGACTAGGAAAACCTTATACCCATTACATTTCTATTCTCATTCTCATTATTATTGTGGTTGAGTTTGCTTCATATTAGTAGTCTTGGCTGAAATAGTTTACTTCCCTTTTGAATATGCTTACCTATTATTATTATTCTTTATATTACAGGCCTTCAACGTTATCTTCAAGAGGAAAGAAAACCATCGTACCAGCCTCAAAGAAGAGGAAGGGATCATCATCTTCCGTGGTTTCAACCGTGAAAATTCGTCACCCTCTCCTACAGTTTCCACGAGGGCCCCAAGAAGAGCTCTTCCAAATACTTCAGGCCCGACCTTTAGCAGCGGGCTGCTGTATCGACCGGGCTATCGTAGAACAAGTCCAGATGGCTAATGCGATTCGGGCTCTCTTAACCACCAACCCGTGGGAGTTGTTCTTCAGGATTATCGAGCTGACATACCTCAAGCTCACAATGGAACTCTGCTCAATGTTCCATCTCTAGACCATAATGACAAGGTACGATGATCCCCGCACGGTCCAGTTTAGCCTAGGCGATTAATCCGCCAGCTAAGCGTCCTAGAGTTTGGTGCTGTACTAGGCCTATATATGGAGGAGTTCAAGGAGGAGAATGAACTACATGATCTCAGTCGCCACATACATTTCTCTCCCTCGAAGTGCTGGCACACTTTTACCCCTAGCACGGCCTCGTACAATCCTAGTTGCTCCAAGGCATCTGTTCTCTCACCATCCCTGAGGTACTTACATGCTATTTTAGCTCACACGATTACAGGGAGGCGAGAGAGCACTGGCATCGTCAATACCCACGACGTCTACTTCTTATGGTGCATGTCGCAAGGGCACGTCATCAACCTTGCCTATTTCATCGCCCGTGTGATTCGGCACCAGATGGAGCGACATCGGAAGAGGGTCATCTCCATTGGCCCCTATGTGACTAGGCTGAAGCGACACTTCAAGCTCCTCAACACCGCAGCCCAAGAATCATCCCTCACCCTCATCGATCAGATGTCTCCACAAGGCATCTCGAGCATGCTTAGCATGAGGATGATCGAGAGGCGCCGAGGAACCTACCCTTTTCAATATCATCTTGCCCAATCTACCGAGGAAGAGGCCTACGAGGACATTCCTGATGATGTCCTCCACATAGCACGAGGACCCACCGACTCAGCCACCACCACCCTCTCGTCCAGTTCATGCGACAGCTTTATATGCTAACATCTCTGAGCGCCTCACCCTATTCGATCAACAGTGTTTTCAAAGATTTGACAACATTGATGCTTCTCTACAGCAGATTTGTCAGCACCTTCACATCTCATCGCCAGTCTCACTTCGTGAACCATCCGGCGATGAAGATGTTTAGAAATATTTATTTATTATTTTACGTTTTTAATTTTTATTGAAACTACTTTTTTATTTTTGTTATATTTTAGAATTTTATTTTTAATTATTAATTTCAATTATTTCTTTTCAAGTAATTATTCTTCCTCATATGCCTTAAAATGTTCCTGATTTTATCATAGTTATATAGAGCTCTTAAGCTTATCATCACATAGGAACTAACACTCCACCAGGAAAGGTTCTCCACGACTGACATGTCCTGCTCAACCACGACCATAGCTACCATTGGCACAGGACTTATGGACTAATGAACCTCTACGACCGCCGAAGTATCCTCCTCCACTCTTGAACCAATTACTTTCCAAAACTCTAGTTTGAAGAATTCATCATACAGGAAGTTTCACTTCTCTCCCTATCTTATTTTTATTTTATAATACCTATCTTTGTACATTGAGGGCAATGTACATCTTAAGTGTGGGGGGAGGCATTCATTTTATTATCAGAAAAATCCCTAAATGATTGCCTTGTTCTCTTAAAAAACTCTCATATCATATTTAGGATAAATTTTAATTGATTTATGATTTTGATTGATATATCTTGAATTAAAACATAGGCATTTATGCATTGATTGTTTAAACTTTAAGACATTAGAGAATCGAGCATGATATGTTGATTTTTAAGAATTTAAAATTATAGGTTGTTTCCCCAAGTCTAGGTATTACTTTGAATTGGAATTCACGAGTCTAAACATCAAAAAGCCATAATTTTTGTGAGATTTTTGAGCCTTTTGAGCATCTATTAATTCTCTCATGCTCACTTTTATTATTGCTTTGAGTGCGTCAGTATTGAATTGTTATTCTAGAACTTGCTTGATTATGCATGTCAAGACCACACCATTTGATATGATATATCAAAATGATTAAGGCACTTAGGATTAAGCCACTCATGCCATGAAAAGCCTACCTCCACGATTAACCCCTAGCAAACCCCCTTGAGCCTAACAAGCCATTTCTTGTATTGTCCTTAATATTGACCCTTAACCCATTATTGTTGAAATCCCCTAAATTAATTTGATCCCTATTTTTATCGAGATTTGAGTTGAATAAATTTCTTAGCAATGTCTTGTTTGTAATAAGTTAGCCTATGTATTTAACTTGTTGTTAAAAAAAACTATGTATACATATCTATAATTTCATATTCTGAGAGAAGCTCTGTTGTACGCAAATGAAGACTAACTCTTTTTCTAGTTAGGAAAATTTTCAATTCAATCTCGATTCTAACCCTTTCTTTTAGCTTGTCACCACACCCCCCTAACCAAGCATCACTACAACCCTCTAAAGGCCTTTTGCTTGATGTATCATACTACAACCCTCTAAAGGCCTTTTGCTTGATGTATCATCTTAAATTATAGTGGTAGAGATTTGATTTTCATGCAAGCCTATGGTAATGACTTTACATTATTGACTATTGAGTGCTTCATTTATTGTCCTTAAACACCTCAAGTGATTTGAGTGAATCTTTAGTGAGGATGTGAAACTCTATGATATTCTGAATCAAAGGTAATTACTTAGATGCGAAGAGACACCTATGTTTGCATGATTAAATACTCAACTTGGAATGTTTGAAACTTTTATGATCTTTTAGTTGAATTCTCAATGTATGATTACCTATGGATTATTTTGAGATATTATCGATAAGAATTATAAGTTGAGGAGAATTTATTTTGATTATGAGTTGAGGATTTTGCTTAAGGACAAGCAAATGCTTAAATGTGGGGGTATTTGATAAACAGTAAATTATACATATTTTTACCCCATGTTTAATACATTTTATGGATGATTGTCCATTAGAATTGGTGAATTCGATGCTTCTAATGCTTTAATTTCATGTTTTATACTTAGGAGAGCATAGGAGAGTGAATCTTTAGTGAGGATGATAAACTTTGTGATATTTTGATCAAAGGTAATCACTTAGATGAGGGGAGACACCTATGTTTTCTTGATAAAATGCTCAACTTGGAATGTTTGAAACTTTGATTTACTTTTAGTTGAATTTTCAATGTATGAATACTTATGGATTATTTTGAGATATTATTGATAGGGAATATAAATTGAGAAAAAATTATTTTGATTATGAGTTGAGGATTTTTGCTTGAGGACAAGCAAATGCTTAAGTGTGGGGGTATTTGATAAGCCATAATTTATACATATTTTTATCCCATGCTTAGCACATTTATGGATGGTTTCTCCTTAGAATTGGTGAATTCGATGCTCCTAATCCTTTAATTTCATGTTTTATACTTAGGTGAGCATAGGAGAGTAAAAAGTGTTTGAAACGGGCCGAAAGTGGAGAAAATCGACCCACGTGGGAAATCAACACGGCCTGGACTTTCTCACATGGGCGTGGCACACAGCCATGTCCCTTTGGCAGGATTGAAGTATGACTTACACAGGTATACTACACGCCCATGCCTGTTCAACAGCCTTGACCACATGTGACAGCCCTAAATTGACCCTAGTCGGGAAGTGGTTTCGGGACCGCTAAACCGAGTCACCGAAGTATTTGAATGTGATAATTATTGTCTAGAATATGTGAATATGAATGTGTGAAAGTTTTAAGCTTCGATTTAGTCGATTGCATGTGAATTTAGTTAATAGGACTTATGTGTGACACTTTTGAAATGTGATAGGTTAATCTATAAGGACCTATTAAAGCATGTAGTGAAAATAATGGTTTTGCATGTCAAATACTCCTTTTTTATACATAGTGGCCGGCCATGATGGAGCATATATTAGAATATGTGGTAAATTTCCATGAAGTGGTCATTATTTTATGTAAAAGAAAGGAAATAATAAAAGAAAAAAAAAGAATGAAAATGTGATGAAAACAAAAGAAGAAATCGGTTCTTCTTGGCCGAATGAAGAGATGAAGAAATAAGGGGAACTTACCAAAAGAAATTCGGCATTCTTCTTTAGCTAGTAAGAGGTAAGTTTTGAATTGTTGATTTAGTTTTATGATAGGTTAAGTTAGTAATTGGATGCACTCTTGGTAATGTTAAGAAAGTTGGAGCTTTTATGGTGGTTTGGGCATCATGCCGTGAATCTAAGTGTTAACATTGGAGGTCATTTTCATGTTGTATGTGATAAAAGGGGGATGATAGTATGGAATGAAGATTTTTGAATAAGTAGGTTAGTAGCACTTGGTACATTCGATTACATTGAGTCTAATTAGAATGTTAATTTCTTTCTCTATGATTATTTTCCTTGTATGTTAAAGGGGTCCTTTGATAGGGCCGAATGAATTATGAAAGTTATAAAAAAATGTATGAAGTTAAGGTGCGAATTTTAGTTCGGGTGATAGAGATAATTCGGTTGAAATGTTGAGTATGGGAGTTGTCATTTTAGGTTAAGATGAAAAGAATGGTTAATAGGCATTAAAAGGTTAAATGTATGAAATTTGATGTATAATAACTTATAGGTAATTACATAAGTAAGGTTAAATTTAATTTGGTATATTCGGCCATATAGGTGTGTATGTTTGTGATAATATTTTTTGTTAACTCTCTATAATCGATTGAAGGAGTAATATTGGCTTATAAGGTTGAGTTGATTCATGATGTTGTACATTAGAATTAAAAATACTTGAGACTAGGTTACCTTAATAGTGATAATACATTCGGCCTTGAACCATTAATCGAATATTGGTTAAGGTTTTGATATTTTGAACAAGGATAGTTGTGAAATGGAGTGAAAACCATTAAATTATACACATAAGTATCGAGCAAGAAAATTAAACTACTAAATGTATTTATTCTAGATCAAGACATCAAAGGGGGAGAATCAAACAAAGGCAAAGCAAAGATAATCGAGTAGTCGATTGGGAATCATTTCATCCAATATAAGGTAAGTCCTTAAGCAATCCTGTGAGGATGATTAGCTTGTATATAAATAATATTAGTGAATCATAAAAGGGATTCCTTTCGTTAGGAGTTCTCTTGGAATAATTTTCCTATTTATTAATATGACCATATGTGCTATTTAAATTAAGTAAATTTCCTTATCAAAATGAGTTAACATATGGCACTATGTGTGCGGAATTAAGTAGCACTATCTGTGTCGATTTGGGTGTTGAAGTATAAGAGAAAATCCAATGCACTGAGTGTGCGGTGTACTATGGCACTATGTGTGCGAGTATGACGAGCACTATGTGTGCAAATTCGATTAATAATATAAAATGAGCGTGAAAGAACGAAGTGGTAGAACTAGTAACTAAAGTATCGAACTTGAGGCATGTACTGAGTAGGTACAAATTTATCTAGTGCATAAAAATTCCATGCTTTGAGGGATCGGGTCTAAATCAATTGGGTTGTTTTGGTGTTTGATTTGATTGTAGGACTTGGCATGAGATTGAATCGAAATTCTAAGAAATGATAGCATAGCTCGGTATAGTTAGAGTAACTGATTTTTTTTGCATTATTTGCTTCTCTTATGATCTCTTATAATTATACGGTATGTAATGCTTATGACTTACTGAGTTATATACTCATTGGTGTGTTTATTTGTCACTTATTTAGGTTCCTTTGATCCATTTTTCTGTGCTCCGGATCACCGTCGAAGTCATCGCACCAGCTTGCAACTTTTTGGTATCTTCTTCTTAGTTGGTCTAAGAGAACATTTCGGCATGTATAGGCTATTATGTTTTGTTTGAACTTTGGTATGTATACTTTTAGCCATGCGAAAATGGCATAAATGTTAAGTTGAATTGGGTCTTATGATACTTAGTTATAAGTAACAGTTAAAGTCTATTTAATTATTATGCCGTTTGTCATGGCTAATCATTTCCGGTGTTACACGCATGATATGGTTATTGAGTAGTAAGGAAATGCTTGGTAATGATTAGCCTTGGGTATGGCTAGTCATGATCATACTTGGTGATATGCATGCTAATTTTACTCTAATAGTAGAGGCAGACAGCAGTGGTATTGTGAAATTGAAAAATCACTATAAATAGTAGAAATGAAATTAAATAATGGATAAATTGTGGAATCGAAGCCTGATGAGTCTATTTTTACATGGAAGAAGTAAAACAAGTATGCGAGCTATACTGTATGGGATATTTAAAATCTTGTGAAACAGGACCAGAACGATTTCTGGATCCCCTGTCCCGAATTTTATTAGAAGTCATAATTTATATGTACAGATTCCTTATTGGTCTAATTTTATTAGGGACAAACGGCATATTCATTGAATCTCTGTACAGAGAGATATCTGGTTCGTAATACACAGAGGTCAGAGTAGTTGAACCCTAAAACAGGGGAGACTTTAACTAATAAACTGTACTAATTGGCTCGACCAAAAATTCTAGAAAAAAATTTGTAGATGAACACGTGAGTCTAGTTTCAGGAAAAATTTACAGAACTGGTTTTCGAGTTTTGTAACTCAAGATATGATTTTTAAGGTGGAAGTGACACAGTTGGCCAGCTTGTCTGGAAATGGTAAAATGAACTATATAAATAAATGAGTTAAGTTCGTTCACACTTCGTGTTCAACTCCGGCAACGGTCTCGGGTACGGGGTGTTACAATTAAATTGGTATCAGAGCTATGGTTTAGTCGATTCTAGGACTACCATAGCGCGTATGAGTCTAGCTATACATGCCTTAATGCTAGTATTTGATAGTGTGATGACTTTTGACGGTCGAAATTTTTGTTTTGATTAGTAAATGGAACCCAATCTAGAGAGAACCTTAGCGGATGACGTTGAAAGTGTAGCAGCTGCTCCTGCGCAAGGGACACCGCCTGTTGAACCTCAATCATCCGTGAATAATCAAGATGATAGGGCAAAACAAGCCTTCTTTACCATGATGAATGAGTGGGTCGCACAATATGCCCGAACTAACTCGACTGCTCAACCATTCCCGAATTTAAATAATTCGCCTAAGGTGCCTATAATACCACCAGATACTGATCCTGTAAGGCCGAGTAAACCTCCTGTGGATTTGATTAGGAAGCGCGGGGCCGAGGAATTTCGAGCCATAGCTACTGATGATGCTGAAAGGGCCGAGTTTTGGTTTGATAACACCATCCGGGTTTTTGATGAGCTGTCTTGCACACCTGATGAGTGTTTAAGTGTGCCATATCTTTGTTACGAGACTCAGCCTACTATTGGTGGAGAACCTTGATTAGTATAGTCCCGAAGGAATGAGTTACTTGGGATTTCTTCCAGACGGAATTTCAAAAAAAGTATATTAGTCAACGGTTTATCGATCAAAAACGTAAAGAGTTTTTGGAACTTAAGCAAGGCCGTATGACAGTATCTGAATACGAACGCAAATTTGTAAGACTCAGTCGATATGCTCGGGAGTGTGTAGCTGATGAAATTGCTATGTGTAAAAGATTTGAAGAAGGATTGAATGAAGATTTAAAGCTACTAGTGGGTATTTTGGAGATAAAAGAATTCGTAACACTAGTTGAACGAGCTTGTAAAGAAGAAGAACTTGGAAAGGAGAAAAAGAAGGCTGAATTTGAAACTAGAGACTTCCGTAAAAGATTGGAGGGAAAAACTTCGTTCTCGGCCGTAAAGAAGTTCAGGGAAGATACTAATAAATCGAAGACGACTGTAGGAATTTCTATTAGAGAGCGACCATCAACGAACTCTCGAGCTACTTCGGTTGCTAGTGTGGGTAACAATCGTCAAGAAAATCCTGAATGTCCACAATGTGGAAGACGACACGTAGGCGAATGTTGGGGTAAGTCTACTAACAGGGCCTGTTACAGATGCGGTTCGAAGGATCACTTCATTAGAGATTGCACGAAACTTGATGAGAAAAATAAGATGCAAGGTGCAAGACATAGTGGAACAACGATTAGAGGTAGACCGCCGAGAATTTCAGGAGGTAGGGGTGGTGGCCAGAGAGGGACTTCTGATACGGCTGTTTGATCTGAGACTCGTGCTCCCGCTAGAGCATATGCCATCCGTGCACGAGAGGAGGCGTCCTCCCCTGATGTTATCACTGGTACTTTCACTCTCTTTGATACTAATGTGATTGCATTGATTGACCCTGGCTCTACTCATTCATATGTATGTGAGACTTTAGCATCCAGTAAGACTCTACCTGTTGAGTCTACTGAGTTCGTAATTCGAGTGTCAAACCCCTTGGGTCGATATGTACTTGTTGACAAAGTGTGTAAGAAATGTCCTCTGATGATCCGAGATTCCTGTTTTCCGGCCGACTTGATGCCTTTACCGTTAGATGAATTTGATGCTATTCTCGGTTTGGATTGGTTGACCGTGCATGATGCGGTTGTGAATTGTAAAAGCAAGACTATTGATTTGAGGTGTGCAAATAATGAAATAATCCGAGTTGAGTCTACTGTCTTGAATGGATTGCCAACAATAATATCCTCGATGTTAGCTCAAAAATATGTGAGAAAGGGGTGTGAAGCGTATCTTGCATACGTGCTTGATAATAAAGAGCCAGAAAAGAAACTTGAATCGGTACCGGTGGTTTGTGAATATCCGGATGTTTTTCCCGAAGAATTATCGGGTTTACCACCTGTTCGGGAGGTAGAGTTTGGTATTGAGCTTGTACCTGGGACTACCCCGATTTCGATAGCTCCGTATCGTATGGCACCAACCGAGTTAAAAGAGTTGAAAGCTCAGTTACAAGAGTTGACGGATAGAGGTTTCGCTCGACCAAGTTTCTCACCTTGGGGTGCACCAGTATTGTTTGTGAAAAAGAAGGACGGTACCATGAGGTTGTGCATCGACTATCGTCAGCTGAATAAGGTGACAATAAAGAATAAATATCCGTTACCGCGTATTGATGATTTGTTTGATCAACTAAAGGGAGCCTCAGTGTTTTCAAAGATAGATTTAAGATCGGGTTATTATTAGTTGCGAATTCGAGATTCGGATATACCCAAAACTGCTTTCAGAACGAGATACAGTCACTACGAGTTCTTAGTAATGCCGTTTGGGCTCACTAATGCCCTTGCGGTATTTATGGATTTGATGAATCGGATCTTCATACAGTATTTAGACCGGTTTGTAGTTGAGTTTATTGATGACATCTTGGTCTATTCAAGAGGTGAGACCGAACATGCTGAGCACCTGAGATTAGTGTTGCAGATTTTACAAGATAAGCAGTTATATGCCAAGTTCAGTAAGTGTGAGTTCTGGTTAAGAGAGGTTAGCTTCTTGGGTCATGTGGTATCTGCATCGGGTATTCGAGTTGATCCGAGCAAAATTTCAGCCATACTTAACTGGAAGCCTCCGAGAAATATTACTGAAGTTCGAAGCTTTTTGGGACTAGCCGGCTACTACAGACGGTTTGTAAAGGGTTTCTCGATGATAGCCACACCACTGACGAAGCTACTTCAAAAAGATGTTAAGTTCGAATGGACGGAAAAATGTCAGAAAAGTTTTGATCAACTGAAAACTTATTTGACTGAAGCTCCAATTCTAGTGCAGCCCGAATCAGGCAAAGAGTTTGTCATTTATAGTGATGCATCCCTACTTGGGTTGGGTTGCGTATTGATGCAAGAAGGTCGAGTTGTGGCCTATGCGTCGAGACAACTGAAGCCACATGAGAAGAATTATCCAACCCATGATCTAGAACTAGCTGCCATTGTGTTCGCCTTGAAAATATGGCGACATTACTTATTTGGTGAGAAGTGCCATGTATATTCGGATCACAAAAGTCTCAAATATTTGATGACTCAAAGAGACTTGAATCTGCAACAAAGGCGTTGGCTTGAGTTGTTGAAAGATTATGAGCTTGTCATTGATTATCACCCGGGAAAGGCTAATGTGGTTGCGGACGCCTTAAGCCGGAAATCACTGTTTGCTTTACGAGCGATGAATGTACACTTGTCTGTTCTACCCGACAATGTGTTAGTAGCTGAATTAAAGGCCAAACCATTATTGATTCATCAAATTCGTGAAGCTCAGAAAGTCGATGATGAATTGGTTGCAAAACGGGCTGAATGTGTTCCGAATATGGAATCAGAGTTTCAAATTGATGATGACGATTGTTTGAGGTTCAGAAGTCGTTTGTGCGTTCCAAGAAATTCAGAACTCATTTCGATGATTCTAAACGAAGCTTATTGTAGCCAAATGTCAATTCACCCGGGGAGTACGAAAATGTACAACGATCTGAGACATCAGTTTTGGTGGCATGGTATGAAACGAGACATTTCTGATTTTGTATCGAAGTGTTTAATATGTCAACAAGTGAAAGCGGAACATCAAGTGCCTACAGGTTTACTTCAGCCGATCATGATACCTGAATGGAAATGATATCGAGTCATGATGGATTTTGTATCTGGGTTGCCAGTATCGGCAAGTAAGAAAGATGTGATTTGGGTTGTTGTTGATAGACTGACTAAGTCGGCTCACTTTATCCCCGTACGAACGTATTTTTGATTGGATAAACTTGCTGAATTGTATGTTTCTCAGATTGTGAGATTACACGGGGTACCGATTTCTATTGTGTCAGATAGAGTTCCGAGATTCACCTCGCGATTTTGGAAGAAATTGCAAGAAGCTTTGGGTACCAAGCTGCATTTTAGCATCGCTTTTCATCCACAAACCGATGGTCAATCCGAGCGGATAATTCAGATACTTGAGGATATGTTGAGATGTTGCATCCTCGAGTTTAGTGGTTCATGGGAACAGTATTTACCTTTGATTGAATTCGCTTACAATAATAGTTTTCAATCAAGTATTAAGATGGCACCTTACGAGGCTTTGTACGGTCGTAAATGCCGTACACCATTGTTTTGGACCGAGCTCGGTGAAAGTAAAATTTTCGGAGTTGATTTAATTAAAGATACTGAACAGAAAGTAAAAGTAATCCGTGAAAGTCTGAAGGCAGCCACAGATCGCCAGAAGTCGTACACAGATTTGAAACGAAAAAACATTGAGTATCAGGTGGGAGACAAAGTGTTTCTTAATGTTTCACCTTGGAAAAAGATTTTCAGATTTGGCCGTAAGGGCAAATTGAGTCCGAGATTCATTGGGCCGTATGAAATCTCCGAACGAGTTGGTCCAGTTGCGTATAGATTGATTTTGCCCCCTGAACTTGAAAAGATTCACGACGTCTTTCATGTTTCGATGCTTTGACGTTATAGATCTGATCCATCGCACATAATTAATCCATCAAAGGTTGAAATTCAACCCGATATGAGTTATGAAGAAGAACCGATTCGTATCCTGGCTCGTGAAGTGAAAGAGTTACGAAACAAAAGGGTTCCTTTAGTAAAAGTGTTATGGCTTAAACACGGGATGGAAGAAGCTACTTGGGAGACCGAGAACTCTATGAAAGAACGATACCCAAACCTATTTACCGGTAAGATTTTCGGGGACGAAAAATTTCTTAAGTGGGGGAGAGTTGTGACAGCCTTAAATTGACCCTAGTTGGGAAGTGGTTTCGGGACCACTAAACCGAGTCACCGAAGTATTTGAATGTGATAATTATTGTCTAGAATATGTGAATATGAATGTGTGAAAGTTTTAAGCTTCAATTTAGTCGATTGCATGTGAATTTAGTTAATAGGACTTATGTGTGACACTTTTGAAATGTGATAGGTTAATCTATAAGGACCTATTAAAGCATGTAGTGAAAATAATGGTTTTGCATGTCAAATACTCCTTTTTTATACATAGTGCCGGCCATGATGGAGCATATATTAGAATATGTGGTAAATTTCCATGAAGTGGTCATTATTTTATGTAAAAGAAAGGAAATAATAAAAGAAAAAAAAGAATGAAAATGTGATGAAAACAAAAGAAGAAATCGGTTCTTCTTGGCCGAATGAAGAGATGAAGAAATAAGGGGAACTTACCAAAAGAAATTCGACATTCTTCTTTAGCTAGTAAGAGGTAAGTTTTGAATTGTTGATTTAGTTTTATGATAGGTTAAGTTAGTAATTGGATGCACTCTTGGTAATGTTAAGAAAGTTGGAGCTTTTATGGTGGTTTGGGCATCATGCCGTGAATCTAAGTGTTAACATTGGAGGTCATTTTCATGTTGTATGTGATAAAAGGGGGATGATAGTATGGAATGAAGATTTTTGAATAAGTAGGTTAGTAGCACTTGGTACATTCGGTTACACTGAGTCTAATTAGAATGTTAATTTCTTTCTCTATGATTATTTTCCTTGTATGTTAAATGGGTCCTTTGATGGGGCCGAATGAATTATGAAAGTTATAAAAAAAATGTATGAAGTTAAGGTGCGAATTTTAGTTCGGGTGATAGAGATGATTCGGTTGAAATGTTGAGTATGGGAGTTGTCATTTTAGGTTAAGATCAAAAGAATGGTTAATAGGCATTAAAAGGTTAAATGTATGAAATTTGATGTATAATAACTTATAGGTAATTACATAAGTAAGGTTAAATTTAATTTGGTATATTCGACCATATAGGTGTGTATGTTTGTGATAATATTTTTTGTTAACTCTCTATAATCGATTGAAGGAGTAATATTGGCTTATAAGGTTGAGTTGATTCATGATGTTGTACATTAGAATTAAAAATACTTGAGACTAGGTTGCCTTAATAGTGATAATACATTCGGCCTTGAAGCATTAATCGAATATTGGTTAAGGTTTTGATATTTTGAACAAGGATAGTTGTGAAATGGAGTGAAAACCATTAAATTATACACATAAGTATCCAGCAAGAAAATTAAACTACTAAATGTATTTATTCTAGATCAAGACATCAAAGGGGGAGAATCAAACAAAGGCAAAGCAAAGATAATCGAGTAGTCGATTGGGAATCATTTCATCCAATATAAGGTAAGTCCTTAAGCACTCTTGTGAGGTTGATTAGCTTGTATATAAATAATATTAGTGAATCATAAAAGGGATTCCTTTCGTTAGGAGTTCTCTTGGAATAATTTTCCTATTTATTAATATGACCATATGTGCTATTTAAATTAAGTAAATTTCCTTATCAAAATGAGTTAACATATGGCACTATGTGTGCGGAATTAAGTAGCACTATGTGTGCCGACTTGGGTGTTGAAGTATAAGAGAAAATCCAATGCACTGAGTGTGCGGTGTACTATGGCACTATGTGTGCGAGTGTGACGAGCACTATGTGTGCAAATTCGATTAATAATATAAAATGAGCGTGAAAGAACGAAGTGGTAGAACTAGTAACTAAAGTATCAAACTTGAAGCATGTACTGAGTAGGTACAAATTTATCTAGTGCATCAAAATTCCATGCTTTGAGGGATCGAGTCTAAATCAATTGGGTTGTTTTGGTGTTTGATTTGATTGTAGGACTTGGCATGAGATTGAATCGAAATTCTAAGAAATGATAGCATAGCTCAGTATAGTTGGAGTAACTGATTTTTTTTTTTGCATTATTTGCTTCTCTTATGATCTCTTATAATTATACGGTATGTAATGCTTATGACTTACTAAGTTATATACTCATTGGTGTGTTTATTTGTCACTTATTTAGGTTCCTTTGATCCATTTTTGTGTGCTCCGGATCACCGTCGAAGTCATCGCACCAGCTTGCAACTTTTTGGTATCTTCTTCTTAGTTGGTCTAAGAGAACATTACGGCATGTATAGGCTATTATGTTTTGTTTGAACTTTGGTATGTATACTTTTAGCCATGCGAAAATGGCATAAATGTTAAGTTGAATTGGGTCTTATGATACTTAGTTATAAGTAACAGTTAAAGTCTATTTAATTATTATGCCGTTTGTCATGGCTAATCATTTCCGGTGTTACACTCATGATATGGTTATTGAGTAGTAAGGAAATGCTTGGTAATGATTAGCCTTGGGTATGGCTAGTCATGATCATACTTGGTGATATGCATGCTAATTTTACTCTAATAGTAGAGGCAGACAGCAGTGGTGTTGTGAAATTGAAAAATCAGTAAAAATAGTAGAAATGGAATTAAATAATGGATAAATTATGGAATCGAAGCTTGATGAGTCTATTTTTACATGGAAGAAGTAAAACAAGTATGAGAGCTATACTGTATGAGATATTTAAAATCTTGTGAAACAGGACCAGAACTATTTCTGGATCCCCTGTCCCGAATTTAGAAATTCACCATAAATTCTACAAAGATAATTAGAAGTCATAATTTATATGTACAGATTCCTTATTGAGTCTAATTTTATTAGGGACAAACGGCATAGTCATTGAATCTCTGTACAGAGAGATATCTGGTTCGTAATACACAGAGGTCAGAGTAGTCGAAGCCTGAAACAGGGGGAAATTTAACTAATAAACTGTACTAATTGGCTCAACCAAAAATTCTAGAAAAAAATTTGTAGATGGACACATGAGTCTAGTTTCAGGAAAAATTTACAGAACTGGTTTTCGAGTTTTTTAACTCAAGATATGATTTTTAAGGTGGAAGTGACACAGTTGGCCAGCTTGTCTGGAAATGGTAAAATGAACTGTATAAATAAATGAGTTAAGTTCGTTCACACTTCGTGTCCGACTCCGGCAACGGTCTCGGGTACGGGGTGTTACAATTAAATTGGTATCAGAGCTATGGTTTAGTCGGTTCTACAACTACCATAGCGCGTATGAGTCTAGCTATACATGCCTTAATGTTAGTATTTGATAGTGTGATGACTTCTGACGGTCGAAATTTTTGTTTTGATTAGTAAATGGAACCCAATCTAGAGAGAACCTTAGCGGATGACGTTGAAAGTGTAGCGGCTGCTCCTGTGCAAGGGACACCGCCTGTTGAACCTCAATCATCCGTGAATAATCAAGATGATAGGGCAAAACAAGCCTTCTTTACCATGATGAATGAGTGGGTCGCACAATATGCCCGAGCTAACTCGACTGCTCAACCATTCCCGAATTTAAATAATTCGCCTCAGGTGCCTATAATACAACCAGATACTGATCCTGTAAGGCCGAGTAAACCTCCTGTGGATTTGATTAGGAAGCGCGGGGCCGAGGAATTCCGAGCCATAGCTACTGATGATGCTGAAAGGGCCGAGTTTTGGCTTGATAACACCATCCGGGTTTTTGATGAGCTGTCTTGCACACCTGATGAGTGTTTAAAGTGTGCCATATCTTTGTTACGAGACTCAGCCTACTATTGGTGGAGAACCTTGATTACTATAGTCCCGAAGGAACGAGTTACTTGGGATTTCTTCCAGACGGAATTTCGAAAAAAGTATATTAGTCAACGGTTTATCGATCAAAAACGTAAAGAGTTTTTGGAACTTAAGCAATGCCGTATGACAGTATCTGAATACGAACACGAATTTGTAAGACTCAGTCGATATGCTCGGGAGTGTGTAGCTGATGAAATTGCTATGTGTAAAAGATTTGAAGAAGGATTGAATGAAGATTTAAAGCTACTAGTGGGTATTTTGGAGATAAAAGAATTCGTAACACTAGTTGAACGAGCTTGTAAGGCAGAAGAACTTGGAAAGGAGAAAAAGAAGGCTGAATTTGAAACTAGAGACTTCCGTAAAAGATTGGCGGGAAAAACTTCGTTCTCGGCCGTAAAGAAGTTCAGGGAAGATACTAATAAATCGAAGACGACTGCAGGAATTTCTATTAGAGAGCGACCATCAACGAACTCTCGAGCTACTTCGGTTGCTAGTGTGGGTAACAATAGTCAAGAAAACCTGAATGTCCACAATGTGGAAGACGACACGTAGGCGAATGTTGGGGTAAGTCTACTAACAGGGCCTGTTACAGATGCGGTTCGAAGGATCACTTCATTAGAGATTGCACGAAACTTGATGAGAAAAATAAGATGCAAGGTGCAAGACATAGTGGAACAATGATTAGAGGTAGACCGCCGAGAATTTCAGGAGGTAGGGGTGGTGGCCAGAGAGGGACTTCTGATACGGCTGTTCGATTTGAGACTCGTGCTCCCGCTAGAGCATATGCCATCCGCGCACGAGAAGAGGCGTCCTCGCCTAATGTTATCACTGGTACTTTCACTCTCTTTGATACTAATGTGATTGCATTGATTGACCCTGGATCTACTCATTCATATGTATGTGAGACTTTAGCATCCAGTAAGACTCTACCTGTTGAGTCTACTGAGTTCGTAATTCGAGTGTCAAACCCCTTGGGTCGATATGTACTGGTTGACAAAGTGTGTAAGAAATGTCCTCTGATGATCCGAGATTCCTGTTTTCCGGCCGACTTGATGCTTTTACCGTTTGATGAATTTGATGCTATTCTCGGTTTGGATTGGTTGACCGTGCATGATGCGGTTGTGAATTGTAAAAGCAAGACTATTGATTTGAGGTGTGCAAATAATGAAATAATCCGAGTTGAGTCTACTGTCTTGAATGGATTGCCAACAATAATATCCTCGATGTTAGCTCAAAAATATGTGGGAAAGGTGTGACAGTCTAAATTAGACCCTAGTTGGAATGTAGTTTCGGGGCCATAAGACCGAGTCCCAAGAATTTATTTAAAATTTAGTTGCATGTCCTCTATGTGTATTAGTGCATGTGTAAAAATTTGATGATTTAATTTAGACTTATGAATGTGAATTTCGTGTGATTGACTTAGTTGAGAACTTAAGAAAATATGATAGGGGAATGTGTAAGGACCAAATAATAACAAAGTGAGGGATCTTGGGTTTGCATGTCAAATTGCCAAAAAAAACCCATGTAGTGGCCGACCATGCCATGATGCCCATCCCTTAGGTTGAATTTCTATGTAATTATTTATTAGTTAACAATTAAAATAAATAAAAGAAAGGAATTAAAAAGGAAAAGATGAACAAAATGAGGAGGGAAGAAGGAGTGTTCATGTTTTCTTTCTTTTGCAATTGCCGTAACTAGAGGAAGAGGAAGAAGAAAGATTCGGCCAAGGTGGTCCTCTAGATTAAGGTATGTTCAAGGTTATTTTTGGAAGTATATACAACCTTTGGGTGATGAGTCTAAATTCTATCTATCTCATGGTTGGATTTGGGGTTGTTGGAGAGTTAGGATTCGGCTAAGGGGCTTAAAAATTTTAGTTGATACCTTGATGCTATTAGCATGCTAGTTATATGGATGTGTTAAGTTGCTTGTTATGTTAGCATGAAAGTTGAAATTGTTAAGCTATTTTGTTGGAGGTGCCGAATTTAAGACTAAGAAGAGAATGAGTATTCGGCTAACATAGTGGAAAGGTGGGTGTTGCCGATTGTTAGATTTAGACTATGGGAGTGGCTATAATGGGCATTAAGACGTGGAACTTAAGAAATGTAGTTATATGTGGATTTACATGATGTTACAAATAGATGTGAAAATATGCTAGATTAGGAAAATTCGATCAAGTGTTCATGAGATGAAATTAGGTGTTTAAATGATGTTATAGTTGACATTGTACATATATACATACATTCGGCCATCTAATTGAGTATGAATGTGGTGTTAAATCTAATTGTGATGCCCATTCGGAAGTATATATACATATATATATATACATAAGTATGCCCATTCGTGATGTTACCTTTAATTATGTGTATAATCGACTAAATGGGTAATTAGTGAGGATGGTTGCCGAATATACAAACATACATATGCATGTGTAATTGAATTATGAATGTTTAGCAAGATGGTTAAACTAGTTGATTTATTGATTAAGCTCAAGGAGTTAAAGGAGGAGAATCAAGCAAAGGCAAAGAAAAGATCATCGAGTAGCCGAGTTGGAACCGTCTTACCCAACACAAGGTAAGTCATTAAGCATATATTTGGTATTGATTTAAATAGTCATAATGTCTATGTAATTATGTCGAATGAAATGATAAATATATATATACACGTATGCATGGGGTGATGAAAGTATTGAATGAAAAAGAAAAGAGGTGAGGTGTATTGAGATGTAGATTTCGGCACTAAGTGTGCGGGTATAAACAATTATGATCATGAGATTGGCACTAAGTGTGCGGGTTTAAATTGCATAGCACTAAGTGTGCAAGTTTGATTATATAGCACTAAGTGTGCGAGTTTGATTATGTAAGAACTAAGTGTGCGAGTTTGATTATATAACACTAAGTGTGTGGACTTACTATATGTTTTTGAAGCACTATTGACACTAAGTGTGCGACCTTATTGAGTTGGTCACGGACAGCGGACGAGTAAGTGTCTTGAGTTCGTGGCTAATAGACATTATGTTTATATTTGGAATTCTTGCTTGATAAGTTTTGAACCTATGTGATAATTATACTTGAAGTGACGTACATGAGATTCATCGTGGAATAGAGGGAATGTTATTTAGTTGCATGAATGTAACGAGAATGAAAGCATCCATGGAAAATGCCTCAAATACCATGTTGAGTAGCATATGAAAAATTGATGTAGTACTTTGTATGATATTGAGCCGAAAGGTCTAAGGAACCATGGCATAGTTGGTATGGGTGGAGAGAATTAACCCCTTTTCACTTGTTTTCTCATGTGATAATTTATTAATGGATGATTATGTAATGCTTATGACTTACTGAGTTACATACTCACTCGGTGTTTGCTTGTCACCTACTTTAGGTTTCTTGGACTCGTCTTTTTGCGTGCTTGGGACTGTCATCGAAGTCATCACACCAGCTAGCAAGTTTTGGTACTTTCTTCTTAGTCGGTCTAGGAGAACATTTCGGCATGTATAGGCTATTATGTTGTGTTTGAACTTTGGTATGTAAACTTTCAGCCATGCGAAAATGGCATAAATGTTAATTTGGACTTTGGGTCCTATGATATTTAGTTATAAATCTTAGTAAATGGGTTTTATAATGTGGTCATGACTGATATTGGGCCAATTCGGTTTTGGTTGAATAATAGTTGAGGCCTATTCGATTTTTATGCCATATGTCATGGTTGATTATTTTTGGTGCTAAAATTCATGATATGGAAATAGTGTAGTAGGGAGATGTTTGACAATGATTAGCCTTTGGCATGGCTAGTCATGATCATAATTGGTGATAGGTATGATGAATCACTCGTTAGACCAAGGAAAATCACGAAATAGGCATAGTCTGCTTTAGTAACAGATGCTGACAGCATCAGTGTTGTGAGATTGAAAAATCACTAAAAATATTAGAAATGGAATTAAATAATGAATAAATTAGTTAATCGAAGCTTGATGAGTCTATTTTCATATGGAAGAAACGAAAAAACCATATGAACCTTATGTTAGGAGATAATTAAATTCTTGTGAAACAGTGCCAGAGCAATTTCTGGATCCCCTGTTATGACTTAGAAAATTCACCGTAAATTTTATCGAGATAATTAGAGGTCGTGCCTTATATGTACAGATTCATTATCGAGTCTAGTTTCATTATAGACAAACGGCATAAGTATTGAAGCTCTGTAAAGGGAGATATATAAGTCGTAATGCACAAAGGTCAGAGTAGTCAAACCCAGGAACAGGGACGACTTTAACTAATAAACTGTACCAATTAGCCGGACCAAAAATTCTACAAAAATTCTACAATATAGATATATGAGTCTAGTTCTGGGGAAAATTTACGGAACTGGATTTCGAGTTTCAGAACTTAAGATATGATTTTTAAAGTGACTAGCACGCAGATTGGCAGCTTGTCTGGGAAATTTTTAATAAGTGGTTTGAAGTCTGTTAACACCTCGTGTTCGACTCCGGCGACGGTCTCGGGTTCGGGGTGTCACAAAAGGGGTGTGAAGCGTATCTTTCATACGTGCTTGATAATAAAGAGCCAGAAAAGAAACTTGAATCGGTACCGGTGGTTTGTGAATATCCGGATGTTTTTCCCGAAGAATTACCGGGTTTACCACCTGTTCGGGAGGTAGAGTTTGGTATTGAGCTTGTACCTGGGACTACCCCGATTTCGATAGCTCCGTATCGTATGGCACCAACCGAGTTAAAGAGTTGAAAGCTCAGTTGCAAGAGTTGACGGATAGAGGTTTCGCTCGACCAAGTTTCTCCATTGGGGTGCACCAGTATTGTTTGTGAAAAAGAAGGACGGTACCATGAGGTTGTGCATCGACTATCATCAGCTGAATAAGGTGACAATAAAAAATAAATATCCGTTACCGCGTATTGATGATTTGTTTGATCAACTAAAGGGAGCCTCGGTGTTTTCAAAGATAGATTTAAGATCGGGTTATTATCAGTTGCGAATTCGAGATTCGGATATACCCAAAACTGCTTTCAGAACGAGATACGGTCACTACGAGTTCTTAGTAATGCCGTTTGGGCTCACTAATGCCCCTGCAGTATTTATGGATTTGATGAATCGGATCTTCAGACAGTATTTGGACCAGTTTGTAGTTGTGTTTATTGATGACATCTTGGTCTATTCAAGAGGTGCGACCGAACATGCTGAGCACCTGAGATTAGTGTTGCAGATTTTACGAGATAAGCAGTTATATGCCAAGTTCAGTAAGTGTGAGTTCTGGTTAAGAGAGGTTAGCTTCTTGGGTCATGTGGTATCTGCATCGGGTATTCGAGTTGATCCGAGCAAAATTTCAGCCATACTTAACTGGAAGCCTCCGAGAAATATTACTGAAGTTCGAAGCTTTTTGGGACTAGCCGGCTACTACAGACGGTTTGTAAAGGGTTTCTCGATGATAGCCACACCACTGACGAAGCTACTTCAAAAAGATGTTAAGTTCGAATGGACGGAAAAATGTCAGAAAAGTTTCGATCAACTGAAAACTTATTTGACTGAAGCTCCAATTCTAGTGCAGCCCGAATCAGGCAAAGAGTTTGTCATTTATAGTGATGCATTCCTACTTGGGTTGGGTTGCGTATTGATGCAAGAAGGTCGAGTTGTGGCCTATGCGTCGAGACAACTGAAGCCACATGAGAAGAATTATCCAACCCATGATCTCGAACTAGCTGCCATTGTGTTCGCCTTGAAAATATGGCGACATTACTTATTTGGTGAGAAGTGCCATGTATATTCGGATCACAAAAGTCTCAAATATTTGATGACTCAATGAGACTTGAATCTGCGACAAAGGCGTTGGCTTGAGTTGTTGAAAGATTATGAGCTTGTCATTGATTATCACCCGGGAAAGGCTAATGTGGTTGCGGACGCCTTAAGCCGAAAATCACTGTTTGCTTTACGAGCGATGAATGTACACTTGTCTGTTCTACTCGACAATGTGTTAGTAGCTGAATTAAAGGCCAAACCATTATTGATTCATCAAATTCGTGAAGCTCAGAAAGTCGATGATGAATTGGTTGCAAAACGGGCTGAATGTGTTCCGAATATGGAATCAGAGTTTCAAATTGATGATGACGATTGTTTGAGGTTCAGAAGTCGTTTGTGCGTTCCAAGAAATTCAGAACTCATTTCGATGATTCTGAACGAAGCTCATTGTAGCCGAATGTCAATTCACCCGGGGAGTACGAAAATGTACAACGATCTGAGACGTCAGTTTTGGTGGCATGGTATGAAACGAGACATTTCTGATTTTGTATCAAAGTGTTTAATATGTCAACAAGTGAAAGTGGAACATCAAGTGCCTACAGGTTTACTTCAGCCGATCATGATACCTGAATGGAAATGGGATCGAGTCACGATGGATTTTGTATCTGGGTTGCCAGTATCGGCAAGTAAGAAAGATGCGATTTGGGTTGTTGTTGATAGACTGACTAAGTCGGCTCACTTTATCCCCGTACGAACGATTTTTCATTGGATAAACTAGCTGAATTGTATGTTTCTCAGATTGTGAGATTACACGGGGTACCGATTTCTATTGTGTCGGATAGAGATCCGAGATTCACCTCGCGATTTTGGAAGAAATTGCAAGAAGCTTTGGGTACCAAGCTGCATTTTAGCACCGCTTTTCATCCACAAACCGATGGTCAATCCGAGCGGATAATTCAGATACTTGAGGATATGTTGAGATGTTGCATCCTCGAGTTTAGTGGTTCATGGGAACAGTATTTACCTTTGATTGAATTCGCTTACAATAATAGTTTTCAATCAAGTATTAAGATGGCACCTTACGAGGCTTTGTACGGTCGTAAATGCCGTACACCATTGTTTTGGACCGAGCTCGGTGAAAGTAAAGTTTTCGGAGTTGATTTAATTAAAGATACTGAACAGAAAGTAAAAGTAATCCGTGAAAGTCTGAAGGCAGCCACAGATCGCCAGAAGTCGTACGCGGATTTGAAACGAAAAACATTGAGTATCAGGTGGGAGACAAAGTGTTTCTTAAAGTTTCACCTTTGAAAAAGATACTCAGATTTGGCCGTAAGGGCAAATTGAGTCCGAGATTCATTGGGCCGTATGAAATCTCCGAACGAGTTGGTCCAGTTGCGTATAGATTGATTTTGCCCCCTGAACTTGAAAAGATTCACGACGTCTTTCATGTTTCGATGCTTCGACGTTATAGGTCTGATCCATCGCACATAATTAATCCATCAGAGGTTGAAATTCAACCCGATATGAGTTATGAAGAAGAACCGATTCGTTTCCTGGCTCGTGAAGTGAAAGAGTTACGAAACAAAAGGGTTCCTTTAGTAAAAGTGTTATGGCTCAAACACGGGATAGAAGAAGCTACTTGGGAGACCGAGAACTCTATAAAAGAACGATACCTAAACCTATTTACCGGTAAGATTTTCGGGGACGAAAAATTTCTTAAGTGGGGGAGAGTTGTGACAGCCCTAAATTGACCCTAGTCGGGAAGTGGTTTTGGGACCGCTAAACCGAGTCACCGAAGTATTTGAATGTGATAATTATTGTCTAGAATATGTGAATATGAATGTGTGAAAGTTTTAAGCTTCAATTTAGTCGATTGCATGTGAATTTAGTTAATAGGACTTATGTGTGACACTTTTGAAATGTGATAGGTTAATCTATAAGGACCTATTAAAGCATGTAGTGAAAATAATGGTTTTGCATGTCAAATACTCCTTTTTTATACATAGTGCCGGCCATGATGGAGCATATACTAGAATATGTGGTAAATTTCCATGAAGTGGTCATTATTTTATGTAAAAGAAAGGAAATAATAAAAGAAAAAAAAGAATGAAAATGTGATGAAAACAAAAGAAGAAATCGGTTCTTCTTGGCCGAATGAAGAGATGAAGAAATAAGGGGAACTTACCAAAAGAAATTCGGCATTCTTCTTTAGCTAGTAAGAGGTAAGTTTTGAATTGTTGATTTAGTTTTATGATAGGTTAAGTTAGTAATTGGATGCACTCTTGGTAATGTTAAGAAAGTTGGAGCTTTTATGGTGGTTTGGGCATCATGCCGTGAATCTAAGTGTTAACATTGGAGGTCATTTTCATGTTGTATGTGATAAAAGGGGGATGATAGTATGGAATGAAGATTTTTGAATAAGTAGGTTAGTAGCACTTGGTACATTCGGTTACATTGAGTCTAATTAGAATGTTAATTTCTTTCTCTATGATTATTTTCCTTGTATGTTAAAGGGGTCCTTTGATGGGGCCGAATGAATTATGAAAGTTATAAAAAAATGTATGAAGTTAAGGTGCGAATTTTAGTTCGGGTGATAGAGATGATTCGGTTGAAATGTTGAGTATGGGAGTTGTCATTTTAGGTTAAGATCAAAAGAATGGTTAATAGGCATTAAAAGGTTAATTGTATGAAATTTGATGTATAATAACTTATAGGTAATTACATAAGTAAGGTTAAATTTAATTTGGTATATTCGGCCATATAGGTGTGTATGTTTGTGATAATATTTTTTGTTAACTCTCTATAATCGATTGAAGGAGTAATATTGGCTTATAAGGTTGAGTTGATTCATGATGTTGTACATTAGAATTAAAAATACTTGAGACTAGGTTACCTTAATAGTGATAATACATTCGGCCTTGAAGCATTAATCGAATATTGGTTAAGGTTTTGATATTTTGAACAAGAATAGTTGTGAAATGGAGTGAAAACCATTAAATTATACACATAAGTATCCAGCAAGAAAATTAAACTACTAAATGTATTTATTCTAGATCAAGACATCAAAGGGGGAGAATCAAACAAAGGCAAAGGAAAGATAATCGAGTAGTCGATTGGGAATCATTTCATCCAATATAAGGTAAGTCCTTAAGCACTCCTGTGAGGTTGATTAGCTTGTATATAAATAATATTAGTGAATCATAAAAGGGATTCCTTTCGTTAGGAGTTCTCTTGGAATAATTTTCCTATTTATTAATATGACCATATGTGCTATTTAAATTAAGTAAATTTCCTTATCAAAATGAGTTAACATATGGCACTATGTGTGCGGAATTAAGTAGCACTATGTGTGCCGACTTGGGTGTTGAAGTATAAGAGAAAATCCAATGCACTGAGTGTGCGGTGTACTATGGCACTATGTGTGCGAGTGTGACGAGCACTATGTGTGCAAATTCGATTAATAATATAAAATGAGCGTGAAAGAACGAAGTGGTAGAACTAGTAACTAAAGTATCGAACTTGAGGCATGTACTGAGTAGGTACAAATTTATCTAGTGCATCAAAATTCCATGCTTTGAGGGATCGGGTCTAAATCAATTGGGTTGTTTTGGTGTTTGATTTGATTGTAGGACTTGGCATGAGATTGAATCGAAATTCTAAGAAATGATAGCATAGCTCGGTATAGTTGGAGTAACTGATTTTTTTTTTTTGCATTATTTGCTTCTCTTATGATCTCTTATAATTATACGGTATGTAATGCTTATGACTTACTGAGTTATATACTCATTGGTGTGTTTATTTGTCACTTATTTAGGTTCCTTTGATCCATTTTTGTGTGCTCCGGATCACCGTCGAAGTCATCGCACCAGCTTGCAACTTTTTGGTATCTTCTTCTTAGTTGGTCTAAGAGAACATTACGGCATGTATAGGCTATTATGTTTTGTTTGAACTTTGGTATGTATACTTTTAGCCATGCGAAAATGGCATAAATGTTAAGTTGAATTGGGTCTTATGATACTTAGTTATAAGTAACAGTTAAAGTCTATTTAATTATTATGCCGTTTGTCATGGCTAATCATTTCCGGTGTTACACTCATGATATGGTTATTGAGTAGTAAGGAAATGCTTGGTAATGATTAGCCTTGGGTATGGCTAGTCATGATCATACTTGGTGATATGCATGCTAATTTTACTCTAATAGTAGAGGCAGACAGCAGTGGTGTTGTGAAATTGAAAAATCAGTAAAAATAGTAGAAATGGAATTAAATAATGGATAAATTATGGAATCGAAGCTTGATGAGTCTATTTTTACATGGAAGAAGTAAAACAAGTATGAGAGCTATACTGTATGAGATATTTAAAATCTTGTGAAACAGGACCAGAACTATTTCTGGATCCCCTGTCCCGAATTTAGAAATTCACCATAAATTCTACAAAGATAATTAGAAGTTATAATTTATATGCAAAGATTCCTTATTGAGTCTAATTTTATTAGGGACAAACTCCATAGTCATTGCATCTCTGTACAGAGAGATATCTGGTTCGTAATACACAGAGGTCAGAGTAGTCGAAGCCTGAAATAGGGGGAACTTTAACTAATAAACTGTACTAATTGGCTCAACCAAAAATTCTAGAAAAAAATTTGTAGATGGAAATATGAGTCTAGTTTCAGGAAAAATTTACGGAACTGGTTTTCGAGTTTTTTAACTCAAGATATGATTTTTAAGGTGGAAGTGACACAGTTGGCCAGCTTGTCTGGAAATGGTAAAATGAACTGTATAAATAAATGAGTTAAGTTCGTTCACACTTCATGTCCGACTCCGGCAACGGTCTCGGGTACGGGGCGTTACAATTAAATTGGTATCAGAGCTATGGTTTAGTCGGTTCTACGACTACCATAGCGCGTATGAGTCTAGCTATACATGCCTTAATGTTAGTATTTGATAGTGTGATGACTTCTGACGGTCAAAATTTTTGTTTTGATTAGTAAATGGAACCCAATCTAGAGAGAACCTTAGCGGATGACGTTGAAAGTGTAGCGGCTGCTCCTGCGCAAGGGACACCGCCTGTTGAACCTCAATCATCCGTGAATAATCAAGATGATAGGGCAAAACAAGCCTTCTTTACCATGATGAATGAGTGGGTCGCACAATATGCCCGAACTAACTCGACTGCTCAACCATTCCCGAATTTAAATAATTCGCCTCAGGTGCCTATAATACCACCAGATGCTGATCCTGTAAGGCCGAGTAAACCTCCTGTGGATTTGATTAGGAAGCGCGGGGCCGAGGAATTCCGAGCCATCGCTACTGATGATGCTGAAAGGGCCGAGTTTTGGCTTCATAACACCATCCGGGTTTTTGATGAGCTGTCTTGCACACCTGATGAGTGTTTAAAGTGTGCCATATCTTTGTTATGAGACTCAGCCTATATTGGTGGAGAACCTTGATTACTAGAGTCCCGAAGGAACGAGTTACTTGGGATTTCTTCCAGACGGAATTTCGAAAAAAGTATATTAGTCAACGATTTATCGATCAAAAACGTACAGAGTTTTTGGAACTTAAGCAAGCCCGTATGACAGTATCTGAATACGAACGCGAATTTGTAAGACTCAGTCGATATGCTCGGGAGTGTGTAGCTGATGAAATTGCTATGTGTAAAAGATTTGAAGAAGGATTGAATGAAGATTTAAAGCTACTAGTGGGTATTTTGGAGATAAAAGAATTCGTAACACTAGTTGAACGAGCTTGTAAGGCAGAAGAACTTGGAAAGGAGAAAAAGAAGGCTGAATTTGAAACTAGAGACTTCCGTAAAAGATTGGCGGGAAAAATTTCGTTCTCGGCCGTAAAGAAGTTCAGGGAAGATACTAATAAATCGAAGACGACTGCAGGAATTTCTATTAGAGAGCGACCATCAACGAACTCTCGAGCTACTTCGGTTGCTAGTGTGGGTAACAATCGTCAAGAAAAACCTGAATGTCCACAATGTGGAAGACGACACGTAGGCGAATGTTGGGGTAAGTCTACTAACAGGGCCTGTTACAGATGCGGTTCGAAGGATCACTTCATTAGAGATTGCACGAAACTTGATGAGAAAAATAAGATGCAAGGTGCAAGACATAGTGGAACAACGATTAGAGGTAGACCGCCGAGAATTTCAGGAGGTAGGGGTGGTGGCCAGAGAGGGACTTCTGATACGGCTGTTCGATCTGAGACTCATGCTCCCGCTAGAGCATATGCCATCCGCGCACGAGAGGAGGCGTCCTCCCCTGATGTTATCACTGGTACTTTCACTCTCTTTGATACTAATGTGATTGCATTGATTGACCCTGGCTCTACTCATTCATATGTATGTGAGACTTTAGCATCCAGTAAGACTCTACCTGTTGAGTCTACTGAGTTCGTAATTCGAGTGTCAAACCCCTTGGGTCAATATGTACTTGTTGACAAAGTGTGTAAGAAATGTCCTCTGATGATCCGAGATTCATATTTTCCGGCCGACTTGATGCTTTTACCATTTGATGAATTTGATGCTATTCTCGGTTTGGATTGGTTGACCGTGCATGATGCGGTTGTGAATTGTAAAAGCAAGACTATTGATTTGAGGTGTGCAAATAATGAAATAATTCGAGTTGAGTCTACTGTCTTGAATGGATTGCCAACAATAATATCCGCGATGTTAGCTCAAAACTATGTGAGAAAAGGGTGTGAAGCGTATCTTGCATACGTGCTAGCCAACTCTCATGGCATAACATATATACATATCAAAGCTAAATACATAGACATTCTAGCCTATACATGCCATACTTAAAAATATTTACACTTTCAAAAGTACTAAAATGAGTTTGATTGTATGGTGACAATTCCTCGACTATCCCCGAGCCTTCAGTAGCTACGATAACTTTAAAATAGATAGAAACACACCGAGTAAGCTACAAAGAGCTTAGTAAGCCAAATACAATTGGTTTAACTATTAAAGAATATAAAGTACAAATCAACAACAAGAATTCATAGCCATTTCACAAAATAGTTCATGAGCCTAACTATGCTCATTTCCTTATATACATGTCATGCTTCATTTCCATGATTTCATACATACTTCGCATTCATTATTTCATAGAAACAGTCTTTCATATTCAGAAATTTAGTAAGATACAAATGTACCTGTATAGATTATACATTTCATATATTCATTCCCATATCTCGTACTCATCAGACAGTTCAGAAACGATACAGATACTCATAAAAGGGTACAATGCTGACGTCCCGGACGTGGTCTTACATGTAACTAAGTATCGATGTCTCTATCCCAGACAGGGTCTTACATGAAATCAGATAAGATTCCTATGTCCCAGACATGGTCTTACACGAAAATCTCAAATCGAGGCCTGTGTCCCAGACACGGTCTTACACAATATCTCAGATTAAAGTCAACATTCTTTTAGAAACATACAGAGCTTTTTAGATACTAGCATATTATCAGAGTTTACACGAAATTTATTCATCAGGCTCTCAAGGCCGTCCAATACATATTATAGTTTGTATGCGCAGAATTTAATCAATTTAACATGTAATTGTAATTTGATTTACCTCGTACGAATTTCAGACAGAAACGAGTTGACAATTCGACTATTTTGGACTTCCCTCAATCTAAGTCCGATTTTCTTTGTTCTTGATCTAATACAATTCAAATTCAACCATTAAATCATTCATTTCATCCAAAATAATCCATGAACACATATTTCGGGCACTTTGCATTTTTAGCCCTTACATTTTCACACTTTGACAATTTAGTCCATTTTTTTACAAAATCACAAATATGTAAAATTCACCAAGACTTAGCTTGGACGAATATACATAGCTTCCATACAAGCCCAAATAACATATTTAATTCACAATTTAGTCCTTAAAAACCTTATTTTCACAAATTAGCCCAAATAGCTCTATTTCATCAAAAATTCAAGAACAAAGCATGTTAATCTCACATATATCTTTCATAATCCATATAAAAACATTACAAAGCTCATATAATCATCAATGGCACATTTCATAATCTTCAACAAAAATAGAAATCCAGACATTGTTTTTGAAGAACACAAAGCAACGATCACAGAAACGTAGAAATTATCAAAAACGAAGCAAAACACATACCCGAATCAAGCTTCCATAATGTCAAAATTTCAAAAACTCAAAACCCCTATTTATTTCTTAAGTTTCGGCTGAACAAGAAGATAATAAGGCCACCTTTTGTTTTGTTTTTATTTATTAAAGCTTTAATTTACAAATTACAAAAGTAACATTTATTATAAAACATTAAATTCACCTAACACATGTCCGATATTGTCCACTTACTTTATCAATGGTATAATTACCATGCAAGGACCCTTATTTTAAAAGTCAAGGCCAAATAACCCCATTAGTAATTAGCATGCAACTTTTGCATTTTACGCGATTAAGTCCTTTTTGTAAAATCGAGCACAGAAACAGACAAATTAAATCACAGAAACTTTGCTGATAAAAATTCACATATCATAGACAAAAAATAATGTTAAAATATTTTTTTGACTCGGGTATGTGGTCCTGAAACCACTATTTCGACTAGGGTCAAAACCGGATTGTTACGATTCTCCACCCTTTAGGGATTTTCGTCCCTAAAAATCATACCGTTAAACAAATTCAGATATTGTTGTCTCATAGCAGCTTCAGACTCCCACGTGGCCTCTTCAACACCGTGTCGATGCCACATCACCTTAACTAATTGAATTTTCTTATTTCGTGATTCTTTAACCTCGCGAGCTAAAATTTGAATCGGCTTTTCTTCGTAAGTCATATCAGGCTAAATTTTAATCTCAGACGGTGAAATTACATGCAAAGGATCAGATTTGTGTTGTCGAAGCATCGATATGTGAAATACATTATGAATCTTTTCTCACTCAAATGGTAGCCTCAATCTATAAGCAACCGGCCCAACTCGCTTGATGATTTCATACGGTCCGATGAACCTCGAATTCAACTTGCCCTTTTTACCAAATCGGAACAGTTTCTTCAACGGAGATACTTTCAGAAACACTTTATCACCGATCTCAAATTTGATATCTTTTCGTTTTAAATCCGCATAAGATTTTTGACGATCAGAGGCAGCTTTCAGACTATCTCGGATTACTTTCACTTTCTGTTCTATTTCTTTTATCAGATCAATACTGTAAATATTATCCTCACTGAGCTCAGACCAGTATAATGGAGTTCTACACTTTCTACCGTATAAGGCTTCGTACGGTGCCATTTTAATGCTCGATTGAAAGCTATTATTATAAGCAAATTCTATCAAAGGTAAGTATTGTTCCCACATACCTTCAAACTCAAGAATGCAACATCTCAACATATCCTCGAGTATCTGAATAATCGGCTTGGATTGACCATCCGTCTGCAGGTGAAAAGTAGTACTGAAGTGCAATTTTGTGCCCAAAGCCTCTTGCAATTTCTTCCAGAAACATGAAGTGAATCGCGGATCTCTATCAGACACAATAGACAATGGCACACCATACAATCTCACGATATCAGAAATTTATAACTCAGCTAATTTATTGAGTGAGTAATCAGATCGAATCGGAATAAAATGAGCTGATTTCGTCAAACGATCAACTACAACCCAAATTGCATCTTTCTTTCTCGGAGACAGGGGCAAACCCGAAACAAAATCCATGGTTACTCGATCCCACTTCAACATAGGAATCATAGTCGGTTGTAACAAACCAGATGGCACCTGATGCTCAACTTTAACTTGATGACAGATTAAACATCTCGAAACAAAGTCAGAAATATCTCTTTTCATTCCCGGCCACTAGTATAGTTGTTTCAAATCGTTATACATTTTCATACTTCCCGGATGTACAGAAAATCTACTACTGTGAGCTTTATTCAAAATCGTCCAAATTAACTCCAGATTTCTCGAAACAAAAATTCTATTTATGAATCTCAAAAAATCATCAACATCAACTCGGAATTCAGAATCATACTGAGCTCGTTTTGCTATTAATTCATTGTCAAACTTCTGTGCTTCGATAATCTGTTGTAAGAACAAAGGTCTTACTTTTAATTCAGCTAAAACTGAACCATCATCAGACAAAACCAAATGAGCATTCATCGCACGCAAAGCAAACAACGATTTTCTTGTCAGGGCATCAGCAATAATATATGCTTTACCCGGATGATAATCTATCACAAGTTCGTAGTCCTTTAGTAATTCAAGCCATCTTCTCTGTCGCAGATTCAAATATTTTTGCATCATTAAATATTTCAGACTTTTATTATCAGAAAACACGTGACATTTCTCACCAAATAGATAGTGACGCCAGATCTTTAAGGCAAACACAATAGCAGCTAACTCGAGGTCGTGAGTCAGATAGTTCTTTTCATGCGGCTTTAGTTGTCTCGAGGCATAAGCTATTACTTTTCCTTCTTGCATTAGAACACATCCCAGACCAATCAATGAAGCATCACTATAAATCACAAATTCTTTACCCGATTCAGGTTGTACTAAAACCGGAGCTTCAGTCAATAAAGCTTTCAACTGATCAAAGCTGTTTTGACACTTTTCAGACCACTCAAACTTCACATCTTTCAGGAGTAATTTTGTCAACGGAGTCGTAATCCTCGAGAAACCTTTTACGAATCTTCTATAGTAACCAGTAAGTCCCAGAAAACTACGGACTTCAACTACATTTCTCGGAGATTTCCAATCTAGAATAGCTAAAATTTTGCTCGGATCAACTCAGATACAAGAGGTTGATACAATATGACCCAAGAAACCAACTTCTTGCAACCAAAACTCACATCTACTGAACTTTACAAACAGATGCTTATCACGCAAAATCTGAAGCACAACTCTCAAATACTCAACATGCTCAGTTTCATCACGTGAATAAATCAATATGTCATCTATGAATACCACAAGAAATTGATCTAGATACAGTCTGAAAATTCTATTCATTAAATCCATAAAGATAGCAGGTACGTTCGTTAATCCAAAAGGCATAACTAAAAATTCATAATGCCCGTACCTCATTCTGAAAATAGTTTTCGAAATTTCAGAGTCCTTTACTCGTAACTGATAGTAACCCGATCTTAGATCTATCTTTGAAAACACAGTAGCACCTTTCAACTGATCAAATAAGTCATCAATTTTGGGCAGAGGATATTTGTTCTTTATAGTCACTTTGTTAAGCTGACGGTAATCAATACACATTCTCATTGTGCCATCTTTCTTTTTGACAAACAGAACAGGAGCACCCTATGGTGAAAAGGTCGGTCTAGCAAATCCTCGATCAATCAATTCTTGTAACTGAGACTTTAGTTCTTTTAGTTCGATCGGAGCCATTCTGCATGGAGCTATCAAAATTGGAGCAGTACCAGGTACCAATTCAATGCCAAATTCTACTTCTCTAATTAGAGGTAATCCCGGAAGTTCTTCAGGAAACACATCAGGGAGCTCACAGACAACAAGTACAGATTCAACTTTCTTATCATTCACTTTCTGGTCTAACACATAAGCTAAGTAAGCTTCACAACCTTTCTTCACATATTTTCGTGTTTTATTTACAGATATGACAACTGGTAGTATGTTCAGATCACTAGACTCAATTTGAATTATCTCATCATTCTTACACCTTAAATCAATGACTTTTGGTTTGCAATTCACAATAGCATTGTGCAAAGTTAACCAGTCCATTCCCAAATTATATCAAATTCGTCGAAAGGCAAAAGCATCAGATCAGCAGGAAAACAGATATCTCGAATCAATAACGAACAATTCTTGTAGACTTTATCAACCAAGACACTTTTTCCTAAGGGGTTCAATACTCTAATTACGAATTCAGTAGACTCTACAAGAAAAGTCTTACTGTGCACTAAATTCATACAGATATAAGAATGCGTTGATCCAGGGTCTATCAATGCAATCACAGAAGTATCATAAAGAGTAAAAGTACTAGTAATCACGTCTGGAGACGAGGCTTCCTCATGAGCTCGGATAGCATAGGCTCTGGCAGGTGCTCTAGCCTCAGATATAACAACAGTATCCCTATTAGCTCTTTGACCACCACTTGCATTTCCCGTATTTCTGGAAGGTCTACCTCTATCTGAGGTGTTGCTCGGTCTCGGATTCTGTACATTTTCTTGCTCAGCAGGTTCAGAACAATCTCTTACAAAATGGTCCAGATATCCACATCGAAAACAGGCTCAGTCATTCAATCTACAATTTCTCGGATGTCTTTTACCATAGTGTTTACATTCAGGTTTATCAGATCAGACATTCCCAACACTTGCAACAGAAGTAGCAGGAGCTCTAAAATTTGAATGCGATATAGCTCAATCTCGATTCGAATGTCTTACATCAGCCTTCGAATGGCTATAATCATCTCAGAATTTCTTTGACACAGACTGAAATGATCTACTCAAAGATCTCTTTCTAACATCTCTAGCTTCAGAATCAACTTTTCTTTTCTCTTTACTTAATTCTTCAGCTTTACAAGCTCGCTTAACGAGCACTACCATTTCTTTAATTTCCAAAATCCCAACTAACAAACGGATATCTTCATTTAGTCCATCTTCAAACCTTTTTCACATTATTGCTTCATTTGATACACATTCCCGAGTATACTGGCTCAATCTCACAAATTCACGTTTATATTCAGTAATAGATATACGGCATTGTTTAAGCTCGAGAAACTCTTTACGTTTCTCATCAATGAATCTCTGACTAATGTATTTCTTCTGAAATTTAGCTTGGAAGAAATCCCAAGTAACCCGTTCACTCGGAACCACAGATATTAAAGTTTTCCACCAATGGTATGCCGTATCTCTCAGAAGTGAAACGACACATTTTACACATTCATCAGGATTCAGAGACATTTTATCAAACACACATATTTTATTCTCTAACCAGAATTCGACTATTTTAGCATCATCATTCGTTGTAGCTCGGAACTCTTCAGCCCCATACTTTCTAATCTTAACAACTGGTGGTCTACTTATCTGTACCGGATTCACTAGTCGCATAACAGGAATTTGAGGAGAATTAACTATGGGTGGAGGTTGTTGTACAACCAGATTGGTTCTAATATACTGAGTGAACCAATCATTCATCATATGATAGAAGGCTTGTTTAGCCTCATCATCACGAGTACTCGTACCTGGTCGAGAATCAGCTTGCACCGTCCCTTGCATGGGAGCTGGCGCATTGCTTTCAACATCATCAGCTATATGACATGTATAGCTAGACTCACATACGCTATGATAGTCTTAGAACCGACTAAACCATAGCTCTGATACCAATATAAAAGTAAATTTCAATGTTAAGATTCATCACACTATCGCAGTTTCAGATATATGACATGTATAGCTAGACTCACATACGCTATGGTAGTCTTAGAACCGACTAAACCATAGCTCTGATACCAATAAAATATAACACCCCTATCCTGCAACTGTTGCCGAAATAGGTAACGGGCATTACCAGATAGACAAAACATCACAGATCAATACAGAATCACAAATATCACATAATATTAATGTATAAGAAATTCAACAATTCATTCGTTATGGAGGTCTCCAAGACCTAAGATATACTTTTAGAAAAGGTCGAGACTAAACCGAACACATTTAAAATTTTTGGAACTTAGAAAAAATTTTCAATTCTGTTGAGGTCACACGCTCGTGTGATCAGGCCGTGTGCCTTACACAGGCACCAGACACACCTATGAGGTCCACCCGTGCCAAAACAGACTATACATACTGACTTGTACACACGACCAACAAACACAGCTGTGTGCCATGGCCGTGTGATACTTAGCTGGCTACTGACTTAAGCCCACAGCCATATGACACGCCCGTGTGTCTTAACTGTGTGATATTAAGAGGTCACTGCTTTGCATACACGGCCACAAGGCACACCCGTGTTCCCTGACCGTGTGGCACAATGCAAGCTTGGTTTAAGCTAACTTGCTACCCCTTTTTAGGTCATTCCTAAAAAAAATATTAAACAACATTTAGTACTAAAATTTTCAGCCAATTCCATGCTCAAAACATGCTTAAACTTACCATTTCCTCAACTTGGCATAATTCAAAATCACCACCACATACAAGGCCATATAACCATTACAAGTATACACAATTTGGCATCACAAACCATTTACCAAAACTAAGCACAAACATACCATTTGCTAGCCAACTCTCATGGAATAACATATATACATATTGAAGCTTAAATACATAGACATTCTAGCCTATACATGCCATACTTAAAAATATTTACACTTTCAAAAGTACCAAAAAGAGTTTGATAGTATGGTGACAATTCCTCGACTATCCCCGAGCCTTCCGTAGCTACGATAATTGTAAAATAGACAGAAATCACACCGAGTAAGCTACAAAGAGCTTAGTAAGCCAAATACAATTGGTTTAACTATTCAAGCATATAAAGTAAAAAACAACAGCAAGAATTCATAGCCTTTTCACAAAATAGTTCATGAGCCTAACTATGCTCATTTTCTTGTCTACAAGTCATGTTTCATTTCCATGATTTCATACATACTTCGCCTTCATTATTTCATAGAAACAGAGTCTTTCATATTTAGAAATTTAGTACGATACAAACGTACCTGTATAGATTATACATTTCATATATTCATTCCCATATCTCGTACTCTATCATCAGATGATTCAGAAACGATACATATACTCATAAATGGGTACAATGTCGACGTCTCAGACGTGGTCTTACATGTAATTCAGTATCGATACCTTTATCCCAAATAGGGTCTTACACGAAATCAAATACGATGCCTATGTCTCAGACATGGTCTTAAATGAAATCTCAAATCAAGGCTTGTGTCCTAGACACGGTCTTACACGATAGCTCAGATCAATGTCAACATTCTTTTAGAAACATACTGAGCTTTTTAGATACTAGCATATTATCGTAGTTTACTCGAAATTTATTCATCAGGCTCTCAAGGCCGTCCAATACAAATTAAAGTTTGTATGCACAGAATTTAATCAATTTAACACGTAATTGTAATTTGATTTACCTCATACAAATTTCAGACGAAAACGAGTCGACTATTTTGGACTTCCCTTGATCTAAGTCTGATTTTCTTTGTTCTTGATCTAGTACAATTAAATTCAACAATTCAAATTCAACAATTCAATCATTCATTTCATTCAAAATAATCCATGAACACATATTTAAGGCACTTTGCATTTTTAGCCCTTACATTTTCACACTTTGACAATTTAGTCCATTTTTCACAAAATCACAAATATGCAAAATTCACTAAGACTATAGCTTGGCCGAATACACATAGCTTCCATACAAGCCCAAATAACATATTTAATTTACAATTTAGTCCTTCAAAACCTCATTTTCACAAATTAGCCCAAATAGCTCTATTCCATCAAAAATTCAAGAACAAAGCATGTTAATCTCACATATATCTTTCATAATCCATATAAAAACATTACAAAGCTCATATAATCATCAATGGAACATTTCATAATCTTTAACAAAAACAGAAATTCAGACATGGGTTTTGAAGAACACAAAGCAACGATCACAGAAATGTAGAAATAATCAAAACGGAGTAAAACACATACTCGAATCAAGCTTCCAAAGTGCTGAAATTTCAAAAACTCAAAACCCCTATTTCTTTCTTAAGTTTCGGCTGAACAAAAAGATAATAAGGCCACCTTCTCTTTTGTTTTTTTATTTATTAAAGCTTTAATTTACAAATTACAAAAATAGCTTTTATTATAAAATAATAAATGTGACACCCCTAAAGTGACCCTAGTCGGAAAGCGGTCTCGGGACCGCTAGACCGAGTCACCAAATTATTTGAATGTGATAATTATTGCCTAAAATATGTGAATATAAATGTGTGAAAGTTTTAAGCTTCGATTTAGTTAATTGCATGTGAATTTAGTTGATAGGACTTATGTGAGAAAATTTAGAAATGTGCTAGGCAAATGCAAGTGGCCTAATAGTGCATGTAATCAAAGGGGTGGACTTGCATCTCAATTCGCCCCCATTTAAGTACTAGTGGCCGGCCATGGCAAGGGATGATGGGCAAAACATGTCATGAAACATGTTGTGTTAATGGAAAAATAAAATAAGAAGCATGGGCAAAACATGTCATGAAACATGTTGTGTTAATGGAAGAATAAAATAAGAAGCATGGGCAATAAACTAATAAGAAATTGAAGGAAGAAAACAAAGAGAAAAAAATGTGTTCATCATTCTCATGCATGACCAAAAAAAAAAGAAAAAAAAAAGAAGAGAAAAGCTCTCATGTTGTTCTTGGCCGAATAGGAGAAAGAAAAAGAAGGAAAAAGAGCTTTGAGGAAATCGGCTATGGTGGTTTGATAGACTAAGGTATGTTTGATGATGTTCCATGAGATGCATGCATGTTTTAGTAGTTAGCTTGAGTTCTAAATAGCCCATGGTTCAAATCTTTACTATGTCATGGAGATGATATTCGGCCAAGGTGGATTGGTGTTGATATCATTTGCATGCTAAAAGGTGGCCATATGACCTATCAAACTCCTTGTCATATTCGGCCATAAGCTAGCAAAATGAGACTTTAATGTGTTAAATTTGTTTGAATTAAGCTCAAGAGCAAAGGGGAACTAAATCCGATAAAGGGAAGGAAAAAGTGGTCGAATAGCCGCCGAAATCGTTCGACAACATCCGAGGTAAGTTTTAAGTGATTAAACGTTGAGTAAATTCAATCATAATAGGACATAATGAGTTGATTTAATAAGATATGATGTGGCCATGATATGTCTTAAACTCAAATGGTAAGTTCATATGTGTTTGGACTTGGAAATTTAAGAGCAAATTGTAATAATTTGCTTCGGACAGCAGCAGTAACGTGATTTTAGAAAATCACTATAAATTGTTGGTGTGGAATTATAGGCTGAATAAAATATGTAATCAAGACTTAATTAGTGTAGTTTCTTATAAAAGAGACCTTGTGAGCAAAGAAATTTCCTATAAAGAGATATTTAAAGTTGTGTGAGACGGTGTCAGAATGACTCCGAAATCCCCTGTTCTGTTTTTAGAAAATCATTATAAATTGTAAAAAAATGGTTATAAGATAAAATTTATATGATTAGACTCCTTAATGAGTCTAGTTTCAAATGAAATCAAATACAACACATTTTGAATTCTGTAAAATGAGAAATTTGATTCGTAGTGAAGAGTGGTCAGATTAGTCAAACAGTGAAACAGGGGAAACTTTAAGAAAAATCTGGTATTGATTGGCCAAACCTAAAATTCTGGAAATTTTATGGATGGAAGATATACGAGTCTATATTCAGCAAAAATTAATGGCAAGTGATTTGGAGTTTTGTAGCTCCGGTTATAAATAATTTAGTGACCATTGCTCAGGAAAACAGCTCGTAGTGAATATGTGATTTTGTTGTAAACATGGATAAAACTTGTTTTAGTTGCTTATAAGCTATTGATTAAACCCATACTTGAATTCTAAATCGTGATATTGTAAGCTTATGAGTATTCGAATATGAAATGATAGTATGGCGTAAAATTGAATTATTCATTGGGAAATGATTAATGTAGATTCGGCCAAGACAAAGTGTGTACATGATAGTATATGAGATAAGGCCGAATGGCCAATGTGATGAATGTGAAAGTGTATATATATGTGATAAGGCCTAATGGCCAATGTGATGAATGTGAAAGTGTATATATATGCGATAAGGCCTAATGGCCGATGTGATGAATGTGAAAGTGTATATATGTGATAAGGCCCAATGGTCGATGTGATGAATGTGAAAGTGTATACTTGTGATAAGGTCGAATGGCCAATGTGATGAATGTGAAAGTGTATATATATGTGATAAGGCTGAATGACCAATGTGATGAATGTGAACATGTGTATGTGTGATAAGGCCGAATGGCCAATGTGATGAATGTGAACATGCATATATGAGATAAGGCCGAATGGCCAATGTGATGAATGTGAACATGTGTATGTGTGATAAGGTCGAATGGCCAATGTGATGAATGTGAAAGTGTATATATGTGATAAGGCCGAATGGCCAATGTGATGAATGTGAAAGTGTATATATGTGATAAGGCCGAATGGCCAATGTGATGGATGTGGAAGTGTATAAATGTGATAAGTCCCGAAGGGCAATTGTGTCAGTACTATATCCGGGTTAAAACCCCGCAGGCTTTATGCGAGAATATTATCCTGATTAATGTCCGTAGGCTTCGTGCTCGTACTATATCCGAGCTTTAAAGACCCGACGGCTAAATGCTAGGATTCAAGTAAGACTTTGATATTGAGTATCTGCATTAAGTTACCATCAAATAAGTATTATGTATTCAAGATGTTCAGGTACGTATTACTTACTCATCGGTGGAGTGATTTCGAGGTGAATTATCCGTATCAAGGAGGTAGGTAAATGTGATTAATATTATAACTCCAAATGTGAGAATGATCTAATTGGTAATGGTATGTTTGTATAATAAAGTATGCGATGAAATATTCTTATGTATTAGTGCATATTCTGCCCAAAAGCCTTATGATCTGAGTATGGGTTGGGTTGAGCTAGATGTGCCAGTACAAGGTAAGGATTATGATTTGTAAGCTTACATATATGTGATAAGGAATATGTTGGTTCTTTATGTGCCTATGGTAATTTAGTACTTGTCATGTTGAAATACTTAAAAGTATGGATGTGATTATGAACAAGTGGAAAGGATTATTGAAAGTTGAAAATCGATGAAGAATGTGCTTTGGAAATATTTGACCATCTAGGTCATTATTATTCGAAAGTATATATGTGGCAGCCAAGTGTTGCGTTTAATGATATTATAGATCGAGATGAAGCTCTAGATTAACTTCATCGAACAGTTGAAATGAATGACCAATGATAGTGATTGAGAACACTTTGTTTTGCTTAAAACTTACTAAGCATTAAATGCTTACTCCGTTCTTTGAATCTCTGTTTTATAGATTTTGGTTCGTTAGCTATCGGACTCGGGATTATTGAAGTCGAAGTCGCCCACACTATCAAAACCCTTTTGGTACACTTTTGGTTGAACTCTGAAAATGGCATGTATAGGACTACCCTTTTTGTTGTGGGTCATGGACCCTTTGGATTTGTATAATTTGGATAGCCATGCGAAAATGGCTTATATATGTTTGAGCATAATGTTATAATCATTTGGTATGGATATGCTTAACAAGGATTGGCCATGGGAATGGTTAATCACTATCATAATTTGTGCTATTTATGCTAAAAGGGCTAGTTGAATCATGGAAACTATGAAATAGGTAAAGTCTACCTTAAAGGCAGATGCTGACAGCAGCAGTGATGTAGATTTGGAAAATTACTAAAAATAGTAGGAATGGAATTAAATAGTGAATAAATTATGCAAACGAACCTTGATGAATCTATTTTCATAGGAAAGTAACGAAACGATCATATGAACAGTATATTATGAGATGCTAAAGTTTTCGTGAGACAGGGCCAGAACGGTTTCTGGATTCCCTATTCCGAATTTGGAAATTCATTATAAATTAACCAGAGATAATTAGAAGTCATGCCATATATGAATAGATTCCTTTTTGAGTCTAGTTTCTATAGAAACAAACGACATCAGTATTGAAGCCCTGTACAGGGAGATATCCAAGTCGTAATGCGCAAAGGTCAGTGTAGTTGATCCCTGTAACATGGGAGACTTTGACTAATAAACTGTACTAATTGGCCCAACCAAAAATTCTAGAAAAAAATTTGTAGATGAATATATGAGTCTAGTTTCAGGGAAAAATCACGAAACTGATTTTCGAGTTGTGAAACTCAAGATATGATTTTTAAGGCGACAGTGACGCAGTTAGCCAGCTTGCCTGGAAAATTTTAAAATGGATTGTGCAAAGAAGTGATTTAAGTCTGCAAACCCCTCGTGTCCGACTCCGGCAACGGACTCGGGTACGGGGTGTTACAATTTTATTGGTATCAGAGCTACAGTTTAGTCGATTCTAGGACTACCGTAATACGTTTGGGTCTAGCTATACATGCCATTATGTGAATATTTGATAGTGTGGTGATTTCTGACAATTGAAAATGTGTTTATTTATTGTAATGAATTCCGATCCCGATCGAGCTGTAGCAGATGGTATTGAGAGGACTGAGACATGCTTATGATGTGTCAATATTGAGAAGGGTATAACATAAGTAAGTTCTTGAGTAATAGAGCTTAAATTATGATTTGATTAGATCATGTTTTAAGCAAATCAAAATCATGCTCTTTGTGTGTGGCTATTGAGCCGAAACTGCAAGAGTGATAAGTGTCTTGTGTTTGAGTTTTGCTAATGAAAATGAAATACGAATGTGTCATGATTTATTGTTAAATGTGCATGGTTATTCGAATGATGTCCGGGCTAAGCCCGAAGGCATTGGTGCGAGTTACTAAATCCGGGTTAAGTCCCGAAGGCATTTGTGCGAGTTACTATAACCGGGCTAAGTCCCGAAGAGCATTCATGCTAGTGATGTATCCGGGCTAAGTTCCGAAGAGCATTCATGCTAGTGATGTATCCGGGCTAAGTCCCGAAGAGCATTCATGCTAGTGATGTAACCGGGCTAAGTCCCGAAGAGCATTCATGCTAGTGATGTATCCGGGCTAAGTTCCAAAGAGCATTCGTGCTAGTGATATATCCATGCTAAACCCCGAAGAGCATTCGTGCTGGTGTTATATCCGGGCTAGGTCTCGAAGAGCAATCATGCTGGTGACGTGTATTCGGGCCTTCGTGCCTAGTAGGCTTCGTGCCGGTAATTTGAGCAAAGTTTAAGTATTCATTACTATACGAATTCAAATTTAAATGAGATGATATGTTTAAAAGTGTACATACATGATGTTTATAGACTTGGTTAAGTCATTTCAATGTGTAATAACGAATGAATAAGAGCACTATGTGTGTGAATGATTAGAGGCACTGTGTGTGTGCGAATTCCTTTAATCGAGCACTATGAGTGCGAGATCGGTCAGTGGCCACTAAGTGTGTGAAGTGTAATTCATGTAAGACCTCGTCTGGGACGAAGGCATTGATTTGAGATAGTGTGTAAGACCATGTCTGGGACATGGCATCGGCTCGATATGTGAGGATATGTAAGACCATATCTAGGATATGGCATTGTAAGAGCTATATGTGCTTAATGAGTATCCGTAATGATTTCGAATGATTCAACGGGTATCATTAACAGTGATTAAATGTGCTAAATGAATTCAATGTTCAGGTATGTGGAAGTTGATTTTCTTTTGGAAATGAGTTAAGTTGAATATTGAGATGTGATAAAGTTATAAAGGATATTTATTGGGATGTTTGAGTATATGTGTACTTTCGGTTAGGTTACAGCTTATACATGAATGAAAATGTGGGTTACAAATATGTGGGTTGATGATGTGAATTATACATGTTAATATGTGCTTAATATGTGTTTGAAATGCATTTGTGAATTAAATTAAGTGATTATTGCTTATGAAATCAAGAAAATGAGATATATGTGCATACTTGTAGAAATGTTTATGTATTTGTTTTAAGATAAGAAAATGATTTTATAGATCGATGAGAAATCAATAATGAATTACAATCGCTATCGATGAGCTAATGTTTATATGAATATAATTCAATAAGAGGACGTTATCCTAAACTATGCATCGGTAGAAATTTTCAGGGACGAAAATCCCTAAAGGGGGGAAGAGTTGTGACACCCCTAAAGTGACCCTAGTCGGAAAGCGGTCTCGGGACCGCTAGACCGAGTCACCAAATTATTTGAATGTGATAATTATTGCCTAAAATATGTGAATATAAATGTGTGAAAGTTTTAAGCTTCGATTTAGTTAATTGCATGTGAATTTAGTTGATAGGACTTATGTGAGAAAATTTAGAAATGTGCTAGGCAAATGCAAGTGGCCTAATAGTGCATGTAATCAAAGGGGTGGACTTGCATGTCAATTTCCCCCCATTTAAGTACTAGTGGCCGGCCATGGCAAGGGATGATGGGCAAAACATGTCATGAAACATGTTGTGTTAATGGAAGAATAAAATAAGAAGCATGGGCAATAAACTAATAAGAAATTGAAGGAAGAAAACAAAGAGAAAAAAATGTGTTCATCATTCTCATGCATGACCAAAAAAAAAAGAAAAAAAAGAAGAGAAAAGCTCTCATGTTGTTCTTGGCCGAATAGGAGAAAGAAAAAGAAGGAAAAAGAGCTTTGAGGAAATCGACTATGGTGGTTTGATAGACTAAGGTATGTTTGATGATGCTCCATGAGATGCATGCATGTTTTAGTAGTTAGCTTGAGTTCTAAATAGCCCATGGTTCAAATCTTTACTATGTCATGGAGATGATATTCGGCCAAGGTGGATTGGTGTTGATATCATTTGCATGCTAAAAGGTGGCCATATGACCTATCAAACTCCTTGTCATATTCGGCCATAAGCTAGCAAAATGAGACTTTAATGAGTTAAATTTGTTTGAATTAAGCTCAAGAGCAAAGGGGAACTAAATCCGATAAAGGGAAGGAAAAAGTGGTCGAATAGCCGCCGAAATCGTTCGACAACATCCGAGGTAAGTTTTAAGTGATTAAACGTTGAGTAAATTCAATCATAATAGGACATAATGAGTTGATTTAATAAGATATGATGTGGCCATGATATGTCTTAAACTCAAATGGTAAGTTCATATGTGTTTGGACTTGGAAATTTAAGAGCAAATTGTAATAATTTCCTTTGGACAGCAGCAGTAACGTGATTTTAGAAAATCACTATAAATTGTTGGTGTTGAATTATAGGCTGAATAAAATATGTAATCAAGGCTTAATTAGTGTAGTTTCTTATAAAAGAGACCTTGTGAGCAAAGAAATTTCCTATAAAGAGATATTTAAAGTTGTGTGAGACGGTGTCAGAATGACTCCAAAATCCCCTGTTCTGTTTTTAGAAAATCATTATTAATTGTACAAAAGTGGTTATAAGATAAAATTTATATGATTAGACTCCTTAATGAGTCTAGTTTCAAATGAAATCAAATACAACACATTTTGAATTCTGTAAAATGAGAAATTTGATTCATAGTGAAGAGTGGTCAGATTACTCAAACAGTGAAACAGGGGAAAATTTAAGAAAAATCTGGTATTGATTGGCCAAACCTAAAATTCTGGAAATTTTTTGGATGGAAGATATACGAGTCTATATTCAGGAAAAATTAATGGCAAGTGATTTGGAGTTTTGTAGCTCCGGTTATAAATAATTTAGTGACCATTGATCAGGGAAACAGCTCGTAGTGAATATGTGATTTTGTTGTAAACATGGATAAAACTTGTTTTAGTTGCTCATAAGCTATTGATTAAACCCATACTTGAATTCTAAATCGTGGTATTGTAAGCTTATGAGTATTCGAATATGAAATGATAGTATGGCGTAAAATTGAATTATTCATTGGGAAATGATTAATGTAGATTTGGCCAAGACAAAGTGTGTACATGATAGTATATGAGATAAAGCCAAATGGCCAATGTGATGAATGTGAAAGTGTATATATATGTGATAAGGCCTAATGACCAATGTGATGAATGTGAAAGTGTATATATATGTGATAAGGCCCAATGGCCGATGTGATGAATGTGAAAGTGTATATATGTGATAAGGCCCAATGGCCGATGTGATAAATGTGAAAGTGTATACATGTGATAAGGCCGAATGGCCAATGTGATGAATGTGAAAGTGTATATATATGTGATAAGGCCGAATGGCCAATGTGATGAATGTGAACATGTGTATGTGTGATAAGGCCGAATGGCCAATGTGATGAATGTGAACATGTGTATGTGTGATAAGGCCGAATGGCCAATGTGATGAATGTGAACATGTGTATGTGTGATAAGGCCGAATGGCCAATGTGATGAATGTGAACATGCATATATGAGATAAGGCCGAATGGCCAATGTGATGAATGTGAAAGTGTATATATGTGATAAGGCCGAATGGCCAATGTGATGAATGTGAAAGTGTATATATGTGATAAGGCCGAATGACCAATGTGATGGATGTGGAAGTGTATAAATGTGATAAGTCCCGAAGGGCAATTGTGTCAGTACTATATCCGGGTTAAAACCCCGCAGGCTTTATGCGAGAATATTATCCTGATTAATGTCCGTAGGCTTCGTGCTCGTACTATATCCGAGCTTTAAAGACCCGACGGCTAAATGCTAGGATTCAAGTAAGACTTTGATATTGAGTATCTGCATTAAGTTACCATCAAATAAGTATTATGTATTCAAGATGTTCAGGTACGTATTACTTACTCATCGGTGGAGTGATTTCGAGGTGAATTATCAGTATCAAGGAGGTAGGTAAATGTGATTAATATTATAACTCCAAATGTGAGAATGATCTAATTGGTAATGGTATGTTTGTATAATAAAGTATGCGATGAAATATTCTTATGTATTAGTGCATATTCTACCCAAAAGCCTTATGATCTGAGTATGGGTTGGGTTGAGCTAGATGTGCCAGTACAAGGTAAGGATTATGATTTGTAAGCTTACATATATGTGATAAGGAATATGTTGGTTCTTTATGTGCCTATGGTAATTTAGTACTTGTCATGTTGAAATACTTAAAAGTATGGATGTGATTATGAACAAGTGGAAAGGATTATTGAAAGTTAAAAATCGATGAAGAATGTGCTTTGGAAATATTTGACCATCTAGGTCATTATTATTCGAAAGTATATATGTGGAAGCCAAGTGTTGCGTTTAATGATATTATAGATCGAGATGAAGCTCTAGATTAACTTCATCGAATAGTTGAAATGAATGACCAATGATAGTGATTGAGAACACTTTGTTTTGCTTAAAACTTACTAAGCATTAAATGCTTACTCCGTTCTTTGAATCTCTGTTTTATAGATTTTGGTTCGTCACCTATCGGACTCGGGATTATTGAAGTCGAAGTCGCCCACACTATCAAAACCCTTTTGGTACACTTTTGGTTGAACTTTGAAAATGGCATGTATAGGACTACCCTTTTTGTTGTGGGTCATGGACCCTTTGGATTTGTATAATTTTGGATAGCCATGCGAAAATGGCTTATATATGTTTGAGCATAATGTTATAATCATTTGGTATGGATATGCTTAACAAGGATTGGCCATGGGAATGGTTAATCACTATCATAATTTGTGCTATTTATGCTAAAAGGGCTAGTTGAATCATGGAAACTATGAAATAGGTAAAGTCTACCTTAAAGGCAGATGCTGACAGCAGCAGTGATGTAGATTTGGAAAATTACTAAAAATAGTAGGAATGGAATTAAATAGTGAATAAATTATGCAAACGAACCTTGATGAATCTATTTTCATAGGAAAGTAACGAAATGATCATATGAACAGTATATTATGAGATGCTAAAGTTTTCGTGAGACAGGGCCAGAACGGTTTCTGGATTCCCTGTTCCGACTTTGGAAATTCATTATAAATTAACCAGAGATAATTAGAAGTCATTCCTTATATGAATAGATTCCTTTTTGAGTCTAGTTTCTATAGAAACAAACTACATCAGTATTGAATCCCTTTACAGGGAGATATCCAAGTCGTAATGCGCAAAGGTCAGTGTAGTCGAACCCTGTAACATGGGAGACTTTGACTAATAAACTGTACTAATTGGCCCAACCAAAAATTCTAGAAAAAAATTTGTAGATGAATATATGAGTCTAGTTTCAGGGAAAAATCACGAAACTGATTTTCGGGTTGTGAAACTCAAGATATGATTTTTAAGACGACAGTGACGCAGTTAGCCAGCTTGCCTGGAAGAATTTAAAATGGATTGTGCAAAGAAGTGATTTAAGTCTGCAAACCCCTCGTGTCCGACTCCGGCGACGGACTCGGGTACGGGGTGTTACATTAAATTCACCTAACATATGTCCAATATTGTCCACTTACTTTACCAATGGTATAATTACCATGCAAGGACCCTTATTTTAAAAGCCAAGGCCAAATAACCCCATTAACAATTAGCATGAAACTTTTGTATTTTACGCGATTAAGTCCTTTTTGTAAAATCGAGCACAGAAACAGACAAATTAATTCACAGAATCTTTGCAGATAAAAATTCACATATCACAGACACAAAAAATAATATTAAAATATTTTTCTGACTCGGTTATGTGGTCCCAAAACCACTATTCCGACTAGGGTCAAAACCGGACTGTTACAATTAGTTAGCCAAATAATAACAAATTCAACAATTTATCATCTATACTAGCATGCTCGTTTCCTTGTATTCTCTATATCATTTGGTATATTCAATTGCTTAATGCTTATTTATAGTGTAATATATAGAACTTAATAGTCTAACAATAAAATGTTTAAAATCACCTATCATCATGCCAAATTTATCGTAAATACAGTTAACTAATGTACATACTGTTAACTAATCAGAAAGTGATAGTTGAGCACCAGTTCCTTTCTGTCTTTTTACAGCCTGTCAAGATTCCTCAATGGAAATGGGAGTGAGTGACTATGGATTTTGTTAGTGGGTTTCCCTTAACACCTACTAAGAAATATTCAGTCTGGGTGATTGTGGATAGACTGACTAAGACAACTCCTACCGGTTCATACAGACTATTCTTTGTAAAAGTTGGCAAGGTCATATATTTTTTAGATAGTGAGACTGCATGAGGGTATTGGTATCGATTATTTTGGATCGGGATCCTCATTTTACATCTCATTTCTAGAAGAAGCTGCATGAGGCACATGGTACTTGACTAGACTTTAGGATGACTTTTCATTCCCAGACTGATGGGCAATTTGAGCGGGTTATTCAGATCCTTCAAGATATGTTGAGGAGTTGTGTTATCGACTTCCAAGGTAGTTGGGAGGAGCACTTGCTGTTAAAAGATTTTCGTATAATAACAACTTTTAGTTTAGCATATAGATGGCACCTTACGAGGCATTGTATGGTTGAAAGTGTCGAACACCTTTATGTTGGACCTAGTTGGATGAGAAGAAAATGTTGGGATCGGAATTGGTTTAAGAGACAAAGGGTATTATTAGGCTGATTCAAGATAGACTGAAAGCGGCTTCGAATAGATAGAAGTTGTATACGGATTTGAAGAGGAAATACACATAGTTTAGTGTCAAGAATCATGTATTTCTAAAGGTTTTGCCATGGAATAAGGTTTAAAGGTTTGGTTGGACGGGCAAGTTAAACCTAAGGTTTATTGGGCCTTATATGATCCTTAATAGAATTGGATCGGTGCCTTATTATTTGGAGATACCTCTTGAGCTGGATCGTATCCACAACATATTCCATGGCTCTATGTTGAAGCAGTACCGATCTGACCCACTTCATGTGGTTCTGATTGAGGAGTAGAGGTGAGTCCGAATTTATATTTTGTGGAGGAACCAATTCAGATCTTAAAGCAGAAGGTTAAAGTTCTGAGGAAAAAGTGGATTCCACTGGTAAAAGTTTTGTGGTAAAATCATGGCACTAAGGAGGCTAATTAGGAGTCAGAGGACTCGATTCATCAACAATCTTGCTATTTGTTCGGATTACGTAAATTTCGATGATGAAATTTCTTTTAAGGGGTACAATTGTTATGCCCTATTTTATTTAGTTAATGTTAGTTTATGAACAAGATCGAGTGCTAGCCTTGTGGTTAAGAATAAGTGTCGCTTTCCTTGAGACCTAAGTTCGAGTCGCTTCTCTAGAATTTTTATTTTAAATTCGGTACACCCCTTGGTCAACCCTCATTGCCACCCAAATTACTTACCATAACACAAACATTCTTTCCTCCCTTTTCTTCTTCTTTCCTTCCTTATGTTCTCCCCATTTCACTCCCTTTCTTCCATCCCTTTCCTTACTTTCCCCTTGTTTCTCTCCTTTCCTTTTTCCTCCCTTTGACTAAACCTTATCCCTAGTAGCAAATGAGTCAACCATTTTGTTTTCGTTCATCCTTTCTCTCCTTTATTCTTTTCTCTCTTCACTACCACCTTCTGCCACCATATTTTCCTTTTCCCACCACTCTAACCACAATTTGCTGCCACTGCACCACGACATAACAACTCTTGCACCGCCACCCTTCCCCTTTTTCCCTTTTTTTTCCACCACCACTCCACCGCTGCCACCACCATCACCACCTATTTTTCTCCTTTTTTTCTCTTTTTTTTTTCTTTTAGTTATAACTGAATTTCCTTTACTCTTCTTTTCTTTCAAATTGATACATGATATTTCTACCCATCTTTTCTTTATTTTTGTTTCTTCTGTAATAGCCCGATTTTGGGCCTGGTCAGAATAGTGGTTTTGGGACCACAAATTTGAGGCTGAGAAATTATTTTTATTATTATTTTGGTGTCATAGTATGATTATATGAGTGCATGAAAATTTTGATGAGTGAATTTCAGCGATTCCATGCTTAATTGTGAAAAAGGACTAAATCGCGTAAAGAAAAATGTCTTATTTTACTAGATAGATATACCAAATAGCTAGAGAACCAAAATTAAGGGTCTTTAAAGTGAAAATAGGCCTTTTTATAGATGATGGCCAGCCATAGGGTCAAGAAAAATCAAGTGGTCAAATGGTTAAGTGAGTTGGTGACTAAATTTTGACTAGAAATAAAAATAAAATAAAGAAAGAAGGATATCATCTTTTCACCTTCTTCAACACTAAAATTTTCAGCTATTCTAAGGGTTTTGGAAGCTTGAAAACTTTTAGCCACTTATTCCTCTCTCAAGTAAGTGATTTTCATAACCATTCTTGATAATTTTTGTACTTTTGGAACCCTTGTAGCATGAGCTAACTAATGAGAGGACCATTTTGCAAAATGGTTGATAGTGTAGGGATTTGCCATGAAAGAATTTATGATGTTTGTTGAGTTTTTATGGAAGAAAATGAACCTTGGTTGCTAAATAAACAACTTTTGTGAAAGGACTTCTCATGAAAACCCTAATAGGACCATTTTGTAAAGTTTATAAAATATATGGTACTTTTGTGAAATAATGGAAATTTTGAGTTGCTATAAGAGGAAAAAAAAGTTCGGCTAGGCTTAAGATATGAAGAAATTCGATAAAATTTGATTTTCATGCTTAGGGGTAAAATGGTCATTTTGTGAAAGTCTAAGGGAAAATGGTTATTTTGCCAAAAATGTGAATTTTTTATTGTCTAAATTTATTTAGTGCTTAAATGAGTGAATTTTTATTATGTTAGATCAAGAAATACGAAAATCGGACTTGGACCAGGGAAAGGCCAAGCTTATGAATAGGTTGATTAGCTGCTCACCTTTTGTAAGCCAAGGTAAGTTGTACGTAAATAATGCTAATTAATTATTATCATGTATTGTATGATTAGTATGGTATGAATTGTTGATTTTTGTTGTGAATGAGAATTTGTATAATGAAGACTTCCAGTTGAACATTAGGAATGACATTGGGTGATATGTGTGCTAATGTAAGACATGTCTGGGACATGCATCGGCCACATGTTGGTAGCCAGTGTAAGACATGTTTGGGACATGCATTAGCCTCAAGATATACAAGCCAATGTAAGACATGTCTAGGACATGCATCAGCCTCGAGATATACAAGCTAGTGTAAGACTTGTCTAGGACATGGCGTCAGCTTGTTGTGTCTCAGTGTAAGACCTGTCTGGAACATGGCATCGACACCGATAGATGAGAGCCAGTGTAAGACCTATCTGGGACACGGCATCAGCGTTGATATATGAAAGTCAGTGTAAGACCTGTCTAGGACATGGCATCGACTTTGATGTGCTAGCCGTCGGTATCTTATCCCTTGTTTGAGGCTAATGAATATCTTGTAGTATTCCAAATGGTTCAGCAGAAGATTTATGATTTATATCAAAATGAGAGAACTTATGACCATGTGGTGAGTGGTACAGGTACCTAAATGAGAATTTTGAAATACGAGCTTCATTTACGTTGTATGTTTAGTAAGGAAGGAAAGTGAGTAAGTTATGCTTATGACCATCTATGTATTTTTCATGAAGTATGAAGGTGAATTCAATCAACGTTGTATGCTTGGTGAGAGATGAATATGAACAATTAATATTTATGAATCCTCACTTTCATGTGCAAATTGAGTTATATTGGGAGTATGATCCCTTATGGTAACTTTTAGTTATTTCATTATTTACATGCGACTTACTAAGCTTTATGCTTACCTCTTTTCCTTTCCATTTCCTTGTAGTGATGCCAAAGTAATTCGTGGATTATCTCCTTATGTCGGAGAAGCCAGTCACACTATCCCTGAAGCATTTGGTATAGGTAGTTTTATTAGTTTGATTATGGCATGTATAGGAACTAGTCTTTTTTGTAATGGTCACATTGTTATGGGCCAAACGAGTAGCTTGTCATAGCTATTGAGTCATTTTGCATGATGCCATGAATGGTGGCTAATATTGGTTATTGATAAATGAATGTGATGATCTTCTTTTGGGGAATGAGTAAATTGAATGATTTTGTATGTTGTTGAGTTGTTTGTGAATAAGTAGAGTGGCTCTAATGTGTGAAATTGTTTGGTTAGGGGCTGATTTAACCATGTGGTTGTGTATGAAATTGGTTTGTCTTAGTGTAGTATGGCCTGGTGCAAGTAAAGGTGGCAAAAAGCTTGGTAGATAATGTAACGCCCCGTACCCGAGACCGTCGCCGGAGTCTAACACGAGGTGTTAACAGACTTAATTCATTACTTAAACAGCTCAAACAATTTATTTTTAAAATTTTCAGTCAAGCTAGCAATCTGCATCACATTCGCTTAAAAATTCATATCTCGAGTTCCAAAACTCTAAATCCAATTCTGTAAATTTTCCATGAAACTAGATTCATATAGCTATTTACTAATTGTTTTCTAGAATTTTTGGTCGATCAAATTAGTACAGTTTATTAGTTAAAGTCTCCCCTATTTCAGGGTTCGACTGCTCTGACCTCTCTTCACTAAAAAATAATTATCTCACAGTACAGAACTCGGATAATGTTCTTGTTGATTTATCTTGAAAATAGACTCATTATGGATTTTAAAAATATAATTTTGAGCCTCTAAATATTTTTCTCCAAATTTTTGTGATTTTCAAAAGTCAGAACAGGGGATCACATAATCATTCTGAATCAGTCTCACAAAAACAGAAATATCTCAAAATATAGAACTCTTTTGCTTGTATGTTTCTCTTATATGAAAATAGACTCATTAAGCTTTAATTTGATATCTCATTCAGTCTCTGATTAAAGTTATACTATTTTTGGTGATTTTTCAAAATCACGTCACTGCTACTGTCCAAAACAGTTTTATTGCTAATTCACTCTTTCACACTTTCTTTGTATTAACCTCATTTTAACATACATATCACAAATCATTTTCACCACATTTCATACATCACAAATATAGGCCCATGATCACAAGGTCACCATAAAATCATCCTCATGTATAACTTACTTGTTTATAACCTTACCACATCCTGGTCACTTAATGAATACATCATTCACATAACCAAGTTCTTGCACTTATTCATCACAAAACTCACAAAGCAATACATAGAGAGTCTCCCGTTGAACACTTTGGATCAATCCTCGATACTTGGTGGTTTCAGCACATAGCTCCACCCATCATATAGTTCGGCTCTCTTGTACACATGGTGAACACTTAGTACCACCCATGTGACCTAGCCAGTTTATCTCGTAGCTCTCTTGTCTACATGGTGTCCTTCACTTGGAACCACGCATGCGACCTAGCTACATATATCCCGTAGCTCTCTTGTCTACATGGTGTACACATAGTATCACCCATGCACCTAGCTACATCATAATGTCTTGTAGCTCTCTTGTACACATGATGTGCACTCAGCACTATACATGTGACCTAGCTACATACCATCTGTATCATCCAATCTTTGCGAAGGTTCAACCGGGATCTCTCCCTCTTTTCCAACAATTTCACCAATCAAGTAATTATTCACAAACATATTTCCAATATTTTTATAAAATATCATAATACAAGTAATAGTGATGTATTACTTACATATAAACTTACATCACATTTAATATCAATGCAATAACATTAAATTACACATTGTCTTATTAAAAATCATATGAACTTACAATTTCCCATAATATCCATAATCATAGAAATCACATTTATGTATGATAATTCAATGCACTTCATGTACCATAGACATATTTTTAAATCAATTCATAAACTTGGCACCATAATCATTTAATTTAACATAATTCAATTAATTCACTAAATTTAACTTTCAAATATAAATTACAGCATTATTGTTGTATTATTATCATACCAACTTACATACTTTCAACACCTCGGAGATCATAGTAAATATATCAATTTTACATTGAAACATGCATAAATTAATGCTTATTATACATATGAACTTACCTTGATATTAAAACGGCCATTTTACCAACTTTCCTAATTTTCAATTTTTCTCTGATTCTAGGTTCAAATCTCGTTTTCCGGGATCTAAAACATCATATTTTACTTATTTAATTAATGTACTATTCAAAACAGTCCTTAACTCAAACTTTGGAAAAATTATAATTTTGCCCCTAAACTTTTGCATATTTACACTTTTGCCCCTAGGCTCGGGAATTAAACTTCATCCCTTATTCTTATGTTTTATGACATGATGATCACTTTTCCCTTCTATGGCAACATCAAATTCTCACTCTAACATATACTTATGACTATTAGGTATTTTTACCGATTAAGCCCTTTTCCTCGTTTTCACTTAAAACCGAGTAGCACAAGTTGTCTAACATAACTTAAAACCTTATATTGTATCATAAAACACCAGAATACACAAATTTTACCTATGGGTATTTTTCCAAATATGAACCCTAGGTTGAATTATTGCTAGCATAAGCTAAATCAAGTTACTGGGACTCTAAAAACGTAAAGAACTTGAAAAACGGGGTTAGAACGGGCTTACAATTGAGCTTGGGAAGCTTGAAAACCCTAGCCATGGAGTCTCCCTTGGTATACACGTCCATGGTGAAGAAGATGAGCAAAATTGGCTTTTAATTTTGTATTTTAATTCATTTCACCCCTAAATGACCAAAATACCCTTACTACTAAACTTTCCAAAAATTCCATCCATGTCCAATTTTTTTGACCAAATTTACGGATCTTAATTTGGAGCTCTGTAGCTCGAATTATAAATAATTAATTGACTATGACTCGTGTGGACAGTTTGATGTGAACATTTATTAGTAAATTGTGAAATCGTACTTACAAGAATGCTATATACATTAAGGATGTGGAATGGAGAGGAGGAGGAGGAAAATAAATATATGTGGAATACATGGAAACTATGGTATATGAAATATTGATATAATGAAATAAATAATATGTGTTTATAAGAAAACAAAAAGAGAATGTTATGTTTAATGACATGTATATATATATGACTAGTCTTAATGTAATGCTTGTTGGGTATGGAATTGAATTGAAATGTTTCAGGAAAACATGTTATTCTGTGCATCTGAATCGTGGTATTTTATAAAGATATGATCTAGCTTTAAATATGAATGCTTGATGATTAAGCTGAAGATATTTGGTAAGATGATAATCTTGGTATAAATGTATAAGTGGTACTATAATAAACAAGGTAAAATGAGTATGAGAGACACATGTATGATGACATACAAATGCTATGTTTGTGGTTTAATTGAGGATGTTTAATCATTAAATGAATACCATGTTATATAAGTGTGTAAGAGATCAAGGTTGACCAAAGCTTGGAAAATAGCCTAGGTATATTCCACACAGGCAGAGACACGACCATGTGTCTCAGCCGTGTATGGAACACGACTTTGGGACACGGGCATGTGGAGCCTTAAAGCATGAAATTTCCAAGATTTTCGTAAGTTCTCGGTTTAGTCCCAAACCCTTGCTAAAGTATGTTTTGGGCTCCATAGACTCAAATAAGGGACTATGTGTAAGAGAATGAATGCTTTGAAATATGAATAAAATTTTATGGCTCGTATTTTAGTTTAATGTTTGTATGTTTGTCTGGTAACGCATCGTACCTTAGCCCGGCCTCGGATACGGGTAAGGGGTGTTACAGATAGCCTATTTTTGTCCACACGACTAGACACAGGTGTGTGCCTAGGTTGTGTGTGACACACGGTCAGCCCCATGGGCGTGTTGTTCGGCCGTGTGTCCCCTGCACCTTGAAATTTGCAAGTCAGTATGCATGGTAGTAAACACACGGGTAGAGACATGGCTGTATGTCTCAAGCATGTGGAGGACACGGCCTCTAACCACGGGCATGTGTCTTGGCCGTGTGCCCCTAATTGGTTGCTGATGTCAGAAACAGAATATCAAGGTTTTTACACACAGGCTGCGACACGGTCGTGTCATGGTATGTGAGGGACATGGGCTATAAACATGGGCGTATGCTCATCCGTGTGAAAACCCCTGTAGGTTCAAATTTAGAATTAATTCTACACGGGTTGGGGGCACGAGCGTGTCTCTTGTGCTTAGGCTATGTGAACCACACAAGCCCTAAGCACGACCATGTCAAAATGGCCACACGGTTGTGTCGCCTTTCCACACGGGCGTGTACCCCTTTTTCAAGTAACCTATTTCAAAGTTTTCAACGATGTTCAGATTAATCCTGGATCGTTTCCTAAGTATGATTTGGGCCTTGTAGGCACATATTAAGAATTTCTAGATTAAGAGTAGAAAGTTTTGAATTTGATCTAGTTTTTAGAACTGGAAAATGATTGCATGCATGCATTTAAGTCAGGTAATGCCGCGTGCCCGGTCCCGGCCTCGGACTTAGGTAAGGGGTGTTACATTTAGTGTTATCAGAGCTATTGGTTTGTCGATTCTAGGACTAAGCTAGTGTGAGTACGAGTCTAGCTATACATGCCATAGTTGTATATTAATAGTGTGACGACTCTTAACAAAATCAATTGTTTTTTTATATATAGTAAATGGATCCTGACGTGGCTACGGTAGATGATATGGAAAATAATGCGCCGACTTCCGCTGAACGGACTGCACTTGTAGATAGTGGGCCCGTGACAATGTGTTGAGGCAGAGGGGCTAGAGAATCTTACCTCCACATGATGGATCCATGGTACTCGGAGTTCGTTTGTGTGAATCCGAATACTCCACCTCCCCCACCTCCTTCAATTCCTCAGCTTGCCCCTATGGCTCCCTATGGAGCAGACATGATTAGGAGATAGAAACCTCTAGTAGACAGAATCTGTAAGCATGGGGCTGAGGAATTCTGGGAGAACATTGATGATGACCCAGAAAGAATAGAGTTTTGGTTAGAAAATACCATTAGGGTATTTGATGAGCTATCATGCACATTCGAGGAGTGCATAAAGTGTATCGTGTCACTCCTGTGAGATTCAGCCTATCAGTGGTGAAATACTCTCATTTCCATTATACTGAGAAAAAGGGTAACTTAAGGATTCTTCCAAGAAAAATTATGGAAGAAGTACATTAGCCAACGGTTTATCAATCAAAGAGGAAATAATTTCTCGAGCTAAAGCTAGGCCGTATGACAGTGACAGAGTATGAGCGCGAATTTGTGACGCTCAACAAATATGCATGGGAGTACGTATCCATAGAAGCTACAATGTGTAAGAGGTTCAAAGATTGGTTGGCATCTTAGAGTTAAGAAAATTCGTGGTACTTGTTAGAAAGCCTACAAGGCCGAATAATTGGCCAAGGAAAGAGAAGACTGAACATTAAGTCCCGTGGCTCAAAGAAGAGACAGATGGGGAACTCACATTAGACCTCATCCAAGAGATAGATAGAGTTTCCTACTCAATCAAATGTGTAAGTGGGGTTCTCGAGCAAAAGTAAGAATAAGCAGCATGGGGTGACAAAAGCCTAAACCACTTCTATTGTGAGTGTTGGTAGTGATCGCCTGGATCGACCAGAGTGTCCTCTGTGTGGTAGGCATCATTTTGGTGAATGCTGAGGTAGTGAAAAGGGCTTTTTCAAATGTGGACCGCTTGACCATTTTATCCATAGTTGTCCCGAGATGTGCGAGAAAAAATAGAGATCAAGCTGTAAGATCGGGTAATGCACCTTCGAGGGGTAGACCACAAAAGAACTTGGGAAGTGGGGCTGGCAGCCGAGGTACACCTAAAGATTCCACTGTTAGGTCCGAGGGTAGATCACCTACAAGGACTTATGCTATACGTACCAGTGAAGAGGCAGACTCTCCCAATGTGATATCGAGTACCTTTTCTATCCATGATATATTTTTCATTGCTTTGATTGACCCGGGGTCTACCCATTCTTATATTTGTATAAAATTGATACCCCATATGAATATGCTAGTCGAGTCCACTGAATTTGTGGTAAAACTGTCCAACTCGTTAGAAAAACATGTTTTAGTTGACCAAATATGTAGAAATTGTCCTTTGACAATTAAAGGTCATTGTTTTCCGGCTATTTTGATGTTATTGCCGTTTAATGAATTTGATGTAATCCTTGGAATGGATTGGTTAAATTCTCATGGTGTTGTAGTGGACTGGAGACGAAAAGTTATTGAGTTGAAATATGGGAGCGGGGATGTTGTTCAGGTTGAAACGGGTGAATTAGACAATTCGCCTATAGTGATATCGTCCATGTCGGCAGTGGGATATTTGAGAAAAAGGTATGAAGCTTACCTCACTTTTGTATTGAATACTCAAGCATCTGAATTGAAGATCGAGTCAGTACTAGTGGTATGTGAGTTCACAGATGTGTTTCCGGAGGAATTACCCAGATTGCCTCTAGTGAGGAAGTTGAATTTGGAATTGAGTTAGTCCTTGGTACGACACTCATCTTGATTAATCCGTATAGGATGGCTCTGACGGGGTTAAAGGAGTTGAAAGTTCAGCTACAAGAGTTAACGGATAAAGGTTTTGCGAGACCGAGCTATTCTCTGTAGGGTGCTCCGGTACTTTTTGTGAAAAAGAAAGACAGGTCGATGAGGCTATGTATAGACTACAGACAGCTTAACAAGGTGACTGTAAAGAACAAGTATCCCTTGCTTACGATAGACGATTTTTTTGACCAATTGAAAGGAGCCACCGTTTTTTCCAAGATAGACTTAAGGCCTGATTATTACCAGCTCAGAATAAAGGAACAAGATGTACCGAAAATCGCATGTAGGATGAGGTATGGGCACTACGAGTTCCTTGTTATGCCTTTTGGTTTGATGAATGCCCCTACGGTATTTATGGACTTCATGAACCGCATTTTCTGGCCATATTTGGATAAGTTCGTGGTGGTATTTATCGATAATATATTAATTTATTCTAGAGATGAGAGTGAAGACGCGGAGCATTTACGAACTATTTTGCAGACCTTGAGGGATAAGTAGATGTATGCCAAGTTTCGTAAAAGTGAGTTTTGGCTTCGAGAGGTAGTGTCGGGTGACGAAATTAGAGTTGGCCCGAGTAAGATCTCGGCTATTGTTGAGTGGAAATCGTCGAGGAATGTGTCGGAGAATAGAATCTTTCTAGGCTTGGCAGGGTACTACAGACGGTTTGTTAAATGGTTCTTGATGATAGCTACTCCGATGACTAGACTGCTACCAAAAGAGGTCATGTTCGAGTGAACGGATAAATGCCAACAAAACTTTGAGACATTAAAGACCTTGTCGACTGAGGCCCCAATTTTAGTGCAATCGAAATCGGGAAAAGAGTTTGTTGTATATAGCAATTCCTCCTTGAATGGATTGGGGTGCGTACTCATGCAAGAAGGTAAGGTCATAGCTTACGCTTCGAGACAGTTGAATCCACATGAGAAAAACTACCTGAAGCACGATTTAGAGTTGGCCGCCATCATGTTCCCGTTGAAAATTTAGAGACACCATTTGTTGGCGACAAATGTCGAGTGTTCACCAACCATAAAAGCCTCAAGTATTTGATGACTCAGAAGGAGTTGAACCGACGACAACAGAAATGGTTGGAGTTGATAAAAGACTACGAGTTGATAATCGACTACCACCCAAGAAAGGCGAATGTAGTCGCTGACGTGTTGAGTAGAAAGTCATTATTTGCCTTGAGGGCCATGAACACTTAGTTGTCTATGGCCAATGATGGTTCGGTTCTAGTAGGACTGAGAGTTAGACCGATGTTCCTTCAAGAGATCCGTGAAGCTCAGAAGGGTGATAAGGAATTACAAGCCAAGATGACTCAGAACAAGATAGATTGTGAACCAGACTTTTGGATTGGTACCGATGGGCGTATAATGTTCAAAGATAGGGTTTGTGTACCCAAGGACAATGAGCTTATTTAGAGGATTCTACGAGAAGCACATAATGGTTACTTGTCCATCCATTCAGGTAGCGTGAAAATGTATAACGACTTGAGGAAGATGTACTGATGGTCAGGAATGAAAAGAGACATTCCGAAGTTTGTTTCTAAGTGTCTAGTTTGTCAGCAAGTGAAGGTCAAATTCCAAGTACCTTCGGGTTTACTTCAACCTGTAATGGTTCCCGAGTGGAAATGGGATCGTGTAACCATGGATTTTGTGTCAGGGTTGCCTTTGACACCAAGGAAAAAGGATTCCGTTTGGGTTGTTGTTGATAGGCTTACCAAATCGGTACATTTTATATCGGTGCGTACCAACTATTCCCTTGAGAAATTGGCTGAATTGTATGTTTCTGAGGTCGTGAGACTTCATGGAATACCCTTGTTGATTATTTCAGATAGAGATCCGAGATTTACCTTGCAATTTTGGAAGAAGTTACAAGAGATGTTGGGAACAAAACTGAATTTTAGTATGACTTTTCACCTGTAAACCGACAGCCAGTCAGAAAGAGTGATTCAGATCTTAGAAGACATGTTGGGAAAAGTACTTACCATTGGGAACAATAGTTATCAGTCAAGTCTGAAAATGGCGCCTTATGAGGCTTTATATGGACTCAAGTGTTGGACACCCTTATATTGGACTCAACTTAAAGAAAATCAGATTCACGGGGTTGACTTAGTCAAAGAAATTGAAAAGAAAGTTAAGGTGATTAGCGACTATTTGATGGCTGCTTCGGACAGAGAAAAATCCTATATGGATTTGAAATGAAAGGAAATTGAGTTTCAAGTCGGTGATAGGGTGTTTTTGAAAATATCCCTGTGGAGGAAAGTCCTCAGATTTGATAGAAAGGGCAAGTTGAGTCCTCGTTTCATAAGACCTTATAAGATTACTGAGAGAGTAGGACCTGTTGCCTACTTATTGGCTTTTCCCTCAGAGTTGGAAAATATTCACGACGTGTTTCATGTGTCCATGTTACGTCAATATAGATTAGACCCTTCGCATGTGATTGCGCTAACAGAGGTTGAGTGATCGCGTGATTCGTAACAAGTAATAAATATTTATAATGAAGATCAAACCTAGACTAACTATTATCACGAAGAAAAGGCAAGCGCACCTATCGAACAATAGTATAGTAACGACAAGACCGGGATATCGTACCCAAGGGAACCAAAAGAACTAGTAATAACTATCTTTTTATTATCTAACCTAGAAATAAAATGGTTTGTTTATTAAACTAATTATCTAAACTAATTAACTAATTTAATTAAAGCAAAGAGAAAATTTGGAAAAAGACTTGAAGAGAAGCAATTGATAAAGATGACACCCAAGGAGGAATCCACCTAGATTTCACTTGTTATCTGACTCTGAACCGGACGATTTATTCACTTGACATGATTCGTGAGACTCCCTAACCTATGTTATTATCCCTTTCGAGACTAATAATGTCTAACCCTCAGTTGAATTAATCAAAATCTCTTTCTTAATTAAAACCCCTAGGGAAGCAGTAAATCACTCTATGGACTCCCATATTAGGTTTCACCCTAATCCAGCAAAATCTTGTAACCCTATTTCTAGGCGTTCGATCAAATCTGCTTAATTATGTCAAATCTACTCTTAGGCAGGGTCTATTCCTCCTCTACATAAGCACATCAAATCATGAATTAATTCCCGGAATATTAACTCAAGCATTAAGAACACATAATTAAGAACAAATCAAGTATTTATCACACAGTTCAGATAATAATAACAAGATCCATCATAGGTTTTATCCCCCTTAGGTATCTAAGGGGTTTAGTTCATAATAAAATAAGAGTACATCTCAAAAGTATGAAAATAACAAAACATAAAGAAAACTCTAAAACCCCTGAAGGAATTCTGAAAGAGATCTTCAGTCTTGGAGTAGCTCCGGCTTTTGAAATGGATCGTCTGGCTTTCTTCAAGTAATTCCTGGCGTGTGGTTCTATATTCCAGAAAAGTTCTAGAAAAAGCGGCCTCCTTCTAGGTCACACTTAGGGTGTTTATATAGGCTTTGGATTGGCTTTCTTCCTCCGTAAGTACCCTTTTCCGTGTAAAATACAACTCTTTGAAAAAGGGACACGCCCGTGTGCCACGGCCGTGTGACGTGTTTACTAGGCCGTGTTCGATCTGTTGAATTGCACACGGCCGTGTAGGCTCAATGGCCAAGCCGTGTGAATCATGAAAACCTTGGTCGACACCCCCGTAGGACACAGGCGTGTGAAATGCCCGTATGGCAAGGCTTAGGCCGTGTCATCTTCTCGATTTGGTCTATTTTGTCCCTTTTTAGCTCATTTTTTGGCTTCTTTCGACTCTTGGTGCTCTCCTGAGTACAAAACATGAAATAACCAAATTAAGAGCACCAAAATCCACAAATCTAGTAATAAACATCCATAAATATGCTAAGTATTTGGGGTATAGATATGTATAATTTGGCGTTTATCAAATACCTCCACACTTAAGCATTTGCTTGTCCTCAAGCAAAATTCTCATTTACTGCTAGAATTTATTCTTCTCAATCACATAATCATTACTGATAATGTTACAAGTTATTTCACAGAAAATCATAGAGTGAGAATTCAACTATAGGGGCATTAACAGCCTCAAACAATCTAAATCGAATATTTTGATAATAAAATCATAGGTAATCTCCTTCCTTTAAGTAATTAACTTTAGTCCTAAATATACAAGAGATGACATCCTCACTAAAGATTCACTCAAATCACTCAAAGTGTTTAAGGTTCAAGATTAAGCACTCAATTGTCTAACATGAAAAGTTATTACCATAGGCTTGCATGAAAATCAAATCTCCACCACTTGTAAATGATATGATACACTAATCAAAAGGTCTTTGCATTGTTGTAACGAGGTTTAGGTTACAGGTATGGATACAAGCTGAAGAGACAAAGGTTAGAATCAAGATAATTTCAATATATTACCCCACTATCAAAAACTTAATTACTGAACCACAAACAAATATCTAGAACTATTTTACATGAGTTCATGACAACTTTAGCTTGCTGAGAATTACAATATAATACTGAGTTTTTTATTTTTTATTTATTTTGTTTTAAGAACAAATCAAGTTGATACAATATAGAAATCATACTTCATGATTCAGTAACAAGGTGAACATAGCGAGGTAACAATATTAAATTCAATCTCGATAAAAAGGGTCAAATTCAATAGGAGGATTTCAACAATAATGGGTTAATAGGTTAATGATGAGGGTTAATCAATGAAAAAGGGTTAGTAGGCTCAAGGGGTTTCACTAAGGGTTTAATTATGTGGGAAGGCTTTTTATGGAGTAAATGGGTTAAATCCTAAGTGCCTTTATCATCTCAGTATATCAAATCATACGTGTGATCTCGATATGTATAATTAAAGCAAGTTCTATAATAACAGTTCAATGTTGACACACTCAAACCACAAAAGAAGTGAGCAAGAAAGAAAGCTATATGCTCAAAAGGCTCAAAAATCTCACCAAAAATTTGGGTTTTTGATGTCATTCCTGTATACTTAAGATTTCAAGATAATACCTCAATTTAGGAAAATAAAAAAAATTTAGTTCTCAAAATATCAACTTATCATGCTCGATTCTTTAAGGTCCTATAATCAAATAATCATGCATAATTTCCTTGGTCTAATTCACAACATATCAAAAATAATTATAGATCAATCAGAATTCATTCTATCAATATTATAAGAAAATCACTTAAGCACAAGACCAAATTCAGGGATTTGAGGATAATGCAAAAAGTTAGGTTTCATGTTCACCCCCCCCACACACTTAAGATGTACATTGCCCTCAATGTACATAGATAGATTATTCAGAATAAAGAAAATCATAAGAGGAAGGGAGGTGAAACTCCCTGTTTTATGGATGCGGAGCTTGATTCTGAGGATGGAGTGTAACACCCCTTACCTGTGTTTGACGCCAGAACAGGGTACGAGGCATTACCGGACTTAATCACTAATCATCGTATAAAAACCGATTCATAATTAATAACATAATCAAGACTATCTACATTAAATGACTTTATACAATAGAGACCTTCAAATAACATAGGTCAGTATTTTAAGCCAATTCCTAGCAACTTAATAATAATTAAACGAGTCTCCATACATGCCAAAGACTTAAAATACTTTAAAACCTTTATATATCGATCAATAGTTTGATAGTGTGATTTAACCTCCAGCGACCTCCAACTCAAGCTAACATCTACGACACTATAGGAAAAAGGAAAGGAAGGGAGTAAGCATTATAGCTTAGTAAGTAAGTATGTAAATATTAATAAACAATACATTATCATACTTTAAACAAAGTCACAATATGTTCCCGAAATATTACCATCACAAACACACATACTTTCACTATTACAATCATAAACAGGTTCAAAATAAGTTGTCTAGCAGAGTACTAGAAACTAAATTATTTATTTCTGGAGCTATAGAACTCCTAATTACAAACCGTTAATTTTCCTTGAAACTAGATTCACATATATTCTTACCATAAAATTTTAAAAATTTTTTGTCTAGCCAATTAGTACAGTTTATTCATTGAAGTTACCCCTATTTCACTGCTCAACTATTCTGACCACTCTTCACTACGAATCAATTTTTTCCTTGTACAGAACTAAAAAGATGTTCTTGTTTATTTCATTTGAAACTAGACTCATTAATAATTTTAAGCATAAAAATTATATCCCCTAATTATGTTTTTACAATTTTTAATTATTTTTCCAAGTCAGAACATGGGATCACGTAGTCATTTTGAACCAGTCTCTCAAAAACTTAAATATCTCATAATATAGAATTCCTTTGCTTGCTCTATTTCTGTTATATGAAAATAGACTCATTAAGCTCTAATTTGATATCTCATTCTATCTCTGATTAAATTTCTACTATTTATGGTAAATTTTTAGATTCACGTCACTGCAGCTACCTAGAACAGTTTTATTGTCAATTTTGATTTTTCCAATTTTAATTGTATTCATCACTTTCCCATAACAATCTTTCCAATTTCCAATCACATATCGAGCATATTGCTCATAAGTTACACACATATATACTCACTTATCATCACAAAGTCATACACAATTTCATTTAATCAATTTCCCAGTTGAACGCTTCGGAATAATAACAGATAAGCAATGGTATCGTACACAGCCCACCTTTAAAATCGAAGCTCTCTTGTACACATAGTGCCCTTCACTTAGCACCACTCATGTGACCTAGCTCGATTGTAGACATAATTTTGGCTCTCTTGTACACATGGTGAACACTTAGTACCACCCATATGACCTAGCCAGTTTATCTCCTAGCCGGTTGAACATTAGGAATAGATTTGGATATTCATGCCATGACATTGGGTGATATGTGTGCTAGTGTAAGACATGCCTGGGACATGCATTGGCATTAATATGAGAGCTAGTGTAAGACATGTCTAGGAGATGCATTGGCCTCGAGATATACAAGCTAGTGTAAGACCTATCTGGGACATGTCGTCAGCTTGTTGCGTGTCAGTGTAAGACCTGTCTGGGACATGGCATCGACACAGATAGATGAGAGCCAGTGTAAGACTTGTTTGGGACACGGCATCAGCCTCGATATTTGAAAGTTAGTGTAAGACCTGTCTAGGACATGGCATCGACTTTGATGTGCTAGCCAGTGTAAGACCATGTTTGGGACATGGCGTCGGCATCTTATCCCATGTTTGGGGCTAATGAATATCCTATAGTATTCCAAATGGTTTAACGGAAGATTTATGATTTATATCGAAATGAGAGAACTTATGACCATCTGGTGTGGTACAGGAACCTAAATGAGAATTTTGAAATACGAGTTTCATTTACGTTGTATGTTTAGTAAGGAAGAAAAGTGAGTAAGTTATGCTTATGACCATCTGTGTATTTTTCATGAAGTATGAATGTGAATTCAATCAACGTTGTATGCTTGCTGAGAGATGATTATGAACAATTAATATTTATGAATCTTCACTTTCATGTGCAAATTGAGTTATATTGGGAGTATGATCCCTTATGGTAACTTGTAGTTATTTCATTATTTACATGGGACTTACTAAGCTTTATGCTTACCTCTTTTCCTTTCCATTTCCTTGTAGTGCCGCCAAAGTAGCTCGTGGATCATCGCCTTATGTCGGAGAAGCCAGTCACCCTATACCTGAAGCATTTGGTATAGGTAGTTTTATTAGTTTGATTATGGCATGTATAGGAACTAGTCTTTTTGTAAATGTCACATTGTTTTGGGCCAAACGATTAGCTTGTCATAGCTATTGAGTCATTTTGTATGATGTCATGAATTGTGGCTAATATTGGTTATTGATAAATGCATATGATGATCTTCTTTTGGGAATGAGTAAATTGAATGAGTTTGCATGTTGTTGAGTTGTTTGTGAATAAGTAAAGTGGCCCTAATGTGTGAAATATTCAGTTAGGGGCTGATTTAACCATGTGGTTGTGTATGAAATTGGTTTGTCTTCGTGTAGTATAGCTTGGTGCGAGTAAATATGGAAAAAAGGCTTGGTAGATAGCCTATTTTTGTCCACATGGCTAACAGTCATGTGCCTAGGTTGTGTGTGACACACGGGCTGCCCCATGGGCATGTTGTTCAGTCATGTGTCCCCTGCACCTCAAAATTTTCAAGCCAGTATGCATGGTAGTAAATACACAGGCAGAGACACGATCGTGTGTCTTAGCCGTGTTGAGAACACGGCCTCTGGCCACGAGCGTGTCCCTTGGCCGTGTGCCCTTTATTGGTTGCTAACGTCAGAAATAGAATGTCAAGGTTTTTACACACGGGCTGCGACACGGGCGTGTGGCCAGCCATGTGAAAACCCCTGTAGGTTTGAATTTAGAATTAATTCCATACGGGTTTGGGACATAGGCGTGTCCCTTGTGCTTAGGCCGTGTGAACCACATGGGCCCTTAGCACGGCCATGTCAAAATGGCCACACAGGCGTGTTGCCTTTCCACACGAGCATGTGCCTCTGTTTCAAGTGACCTATTTCAATGTTTTCAACGGTGTTCAAATTAATCCCGGATCGTTTCCTAGGTTTGATTTGGGCCTTTTAGGTCTATATTAAGAATTTCTAAATTAAGAGTAGAAAGTTTTAAATTTGATCTAATTTTTATAACTCGGAACCGATTGCATGCATGCATGTAAGTCAGGTAATGCCTCGTGCCCGATCCCGGCCTTAGACTTGGGTAAGGGGTGTTAAATCTTTTATAGTTATTATTCCTCCACCTACTCAAGTTCTCCGTTGAACTGTAATCTTCCAATCTAATCGGTAAATTGGAAGTGACGATTAGCATAATCTAATCACAATTCTTTCTTTTTCTATTTTAGGCTAAAACTTATATATATAACGTTGATTTTATTTTCTTTTCGTTGAAGGATTCAATCCAGATCACTCAAATTTGCTTTAGCACAAGAGGATCATTGGATCTTTGTTTGAAAAGGATGATAGAGTAAGTTGATTCCCATTCGATTTCATAAGAGGATTTTATTGGACTAATCAACCAAAACTGACACATGTGTGTTATTGGTGTTTGTACCACGATTCTATGATAGAATCAAGGTGAGATTTGATTAGATCTGAAATGTAAAAGTGTGGAGGATTAGATTTAGTATCGTGGGACTTTCATTCAAGGTGTGAGTTCTAACTATTTGCGAACTCTGGATGTTTCATCCATAACTAATATATGTGTTTATTTAATAATAGTGTTAGTATAAACTCTAGCTATACTTATGAATAATCGATTGCATAAGTGTTCTTGGAGAAAAATAAGCCCTTTTTGTGATGTTAAAACATGCCACTGTTTTGTTATTGACATTGATATCATGATAAATCATGTTCACTAAGACTGATAAACCTGACTGCATGTTGAAGACATGCCACTGTTTCTCTTAAAATCAATTACATGATAAATGCATTATTACTGATACTAAAATACTGAATGCATGATAATTCATGCCTGCTGTTTTGTCACTTATCGCATGTTAAAATCATGCTTACTGAACTGATTTATTAATGATGCTACATCTTATATTGCATTGCATGGGGTTGGGACGCTTATGAAAGGAGGAAGTACTGGAAGCTTGTTGGCACTACTGGTGACTTGTCCACATTACAGGTAACTTGTTGCAACACAATGTGGAAGCTTGTCTACAACACTGGTGGCTTTTCCACATTACTGGCAGCTTTTCTGCAGTATTGGTGGCTAGACCATAATATTGGAAGTTGACTGCCTCTAGGCGTACTAAAATTCAGAGTGTGAATACTGCAACTAAAAATGTGGAATCGAGGTGGTGTCCACAAGTATATGGGTCATGTTGTAATATAATTTTTACAACGAAGTAAATGAGTACTCTGAGGATCATACACAAGGAAGGCGGGTACTAAATTAAAGTTAACCTAAATGTAAATAGAATTAATTAGTAAATTAAATAAATTATATTATGAGTAAACATAAGTAAGAGATTTTTGGTTTTTAGAAAGAAAAAATAAAAATTGCATAAAGAAAGTAGGCTTCTAATAACTAAAATCTAAACTCAATCAAATCTAAATATGGGTGATTAGCTCACTTTAGTAGTCATAACTAATTCCTATTTTTGGTTTGTGTTCAAGAAACTATTCGTGTAACACCCCTTACCCGTATTCAGTACTGGAACAGGATACGAGGCATTATGAAACTTACATCACAAGCAAACATACAATTCTGAGTCATAAATTCCGACCAAAATTAAAACCATTTGCATTCAATCATAAAGTCCCTAACACGAGCCTACGAGGCCCAAAAACTGCTTTGGAAGTGGTTTGGGACTAAACCGAGCACTTGGGAAATTTTTCCTATAAACAAGGGTCACACGCCAGTGTAGTTTGGGATACGCCCATGTGGGCATGCCGTGTGGTCACACATGCTCGTGTCCTTAACCCATGTAACTCTCTGTTTTGCAAAGAATGAACAAATTGAAGTCATACGGCCAAATCACACGCCCATGTGCTAGGCCGTGTGGTTAATTCAATTTTTATAAAATAGGTGCAAACTTCACATGGTCGGGACACACGCCAGTGCTTGAGGCTGTGTCCCTCACACGGATAAGACACACACCCATGTCTCTACCCGTGTGCTCAATTCTGAGCATTCTGTTTCTCACAATTTAGGTGCAGGGGACACACGACCAAAACACATGCCCATAGGGCAAGTCGTATGTCACACAAGGTCTAGACACACACCCGTGTGTCTACTCGTGTGAATAAAATAAAGGCTATTTACCAAGCTATTTGTCACCCTCATTTACACCTACATACACACACACAAATTCAATGGTATAAATCATGGTATACTTAGGCAACCAAAACATCCATAATTAGTTTTAGAGCATATCATTCCATTATCGTACATAACATACTTACAACATCGTATTCTACCAAACTAAATCATACCAAACTCACATCCGCAAGTACCAACACAAATACTTTTATCATGCATAATTCTTCTTAGATTTCCTGGCATACCAATAAGCCAATCTCAACCATTCAACAACAAAACCATTAAGCCACATTCAACATTTAGCAAATCAATATGAACTACATCACCAAGGGCATTGGCACACACATGCATATATGTATAAATATGTATACGCTTACAATCAATTTAACCAAAATGAGCCAATTTACATGGCCAAATACCAAATCAAGCCTATGACTATTACAAGCCAATACATTTGGCGAAAACCATGATGATACATATAACAAAATGACCAAGTCCCTATACATGCCATATTCTTAAAATTTTTAAGATCATTGGTACCCAAAATAATAGTTTGATAGTGTGATACGATCTTCGACGATCTCCAACCCAAGCTAGCTTGGTGACACTATAAAACATGGAAAATAAAATGGAGTAAGCTATATAGCTTTGTAAGCTCCTATGAAAGAAATAAGCAAACCTTACCAAACATTAACATGGAAGTAATATAACATAAGATAATGTAATTTACCAAAATCTCATGATCATAATTCACTTCCATCACAACTTATCTTGAAATCGTCATTTAACGAATTAATAATCATAAGCTTTAAGTACGTACTTGTATCATCTCATAATAATTTCATACTTTATCTCATCGATGTCATACCCAATGAACCATTCAGAATAATAATATCAGATACTTGGGAAACCTTGCACATAAGGTGCCACATATGTAGCCAATGCTACATTTATCTCATAAACATATACGCTCACTCTCGAGCCAATAACAGGCCTGCTCACACAAGTTTTCAGTCGAGACGTAGGTACACAGTGCTGTTAACACAAGCTGTCAAGTCAGCAACATATGTCGGTATACTCAGCCACCAGTAGGACGTACAGGACCAACACCCAGATCACATAACATAAAACCCTAGTGACATGTCACTTGTATCCAAATCTATTCCTAAGTTTCGATTGGGTTTTCTCGCTTGCCAAAATGTTGTCGGACGTCTCCATAGAGTTGTTTATACAATTCATACAAAATTGAAGCACTAAAAATACAATTATAATAAAACTTATTTACATATGAACTTACCTCGATTACAAAAATAGCCAAAGAGATCTATTCGTCAATTACTTTGGTTTTCCCCCGATCTAGACCTAAACTTCATTTTTCTTGATCTATAATACCACATTTAACTTATTTAATCATCACATTATTCAATGCAGCCCAAAAACACATTATGGCAAAATTTACATTTTTGCCCCTAACTTTTCAACATTTTACAATTTAGTCCCTAGGCTCTTAAAATGAATTTCATTCAATTTCTTCACAACCCAAGCCTAGCCAAATATTATTTGTACTCATAACAGCCCATATTTTTCATTTATTCACACTTTTTTACACTTTTTATAGACTTTTACAAATAAGTCCCTATTTGATGTTTTTACCGAAAATCACTTTACAAAAGTCATTTAACAAACAACAAACATGCATTTTCTACCATCAAACATCAAAATACAAGCATATTCAACATGCGTAAAATTTTATACTTTAATTTTCTTTCAAGTTAGTCCTTGAAATAGCTAAATCAAGTTACAACAATCTCAAAAATATAAAAATAATTAAAAACAGGACAAGAACGGGCTTACAATCTAGCTTAGAAGCTTGGCCAAACCCTAGCTATGTCATCCCTTGAAATTTTTGGCTATGGGGACTAAATTGAAGAAGATGGACACTTTTATTTGTTAATTTTGTCTTTATTTACTAGATTACCAAAATGCCCTTCACTTAAACTTTGAAATTTTACGTAACCATGTCCATTTTTGTCCATCCAAAAGTATAATGGTCTAAACATCTAAAAATTCATAACATTTAAAAACCTTTAGCTAAGGAACTCAAGTTTGGCTCCTATTGCAATTTAGTCATTCTAGTCAAATTGAGCACTCAATCGATAAAATTTCTTAACAAAATTTTCACACAATTATTCTATCATGCTGTAGACCTTAAAAAAATAATAAAATAATTATTTCTACTTAAAATTCGTGGTCCCAAAACCACTGTTCTGATTTGATCCTAAAACGGGTTGTTACAATTCGTTACCCTAGTAAAATCTCTCGATCTTCCACTAAACTAACGAGTCAGCAAGAACTACTTATCTCTCAACCTCACAGTCTAGACCAGTTCGAGGCTAAAGTGTAACACCCCTTATCCGTATGCAAAGTCGAAATAGGGTATGAGGCATTATTGGACTTACATCACAAGCAAACATACAAATCGAGTCATAAATTTTGCATCCAAATTAAAACCATTCATATTCAATCATAAAGTCCTTAATACGAGCCTGCGAGGCCCAAAACATGCTTCAGAAGTGGTTCAAGACTAAACCGAGCACTTAGGAAAGTTTTACAAAACTTAGAAATTTTTTGCCATGTACAGGGGTCACACGCCCGTGTAGCTTGGGACACGCCCATATAGGTAGGCCGTTTGGTCACACACGCCCGTGTCCCTAACCTGTGTAACTCTCTGACTTGCAAGTCATGAACAAATTGAAGTTACACGGCCAAGTCACACGCTCGTGTGCTAGATGTGTGGTTAATTTAATTTTCATAAAATTGGTGCAAACTTTACATGCCCGGGACACACGCTCGTGCCTGAGGCCGAGTCCCTGACACGGCTGAGACACACGCCCATGTCTCTTCTTGTGTGTTCAATTCTAAGTATTCTGTTTATAAAAATTTAGGTGTAGGGGACACACGGTCGGAACACATGCCCATGAGGCAGACCGTGTTTCACACACGGCCTAGACACACGCCTGTGTGTCTACCCGTGTAGACAAAGTAAAGGCTATTTACCAAGCCTTTTTCCACCCTCATATACACCTACACTTACACCAATTCAATGGCACAATTCATGGCATACTTAGGCAACCAAAACACCCACAATCATGGCTAGAGCATATCATTTCATTGTCAACACTTAACATACTTACAACATCATATTCTACTAAACCAAATCATACCAATCTTATAACCACAAGTATCAAGACCAATACCTCTTTCAAGCAAAGTCTTATTTAAGTCTTCTAACATCTCAAAATACCAACTTAACCATTCAACAACAAACCAAAGAGCCACATTCAACTGTTTACTAAGCATTGTTAAACCATATAACCAACAAGGCATTGGAATATACATGTATATATGTAACATATAAGCTTACAACCAATTCAACCAAAATGAGCCAAGTTACATAGCCATATGCCACATCAAACCTTTGACAATTACAAGCCAATACATTTGGCCAAATTCATTTTAACACCTCTAAAAAAAGCATAGATCTAAATATTTTCATATTAATTCAAAGTCTAAATTAAAACAAAGCTTATGATTTAACCTAATATCAAATCATAAGTTTATTATCAATCACCACATAGCTTAAGTAAAATTTAATCCAAAGATATATTGTAACAACACGATTCAGGGCCTAGTCGAAACAGCGGTCTTGGGACCATAGATCCGAGGATATAAAAATTATTCTTATTATTTTTATGAGGTTATAGTACAATATTATTAGTGCATGAAAAATTTGGTGAGTTAATTTCAATGTTTTCAAGCCCAATTGCGAAAAAGGACTAAATCGCATAAAAGGCAAAAGTTACATTTTAGTACCCAAATGTGTTAAATAGCTAGAGGTTCAAAATTAAGGGCTTTTAAAGGGAAGTTACATCCTTTTAATAGTGTTGTCCAGCCATGTGATGAATTTTAAACAAATAGTCAAAGTATTAGGTGGATGATGTCATGATTTGGTGAAAAACAATGCCTAAAAGCCTAGCTATCATTTCCTTATTCTTCATCTTCTTTCTCCACCAAAAATATCAGAAAAAATGGAGTTTTGAAAGTTGAAAACTTACAGCAACATATTCCTTTCATAATGTAAGTGATCTTGATGATTTTCTTGATGATTTTCACATCTTTAGTATGCTTGTTTCATGGGCTTTCAAATGAGGGGGTCTATTTTGCATAATTATTGAAAGTTTAGGATGTTTCCATGAAAGGATTTGTGATTTTTTTTGAGTTTTTATGGAAGAATATGAGTCCTAGTTGTGCTATAAACAACTTTTGTGAAAAGTGGTAGCATGAAAACACCTAAAATGACTATTTTGCATAAGATGCAAAATGGGTGGTTAGTGTGTAAAATAGTGAGAATTTGGGATTCCTATAGTAGTAAAAAGAGTTTAGCTAGGCTTTAAATATGAAGAAATTTGATAAAAATCGATTTTTGGACATATGGGTAAAATGGTCATTTTGCCAAGGCCTAGGGGCAAAATGGTCATTTTACCAAAGTTGTGAATTTATGAATGCCTAATTGTGTTTAGTGACTAAATGGATGCATATTGTTATATAGATCAAGATTTTCCAAAACCAAGCCTAGACCGGGGCAAAGCCATGCAATCCGATTAAGCCGTGTAGTTAAGCACTTATTGTAATCCGAGGTAAGTTGTATGTAAATAGTACAACTACATTGTTAATACTAGTATTCATATTGTCATTGTACGAGTTGTTAAGTTATAAATTGAGAATGCTTTGCAATAACTGAGATAATAGAAATATCCTATCGAAATCTTAGGATATGAACAGGATATTTATCCCAAGACATTGGGTGATTTGTGTGCCAGTGTAAGACCATGTCTGGGACATGGCATCGGCATCCAGACGAGGGCTAGTGTAAGTCATGTCTGGGACATGCTTTAACCATATTATGAGTGCCAGAGTAAGACATGTTTGGCACATGCATCGGCCTCGACAGAGATAGCCAGTGTAAGACGTGTCTGGGACACGCATCGGCCAAGAGTTGTGCTAGTGTAAGACATGTCTGGGACATTTATCAGCACGCATATATGAGAGCTAGTATAAGATCATGTCTGGGACATGGCATCGGCAATTCATTCCATGTTGAAGGTTCATAGAATATCCAATAATATCCCTAACGATTCAATGGTGAAAGTTGTAGTTCAATTTTGATAAAGAAAGGATAATCATGTTACGAGTGTTCCAGGTACCTATACGATAAGCATGAGTAACTAGCTTAATTTAGAAAATGAGACTCTAGTAGATGATAATGAGTAAGTTAAGTTGTGTTTACCTTTGAGCCATAAGTCTGATGGAAAATGGTGAGATTGTTGTTGTATATTTATTTATATACAACTTACTAAGCTTTATGCTTACTCTCTTTCCTTTGCCTTTTCTTTCAATACTGCCAAATTGTTCGAGGATCCCTTGAAGTCAAAGATATTGATCACACTATTAGCCGCAGCATTCGGTATAGTTTGATTTATATTTTTGAAGGTGGCATGTATAGGACTAGAATAGTAAGTTGTATTATTGAGAAACTGTTCATGTATTTTGGCTTAAGATAAAAGCCCTCCATTTTGTATTAAGCCTAGATGATGGCTAGTATTCATTTTGGTAATACAAGTGATGTTTCTTCTTGAATAAATTGATGTCTTTTGGGATGGAATTAGCATATTGAAATGATATTGTGTACGTTGTGCAAAATGGGTGATAAAATGGCTTGGAAGATAGCTTAGTTTGTCCACACAGGTAAGACACACGGGTGTGTGTCTAGACAGTGTGTGACACACGGCTCACCCCCATGGGTGTGTGTCATGGCCGTGCATCCCCTGCACTTAAAACTTTAAAGTCATTTTAGTACACGGTCAGGCCACACGGGCGTGTGCCCATGCCGTGTCATAAAGTTAGTGTGCAGGCTAGTGGTACACGGGGAAGAGACACGACCATGTGTCTCGACCGTGTGAAGGACACAATTATAGGGCACGAGTGTGTACTTGGGCTCTATGGTTTTGACAGAATGTCCAGGTTTTCAGACACGGGTTCGGGACATGGGCGTGTCCCTATCACACGGTCGTGTGTTCTATATCCACACGGGCGTGTGAGGTCTTAATGTATGAAATATTCTAAGTTTTTCATGAGTTCTCAGTTGGGTTCTGAACTACCCCGAACATATGTTTTGGGCCTCATAAGCCTATATATGAGACAAATTTCTTGTGAAAAGAGAAGTTTTTAAATTGTTTGAAATTTTATGGTCCAGTATTATACAGTTGGTCGAGTTTAGGTCAGGTAGCATCACAAACCCTATCCTAGCGTTGGATGCGGCCAAAGGGTGTTACATTTAGTGGTATCAGAGCATGGTTTAGTCGATTCTAAGAGTAAACTAGCCAAAGTATGAGTCTAGCTATACATGCCACGTATATGCATATTGATAGTGTGATGATTCCTGATGATTATAAATTGTTTTTATTATAGTAATGGATCCTAATAGAACTACGACGGATGATGTGGAAAGTAATGCACCGGATCCCGCAGAAGGGACTGCGCCGATAGAGAGTAAGCCCTTAAGTATGGGCTAAGACAGAGGGGCTAGGGAAGCCTACCTCTAAATCATGGATGCTTGGTATACAGAGTTCGTTCGTGCAAACCCGAATACTTCACCTCCCCCACCTCCTCTGATTCCTCAGTATGACCCGGTGGCTCCGCAAGGTGTGGATGTGTTCAAGAGAGAAAAGCCTCCGGTAGAAAAGATCCGGAAGCACGGGGCTGAGGAATTTTGGGCTAGTGTAGATGATGACCTAAGTTTTGGCTAGAGTATACCATGAGGGTATTTGATGAGCTATCATGCACACCTGATGAGTAAGTGAAGTGTGCCGTGTCACTTCTACGAGACTCGGCTTAACAGTGGTGGAACACTCTCGTGTCTGTAGTACAGAGAGAAAGAATAACTTGGGAATTCTTCCAAGAAGAGTTTCGAAAGAAGTATATTAGCCAAAGGTTAATGGACAAAAAAAGAAGGAATTCCTAGGGTTGAGGCAAGGTAATAAGACTATCACAGAGTATGTGCGTGAGTTTGTGAAGCTCAGCAAATATGCGCGAGAATGTGTATCCACTGAAGCTACTATGTGTAAGAGGTTTGAGGATGGCCTCAACGAAGACATTCGAGTGTTTGTAGGCATCCTAGAGTTAAGAGAATTTGTAGTACTAGTTGAGAGAGCGTACAAAGAAGAAGAGTTGGTGAAGGAAAGGAGGAAAGCAACCAGCGAGTCGCAAGATTTAAAGAGAAGACAGATAGGGAAAGCATATCAGTCCTCCTCCAAGAGGTCAAAAGAGTTTACTACCCTATCGAATACTTCGGTTGGATATTCGAAGAGAAACAAGAATCGACAGAACATAACATCTGAAGCCCAAACTACTTCAGTGGCAAGTGTTGGTAGTGCTCGGCCAAATAGGCCAGAGTTTTTGCAATGTGGAAGATGCCACTTGGGAAAATGCCGAGTAAACGAGAGGAGCTATTTCAAGTGTGGGTCACTTGACCACTTTATCCGCGAGTGCCCTGAGATGGACGAGAGAGAGAGAAAACAAGAGGTGAAAGTAAGCAGTGCTCCCTTGAGGGGTAGGCCTCAAAGGAACCCCGGGAGTAGGAATAGTAGTAGAGGTACACTAAGAGAGACCACGATAAGGTCTGAAGGCAAAGCGCCAGTAAGGACCTATGCTATACGAGCTCGAGAAGAGGCAGAGTCTCCAGACGTGATCACGGGTACCTTTTCTATTCATGATATAACTATTGTTGCTTTAATTAACCTGGGATCTACCCACTCTTACATATGTATGGAATTAACTCCTCATATAAACATGCTAGTAGAGTCCACTAAGTTTCTAATAAAAGTGTCTAACCCATTAGGTAAACATGTATTAGTGGACCGAGTATGTAGAAATTGTCCTTTGACGATTAGAGGCCATTTTTTTCCAGCTGACCTGATGTTGTTGTCGTTTAATGAATTCGATGTGATTCTTGGGATGGATTGGTTGACCTCCCATGACGTTGTAGTAGATTGTGGGAGAAAAGTAATTCAGTTAAGATGTGAGGATGGAAATGTTCTTCGTATTGGGCTAGATAAGTCAGATAACTTTTCTGTGGTAATATCATCTTTGGCAGCCGAAAGATATTTGAGAAAAGGTTATGAAGCTTATCTAGCTTTTGTGCTGAATACCCAAGTGTCCCAGTTGAAGATTGAGTCAGTACTAGTGGTTTGTGAGTTTATAGACATTTTTTTGGAGGAGTTACCAGGGTTACCCCTAAAGAGAGAGGTTGAGTTTGGTATTGAGTTGGCTCCTGGTACGACGCCAATCTCGATTACACCTTATAGGATGGCTTCCACTGAGTTAAAAGAGTTGAAAGTACAGTTGCAAGAGTTAATAGATAAAGGTTTTACTAGACCAAATTATTCACTATAGGGTGCTCTAGTACTTTTTGTGAAAAAGAAGGACGGGTTGATGAGGTTATGTATCGACTACAGACAGCTTAATAAGGTGACAGTGAACAACAAGTATCCCTTGTCGAGGATTGATGATCTCTTTGATCAGTTGAGAAGAGCCTCTGTGTTCTCTAAGATAGACTTAAGATCGGGCTACTACCAGTTAAGAGTCAAGGAACAAGATGTACCAAAGACCGCTTTTTGGACAAGATATGGGCATTATGAGTTTCTTGTTATGCCTTTTGGATTGACAAATGCCCCAGCGGTTTTTATGGACTTGATGAACCATATCTTCCAACTACATTTGGATAGGTTCGTCGTCATTTTTATTGATGACATCTTGATTTATTCGCGTAATGAGAATGAGCACGCAGAGCATTTGAGAACTGTGTTACAGATCTTAAGGGATAAGCAACTTTATGCCAAGCTTAGTAAGAGCGAGTTTTGGCTCAAAGAGGTCGAGTTTCTAGGACATATAGTGTTGGGTGATGGAATCTGAGTTGATCCAAGTAAGGTCTCCGCTATTGTAGAGTGGAAACCACCGAGGAATGTGATAGAGGTCCGCAGTTTTCTGGGGCTAGCGGGATACTATAGACAATTTGTAAATGGATTCTCCATGATAGCTACACCGATAACAAGGCTACTGTAGAAAGATGTCAAGTTCGAATGGACAGAAGAGTGCCAACAGAGCTTCGAGAAGTTAAAGGCTTTGTTGACCGAAGCCCCAATTTTAGTGCAACTTAAGTCGGGCAAGGAATTTGTAATTTTTAGTGATGCCTCCCTAAACGGTTTAAGGTGTGTGCTAATGCAAGAAGGCTGGGTTATAGCATATACCTCAAGACAACTAAAACCTCATGAGAAGAATTATCCGACTCATGATTTAGAGTTAGCAGCTGTGGTGTTCGCACTGAAGATTTGGCGACATCATTTGTATGGTGAGAGATGCCGAGTATTTACAGATCACAAGAGTCTAAAGTATATAATGACTTAGAAAGAGTTGAATTTGAGGCAACGACGATGGTTAGAACTAATAAAAGATTATGAGTTTATTATCGACTATCATCCGAGAAAGGCGAACGTAGTCGCCGAAGCTTTGAGTAGAAAGTCGTTATTTGCCTTGAGAGCTTTGAACGCTCAGTTGACTAGGTCTATTGATGGATCAGTCCTAGCAGAGTTGAGAGTCAGACCGACTTTTCTTTATGAAATCCATGATGCACAGAAAGATGACAAGAAACTACAAGCTAACAGAACTCAATGTGAATCAGAGATTGAGTCAGATTTTCGTATTAGTACCGATGGGTGTATAATGTTCAAAGATAGAGTTTGTGTACCCAAAGATCGTGAACTCATTCAGAAGATTTTATGAGAGGCACACAGTGGTTGTTCGTCAGTTCACCTGAGTAGCATGAAAATGTACAACGACCTTAAGAAAATGTATTGGTGGTCGGGTATGAAAAGAGACATTTTAGAGTTCGTATCCAAGTGCCTAATGTGTCAACAAGTAAAGGCTGAACATCAAGTGCCTTTGGGTTTACTTCAGCCTATTATGATTCCCGAGTGGAAATGGGATCGTATCACTATGGATTTTGTGACCAGTTTGCCTCTAACCCCAAAAAGGAAAGATGCAGTATGGGTTATTGTCGATAGACTCACTAAGTCAGCACACTTCATACCAGTGCGTGCCGACTACTCCCTTGAAAAGTTGGCTGACTTATATGTATCTGAGAAAGTGAGGCTTCATGGTGTGCCGTTAATGATTGTATCTGATCGAGACTCGAGGTTCACCTCGAGGTTTTGGAAGAAGTTACAAGAAGCTTTAGGAACTAAGTTGAGTTTTAGCACAGCATTTCGTCCGCAAACTGACAGACAGTCTAAAAGAGTAATACATATATTTGAGGACATGTTGAGGTGTTGTGTTCTCGAGTTTCAAGGAAGTTGGGAAAAACACTTACCATTGGTTGAATTCGCCTACAATAACAGCTATCAATCTAGTATAAAAATGGCACCTTATGTGGCTTTGTACGGGCGAAAGTGCTGAACGCCCTTATTATGGACTAAGTTGAGAGAGAGTCAGACTCACGGGGTTGATTTGATCAAAGAGGCTGAGGAAAAGTTAAAGTGATTCGTGATTGTTTGAAGGCCGCCTCGGATAAACAAAAATCCTACGCGAATTTGAAAAGAAGGGAGATTGAGTTTGAAGTCAGGGATAAGGTATTTTTGAAAGTTTCCCCGTGGAGGAAAGTCCTCAGATTTGGTAGAAAAGGCTAGTTGAGTGCTCATTTTATAGGACCTTATGAGGTTAGCGAGAGAGTAGGGCCTGTTGCCTACCGTTTGGAATTGTTGCCAGAGTTAGAAAAGATTCACGATGTGTTTCACGTGTCTATATTACACCGATACAGATCAGACCCTTCACATGTAATTGCGCCAACTGAAGTTGAGATTCTTCCGGATATGACTTATGGTGACGAACCAATCAAGATCTTAGCTCGAGAGGTCAAACAGTTAAGAAATAAGAATATACTACTTGTGAAGGTTTTGTGGCATAGACATGGAATCAAGGAAGCAACATGGGAAACCGAAGAGTCTCTAAGAGAGCAGTATCCAAACTTATTCACCGGTAAGATTTTCGAGGACGACAATCCCTAAGGGGGAGAAATGTAAAACTCGATTTAGGGCCTAATCGGAATAGCAGTCTCGGGACCACAGATTCGAGGATAGAAAAATTATTCTTATTATTTTTATGAGGTTATAGTACGATATTATTAGTGCATGAAAAATTTGGTGAGTTAATTTCAATTTTTTAAGCCCGATAGCGAAAAGGACTAAATCACATAAATGGAAAAAGTTACATTTTAGTACCCAAATGTGTTAAATAGCTAGAGGATCAAAACTGAGGGCTTTTAAAGGGCAATTACACCCTTTAATACTATTGGCCGGCCATGTGATGAGTTTTAAACAAATAGTCAAAGTATTAGGTGGATGATGTCATGATTTGGTGAAAAAACAATGCCTAAAAGCCTAGCTATCATTTCCTTCTTCTTCATCTTCATTCTCCACCAAAAATATCAGCAAAACTGGTGTTTTGGAAGCTGACAACTTACAGCAACATATTCCTCTCATAATGTAAGTGATCTTGATGATTTTCACATTTTTAGTATGCTTGTTTCATGGGCTTTCAAATGAAAGGTATATTTTGCATAATTATTGAAAGTTTAGGATGTTGGCATGAAAGGATTTGTGATGTTTTCGGAGTTTTTATGGAAGAATATGAGTCCTAGTTGTGCTATAAACAACTTTTGTGAAAGGTGGTAGCATGAAAACACCTAAAATGACTATTTTGCATAAGTTGCAAAATGGGTGGTTATTGTGTAAAATAGTGAGAATTTGGGATTGCTATAGTAGTAAAAAGAGCTTAGCTAGGCTTGAAATATGAAGAAATTCGATAAAAATCAATTTTCAGACATAGGGGTAAAATGGTCATTTTGCCAAGGCCTAGGGGCAAAATGGTCATTTTACCAAAGTTGTAAATTTATGAATATCTAATTGTGTTTAGTGACTAAATGGATGCATATTGTTATATAGATCAAGATTTTCCAAAACCAAGCCTAGACCGGGGCAAAGCCAAGCAATCTGATTAAGCCGTGTAGTCAAGCACTTTTTGTAATCCGAGGTAAGTTGTATGTAAATGGTACAACTGCATTGTTAATACTAGTATTCATATTGTCATTGTATGAGTTGTTAAGTTATAAATTAAGAAAGCTTTCAATAAGAATTATGCCGTTGAAACCTTAGGATATGAACTAGATATTCGTGCCAAGACATTGGGTGATTTGTGTGCCAGTGTAAGACCATGTCTGGGACATGGCATCGGCATCCAGACGAGGGCTAGTGTAAGACATGTCTGGGACATGCGTCAGCCATATTATGAGTGCAAGAGTAAGACATGTCTGGGACATGCATCGGCCTCGATAGAGATAGCCAGTGTAAGACATGTCTGGGACACGCATCGGCCAAGAATTGTGCTAGTGTAAGACATGTCTGGGACATGCATCAGCACGCATATATGAGAGCCAGTATAAGACCATGTCTGGGACATGGCATCGGAAATTCATTCCATGTTGAAGGTTCATAGAATATCCAGTAATATCCCTAACGGTTCAATGGTGAAAGTTGTAGTTCAATTTTGATAAAGAAAGGATAATCATGTTACGAGTGTTATAGGTACCTATACGATAAGCATGAGTAATGAGCTTAATTTAGAAAATGAGACTTGAGTAGATGATAATGAGTAAGTTAAGCTATGTTTACCTTTGAGCTATAAGCATGATGGCAAATGGTGAGATTGTTGTTGTATATTTATTTATATGCAACTTACTAAGCTTTATGCTTACTCTCTTTCCTTTCCCTTTTCTTTTAGTACTGCCAAATTGTTCGAGGATCCCTTGAAGTTAAAGATATCGATCACACTATTAGCCACAACATTCGGTATAGTTTGATTTATATTTTTGAAGGTGGCATGTATAGGAATAGACTAGTAAGTTGTATTATTGAGAAATTGTTCATGTATTTTGGCTTAACATAAAAGCCCTCCATTTTGTATTAAGCCTAGATGATGGCTAATATTCATTTTGGTAATGCATGTGATGTTCCTTCTTGAATGAATTGATGTCTTTTGGGATGGAATTAGCATATTGAAATGATATTGTGTAAGTTGTGCAAAATGGGTGATAAATGGCTTGGAAGATAGCCTAGTTTGTCCACACAGGTGAGACACACGGGCCTATGTCTAGACCGTGTGTGACACACGGCTCACCTCTATGGGTGTGTGTCATGGCCGTGTCTCCCCTGCACTTAAAACTTTAAAGTCATTTTAGTACACGGGCAGGCCACATGGGTGTGTGCCCATGCTGTGTCATAATGTCAGTATGCATGCTAGTGGTACAAGGGCAAGAGACACGGCCGTATGTCTCGGCCGTGTGAAGGACATGGTTATAGGGCACGGGTGTGTGCTTGGGCCGTGTGGTTTTGGCAGAATGTCAAGGTTTTTAGACTCAGGTTCGGGACATGGGCATGTCCCTATCACACGGTCGTGTGTTCTATATCCACACGGGCGTTTGACGTCTTGATGTATGAAATTTTCTAAGTTTTTCATGAGTTCTCGATTGGGTACTGAACTACCCCGGACGTATGTTTTGGGCCTCATAAGCCTATATATGAGACAGATTGCTTGTGAAAAGACAATTTTTTAAATTGTTTGAAATTTCACGGCCCAGTTTTATACAGTTGGTCGAGTTTAGGTTAGGTAGCATCACGAACCCTATCCTAGCGTTGGATACGGGCGAGGGGTGTTACATATATAAATATTTAAACAATTCATTGCATATACAGAACTTGTAACGAATGAATAATTTCCTTATAGAATATTTAATCTATATTTTTAAACTTATACGAGTCATGCAAATACGCAAGATAATTATCCGTTAAACTAAATTTTATTACTAACCCTTTTCATTCATATAAGTTGTGCGACATTAAGGTGTTGGTCTATAGGTAATTTATTTGTATATATTTAATAATATATAAATACCCCAAAAACCTCACTACCATGCACACATTTATATATACATCAACCATATTATAAGTACATATATTTAATTATAAATGAGTAACATTTGAAAAATCCCAACTATTATGACATGACCAATTACTGAGTACACGTATAACCTACCTTAGTTTTGTTTAGCATCCAAAAAGAAATATATAGCCAAATCACAAAGTACCATCACAATCTTATATACTCAATACACTTTCAAAAATAACAACACAAAAATGACCAACATTCCATACGACATTGTAATCATATTAAACCTAGGTCATAACCTTATCAAAGTCGAATGCAAGCCCAAGATTTTAACCATTTTCGAAACAAGAAATGCTTGCCCAAAATATCAAACATAACATTAACATAATAAAATAGTATATACCGAATCTATCTCAGGCAATTATATTCACTTTCAATACCTTGTACCATTATCAGACCTGTCAATGAGGTACATAAATGATAAGTATAACTTACCTATAATTTAATCACACTTAAAATAATATGTTTACCATACATTTGACTAAATTTTATTAAATAAAACATATACAGTATATATATATCAATACTCATGTTCGATGAACACCTAACCAAAACACATAAACTGAATGTATCCACTCATTATTGAAATCGAGTTCAAGCTAATTCCCGTTCATTTTACCTATACCAATGTCATAGCAACATCCATTTTCAAACATATAACATTTAACACATGTATTATACATATCATGCCATGCAACATTATAACTAAAATATATTAAACCACAATCAAAACATAACTAAACCAAACTTAAGAATTTACCCATCTTCACATGGCTTAAAATACACACATTCAAAAATAAGTCCAACATTTCAAAGCATAAGCCAGCCTATACATGCCATAATTTAAGTTTAGCTAATAAGGTACCAGACAGTAGATAGTGTGATGAGCTTGGCTGACAATCCTCGAGACTTCAAAATCTATAAAACAAAGTAAACATAACACATAGGGTAAGCTATCAAAGCTTAGTAAGTCATAAGCAAATAAACAACTCAATGGCTAATTCAACTTAACTAAATTAAACTAGATTACTATATCAATTCACATTAAATCCAGGCACTTATGTATTCATGTTACATACGAATAATCATATACATTTATATACAATTTAGTTATCACTATAACCGAATGCTTATATAGCCAAAATTAACAAATTATTCCCTAACCCTCAAGGCCGAATATTCCTTAATTACCTAGTTCACAAACTCGTAAACATAAAAACTCATAGATCATAATATAGTCTCATGTACATATACTAGTCATTTGGCCAAATACACATAAACACATATGCATAAAATTAAGTCTCATTCAATAATGTGCAATAGGCCAAATACACTTACCTTAACTTTAACATACATCAAACTAACTCATACCTGTCCATTTAGCTCGATTTACATACTCGAACTCGTCTTATCTTTGCCCGATGAACCATTCAGAATTGGATAGGACACTTGGATAATCACATAAATCGTACAATGCCAACGTCCCAGACGTGGTCTTACATGTAGTTACAAATCGATGCCACTATCCCAGACAGGGTCTTACTTGTAAACACATATTGGAATCACATATCGATGCCATGGTCTTACTCGCAGACATATATCGGAATCCTATGTCATGGCATATGTATCCTAACTATTCCTAAGGTTCATACGAGGCTTTCGAACGTCGTAACTCGATCAAAACAAAGTCATCACATAGTTGCCAAGCTTAACAACATTCGGATATTGCATTTATAATTTCATACATCTCAATTCAACATATATGTTTTGCATTTAATTAAATTTAAGTAAGTCTATTTGCTTATAAACTTACCTCAGATGTCATAAAACGGGACGGGGCTGCTAGTCGTCAACTTTCGTTTTTCCCTGGTCCAAATTCGATTTCTTTGGTTCTTGATCTAAACATGTTCAAATTAGGCTCATTCAAACATATTTTCATTCAATTTAGTCCGAAGACACATAAATAGGCAAATTACCATTTTATCCCTAACATTTACAATTTTTACAATTTAGTCCCTATTGCACGAAACACAAAATACACAAAATTTCGGAGCACTCATGTTAGGCCGAATGGTACCCATGCCTATACAAGTCCATCTATTTTATCAATTTCACATTTTAGTCCCTCAAATTATTATTTTTTCAATTAAGTACTAATTACTCAAAATCATCAAAAACTCTAATATAAAATATGTTAATTTAAAACATATCTTTCATTTTTCATCATCAAACAACAAAAATCACAAACTATCAACAATGGCACAACTCAAAATATTTATCAAAATCAAAAATTAAAGCTTGGGTCTTGTAGTACTCGAAGCAATATCTCAAAAACGTAGAAATTATCAAAAACCGAGTTGAACACATACCTTAATCTAGCTTCAAATTGGTCGAACCCTAGACTTTTGTTCTTTCTTTTTCCTTTGTTTTATATCCGGTCAAGAGAGAATGATAAAAACATAGTTTAATTTATGTTATTATAAGATATATATGTTTTAATATTTAAATTACTTTTATATCCTTAATGTTTTAATACAAAAACCACATAGTATATCTCTTAAACTGTCCCACTAATTTATATATGGGATATTTACAATATAAATGCCCCAACTTAGAAAGCTACTAACTATTTGGCCCTTATACTTTAAACTATTAAATTTAAGTTCTTTTATTTAATCACACACCTAAACGACAAAATTAAATCACGAAAATTTCATAGATATAAATTCACACAAAATAAACACAGAAAATAATTTTAAAATATTTTTTTCTAAATCGAATTCGTGGTCTCGAAACCACCATTCAGATTAGGTTCTAAATCGGACTGTTACATTCATAATGACACATATAACAAAATGACCAAGCCCCTATACATGCTACATGCTCAAAATGCTAAATTTCATCAATACCCAAAATTATAGTTTTGATAGTGTGAGGCGAATCTCTGACGATCCCCAATACGAGCTAGCTTAGCGACATTATAAAACATGAAAAATAAACGGAGTAAGCTATATAGCTTAGTAAGCTCATATGTAAGAAATAAGCAAACCTTACCATACATTTAACATTCAAATAATTTAATATAATACAATGTAATTTACCATATTATCATAATCATAATTCATTCCATTACAACTTACCTCGAATTCATCCTTTTACGAATTTAATAGTCGTAAGTTTTAAGCACATACCTGAACCATCTTGTAATAATTTCATATTCAATTCTCATCTTTGGCATACCCAATGAACCACTTGGAATAACAATTTCGGATATTCAGGAGAACTTGTACATAGAGTGCCACATATGTAGTCATTGCTACCTCTATCTCATAATACATAATTGCTTACTTTTGAGCCATCAACAGGTCTGCTCATACAAGCTGTCAGTCAAGACGTAGCTACATAGTGTTGCTAACACAAGCTATCAAGTAACCGCAACATATGTCGGTATACTCAGCCACCGGTAGAACGTACAGGACCAACATCCGAATCACATAACATAATACCCTAGTGACATTCACATGTATTCTAATCTATTCTCGCTTACCAAAACATCGTCAAACGTGACTGTAGAATTAAATTCGTCCACAAAAATCAATCATACAGTTCATACAATATTAAAGCATTTAAATACAATTATATTAAAGCTTATTTGACATACAAACTTACCTCGGTTATAAAAACAACTATTAGTTCGATTGAGCCCACAACCTTGTTCTTTCCCTGGTCTAAACTTGAACTTCATTTTTATTAATCTATAATATCAAATGTAACTTATTTAATTATCACATTATTCAATTCATCCCAAAAACACACTAAGGAAAGAATTGCATTTTTCCCCTAAACTTTTAACATTTTACATTTGAGTCCCTAGGCTCGTAAAATAATTTTCTTTCAATTTATTCTCAACCCAAGCCTAGCTGAATTTTATCTATACTTAAAACAACCCACATTTTTTATTTATTCACATTTTAAAATACATTTTACAACTTTTTACAAATAAGTCCCTATTTGACATTTTCATCAAAAATCACTTTGTAAATGTTGTTTAACTAACAACAATCATGCATTTTCTACCATTAAACATCAAAATACAAGCTTATTCAACATGGGTAAAATTCTAGAATTTGATTTTCTTTCAAATTGTCCTTAGAATAGCTAGATTAGGTTGAGACAACTTTAAAAACATAAAAATCATGAAACACGGGGCAAGAATGGACTTATAATCGAGCTTGAAGGTGGCCAAAACCCTAGCTATGGAATCCCTTGAAAATAGGAGGATGAAGATGAATAAAATTTTTGACGTATTTTTAGCTTATTAAATCATTTAATTACTAGTTAACCAAAATGCCCTTAGTGTAAAACTTTGGAGAGTCATCTAACCATGTCCATTTTTGTCCATTATGAAGTATAATGGTCTAATTACCATTTAAGGACCTCTAATTTAAAGTTTCATAGCAATTAAACACCTTTAGATAAGGGAATTCAAGTTTGGCACCTATTATAATTTAGTCCTTTTAGTCAAATTGAGTACTCAATCGATAAATATTCTTAATGAAATTTTCACACTATCATTGTATCATGCTGTAGACATTAGAGAAATAATAAAATAAACATTTCTACTTCAGATTTGTGATCCTGAAACCACTGTTCCAATTTGACCTAAAAACTGGCTGTTACATAAAGTGTTCATGGATAAGCCAGACCAATTTTGGGTTAATTCTCACCTAAATAATTTCCTAGGGTCGTCCAGCCTATGATTTAAGTTCTTTCTCTCTTAAAAAGCTGATCTGCTAAGAAAACCCTACATAATAATTAGTTAATCACACCTCCACTCGCTAATCCCCTACAAGAGGATTAGCTCCTCATGGAATCCATAAACATAATAAACTAGATATTAAAGATATGCATAAAGAATAAATCAAGAATAAAGTTTAGAAAATCCTATTTGTATTCAATTGATGAAGTGAAATAATAGTCAAATGTTTGATCGCATTTACAAAGCAAGTTCTTTGAAGAACATGAATAGAAAGGAACTGAAAATAAACTTAAATCCTAAAAGAAAGGTAATCTAAAACTAAAATTACAGAGAAAAATTTAGAATATGAAAAGTTATCCTTAAACAAGTGCTAGCTCGGCCTATTTATAAAATTAGGGTAGCCGTTGTCCCTATCCCTAGGTTATCTGAAATTTTCGAGTTTAATTTCCATTGTGTTAACCAAAATCCACTAGCTCATAGTTGTTTCCCGTACAAGGCTGATGTCATAACACCCAATGTCTGTGTCACGACATTGAAGGAAATATGCTCTAGTTCAGGGGTTACTTCATGTGTGTGTTACGACATCTGTCCCGTGTGAAATGCTATACGAATTATGCAAGTATACACATTGAATCAAGTAATGAAGTGATAAGTGAGATCCTCTCCACATGGATCAGATTAGGTATAAAATTTGTTAAGTTATTATAATGAATTATGATTAATGTTATGGCAAAACCAAGTTAAGTACGCAGTGGTAAATTAAAATAGTAAAGATGTGTGCAAAATGTATATTGACAAATACTGAAAAATGCTAAGGCAAAGCAAGAGTAAAAATGCAATGGCAATTACGAGAATATTTACATAAACAATCTGTGAGTGAATAAATAAATAAATAAGAATGATATGACAAAGATACTATGGCAAAGGATTAAGGGTTTACGATGTTGATTCGGAAGGTTGGGATTACTAGGAATCTGCTCTTACTTTTACTAATGCCTCAGCCAAATCGTGCTCAATCTATTGCTCAGAAGACACATAAAGTGACATTCTTCTTTCACGAGCTAGATCTTAAGTTACCTAGCCTGTGTCTATAGGCCTTAGCACAATACCTTGCATTGTTTTGTCTTTATTCTATACAAATACTGCTCTATGTCTAGAGTCTGCTGTAAGTATTTGGTAGAATACCTACTTGTATCATTCAATTCCAGTCCAACTAATCTAACCTTTTTAGAATTAGATTTAGTTTATGGTCATACTACAAACTCATCTATGTCTAGAGAATGTACGTATACAATTGGGAAATAAAAAAAATTGAATGAAATAGTTAAAGAAAATATATGCTTCAACCATTAACGAAAATAAAAGTTTCACTATGTAATCCCAACCCTATGAGATTTAGCTCATGGGTTGGAAATTAAAATTCAAGTTCAAAATAACACTCAACATCGTTTCAATTAAATGAATTCACATGAGAATAGATTAAGAAATAATGGAAGAACTTAGAAAGATGGTTGTCGCCAAGTCAATCCATAATCCAGCAACACAGTGTCCTGTGGTAGCTGAGAGGGACTGCCTTCGGTTTCCTCCACACCCTTTAGTGTTTCCTTCTTTAGTTTTTTATAAGCTTTTCTTCATAGTGTAACTCCAACAACCTACTATATTTTCTTCTATTTTTTAGGTACAATTTTCTGGCACAAGTAGAGTTGGGCTAAAACTGGTATGCGTTGAGTGTTGACTCAGACATCTTCCTGAAATTGCTTTCATCTTGGTAAACTGTCCAACCTTTTGACCTAGCAAACCTTTACTCCTTTATTTCTTTCTCTACATCCTGCACTTGCCAAACCACCAAACACAACTCTTCCACTTGCAATTAAAAGTACCTAACATTTAAACATAGTCCAAGCACCTAATGCAATGATAAAAATACCAATGAAATGTCCAAAAATGAAACTAAACATACCAAGTACAAGCAATTAGCTAGGTCTAAAGGCATGAAATATAACTCTTTCCAAGAGTTATCACACCCCTAAACTTGAGTATTGCTTGTCCTCAAGCAAAATATGCATGTGTGCATGAATGCAAAAATATTGCCAGAACATATACCTATCATGTACTGTCAATCTATTTGAAGATCAATATATACATCAATTCTCAGCAATCTTATTAAAAACTTGTTCGAGTTTCAAAGGTTCAGTTTAACAAAGGTAGTGTTGAAAATTGCTCCCTAAAAACAAAATTTCCTAAGTACATTGTGTTTTTTGGCCATAGTAAATATCTCCTAATTTACTTAGTTCATTTGTTACCTAAACTCAAGTTACTCTTGCTCTAAGCATACTTGAAGTGTATAAACCATTTATACTTTTTTTCTTTTCTTTCCTTTTTTTCTTTAGAATATTAGTATATTAGGAGATTTAGCATGTCACAAAATTCTTTGATTTGATAATCACAATGGAGCATACACCGAATTAGCTAGTACTCAATCATGTCACAATTTAAATAGAAATCACTCTTGAAGCTAAGGCTTTTGACTTAAAAGATGGATGGAGCAAACAACCACCTCTTTAGCTACTTAGCCTATTACTACAGCTGAGTGCACCTAATTTATTTACTTTCTATTACACGCTATTACTTAAACTCACCTTTCCAGTCAACAACATGATGGAGCAAACAAAGTGGTGCTGACTTACTCGACAATTCTAAGCATTGGAGAGCCTATTGTCCTTTATTTAATAATGTCGAGGCAATATGACTAAATTTGGCTTCAAAAATCTCTAAGTTCATTAGAAGATACTCACTATAATCCAAAAAAAAAACTGAGTATAGGACATCTTATTTTTATAAATTGATTTTCAAGCAACCAATCCTAAGCTAAATTCACCTAACCCATTGTCACATATTCTAGGTGTATTGAAGAATCTAATCTCATCATCGAACATTATAACTATAGCTTGTTCTCCTAATAGGCAAACTGTACTTAATAGTTACATTGTAGTGGCAAAATAGATTTAACTATACTAAAATGATCATACATACTAAATATAAAATGCAGCCTAAATGCACAACACACCCCTAAACCTAAAGGATGCATTGTCCTCAATGCATGACCAGATATGTAAGAGAACAATCAAAAGAGAAATTTGTACAACAAATTCCATAGCAAAAGAAATGAAATGCAAGATGCATGAAAGAAATAAAAAACTTAGCGGCTTGGACTAGCATGTAGATACTTTAATCTACTCGACGAGTGGATTTTTGGGCACAGACTTTACACCGCCATTTCCTCTTTTTGGGGTTCATTTCTTCCCCCTTTATTATCGATTTTCATGCGCTTATCAATCAGACGATCAATGTCACAGTCTTGTATAGTTACGGAAGCTGGTGGCAAAGGTGGAACAAGGTCCTTACCTTTGATGGTGGCAGGAGTGGCAGTGCCATCTTTTTCTTCTTCTTGATCCTTTTCAATATTTAGTGATGCCTTATTTTTAGGATCTTCAGAAGTAGGTTGAGTAGGCTCCTCAATAGTAGTTTGAGTGGGCTCATCGACAGCATCAGAAAATGGCAGCAAAGTGGCAGGGAAAATAGGAAATTCTGGCATTAGCTTTGTAAAACTTTTTTGCAGAGATCTCTTGAGAGCCAAATCCCTACTCCTCACATAGGCCCAATATTGATCTTGCTGCTGCTGGGCCTAGACCATCTGTTCAGCCAGCTGAAATTGCTGAATTTTAAAAAAGGGAAATCCTCTACTACAACTGCTTTAAGTAGTGTAATATTTGCTGTCCCATGAAGCTACGAAAAAATAAAGGTGCTGTCGTGGGAGATTGCGCAACAATAAAAGTGGTGATCTAACTACGCTGAGTTGCCCTGGCAGCATCAGTGCCTTGAATCTTGGAAAAGATGGTTCTGGACAGTCCACCCTTGTTAGGGGTGATATCCTCATCCTCATTAAAAGGGACTCGGGCGGTTTGACATAGAGCAATAATAAGTGAGGGAAAGTTTAATCTACCAGCATTTTTCTTAGCACACTGGTGTACTTCCTGAAAAATGATCATACTGATATTAATTCTTCTCCCTTTTATGATGGAGTATAGTAAAAGCATTCTCTCTTTTGAAATAGTTGTATTGTGTGTAGACGGCATAAGTCGGCTCCTTAGAAAATGATATTATATTTTCCCAATAGGCTTCAACAAAGCCCTTTTAACAGTATAACACTCTTGACTGGAAACAGTCTATCGTGTTCCTTCGATACAAAAATCATCCAATACCTCAGCTAAACCCTAAACAATGATACTATAGATAAAAGGAGCAAAAGTCCATCGCGTTCATCTTGGGTACCTATAAGACCAAACTATGCATTAATATGATCTTCATTAAAAGGAACAGAAGTGCCCCTTACGTAGATAAAAGGGGAATTTAGAGAATTGACGTGGGCATAAAATTCTCAAGCAATTTTCCCTAAAACATCTTCGGGGTGCAAATAGAAAATATTCCACCCATGCTTTTCTACTATGGAGGACACAGATTCATCGTATCCCATGTATGATTCATCTTTAAACAAGAACCCTTACTCAAAATAGAAAGGATGTTTTACGATGTTTATATTGTATCTCGTGCTTACATCACTGTTAAAGAGTGTCTTTGGTTGAGCAGGACCAGCCCCTGATGGTTCAGCAGTTTTGGAGGCAGTTTTGATGCGAGCCATTGGAGAAGACTGAAAGAAATTTTAGAGAATGTAGTGGAAGAAAAGATAAGAGAGATTGAAGAGAAAGAGTAATAAAAATGAAAAATTTAGGAGAAACTTAAGAGATGTGAGCAGTTGAGAAGAGGAAAATAAGGGAGATAGTGATGACAGTTCAGTAAAAATGAAACATGCTAGGGAAGCTGCGTGACGTGGAGGAGAAAAGAAAGGAATAAGGAAGATTTTTGGGAGGGGGAATGTGAAATGCCCTAATACTTAAACAAAAGGTTTAACTTCTCTTCTATCAGCATGCAAAGTAACAAAATTGACCCAACTGTAAAAAAAAAAAACTCTCCCATTGGACTTATCTGCCCGGTCATCCTCACATTATCCATTTACCTAGTTTGTCGCAATGCTATGACAAACTCCTATTAATATCGCAACTGTTCAGTTTGCATTCTTTATTATATCTTTGGAAATCATAGAAAACTATTCAAAAATAAGAACAAAAATGGAAACAATATTAAACGAGTATTAAAAATAAAATTAAAGTAAAACATGTAACAACCCGTTTTTAAGGTTAATTGGAACAGTGGTTTCGGGACCACAATCCGACATCAAAAAAAATTATTTCATTATTATTTTAATATTTACGAGTTAATTGTGATTTAAAAAAAAGATTTTTGATGTTGTGATTTTTTTTTGGCTTTATAAGCGATTTATTAAGTTCAAATGGTTTTAGAAAATGAGGTATTGGGACCTTGTTTCTATAAACCGAGTCGTAAATATTTTAATAAATATTTTCGAAGTGGCAATAAGATGATATAAAATTTTCGTTGAAAAATTTTACCATTTCAATAGTTAATTGAGTAAAAAGGACTAAATCGCGTAAAGTGTAAAAGTTGTGTTCTATAAGTCAAATGTGTCTAATAGCTGTGGAATATTAGAGTGGGAGTCCTTATTGGATAATTAGGCCACTATTTTGGTTAATGGAAGATTTGGTTTGGCATTGTTGAAATTTATTTTATTTTTAAAGGTTAAAACTGGTATTTAGTAAATAAGTTAATATTAAATAAAACAAAAGAAAATTTTGGTTCATTATCACCTTCCACCACCGAAAATTCACATTTAGAACAACCATGGAAGCCTGAGCATTCGGCTATACTCATTTCTCATGCATGTGAGTATTTTCTTATCAGTTTTTAATAATTTTTACGTTTTTGAGATCGTTGCTTTGTGTTCTAACTAGCCTATGCTTGTATTTTGTGATTTTCCATTGATGAGAACTTGTTTTTTGTTGTTGTTTTATGATGAAAAATAAATATTTAATGCTAGATTATCATGTTTTATTAAGTGAATTTTGATAAAAATGTTATTAAGGACTAAATTGAGAAATTTGTAAATTGAGGGGTCAAAATGTGAAATAAATGAAATTAATGGGCTGCTAGGGACTTAAGGTAAATTCGGCCTAACACGGGCATAGTGAAATTTTGAGTATTTTGTGTTGTTTTGAAATAGGGACTAAATTGTGAAAAATGTGAAATGTCAGGGGCAAAATTGTAATTAGCCTATTTATGTTTTTTTGGATGAATTTGATTGAATATATGATTAAATAAGTTGAATTTGTATTGGATTAGATCAAGAAATGTAGAAATCGAATTTGGACCGGGGAAAAACCAAAGTTGTTGACTAGTTATCCCGTCCCGATTATTGTTGTCCGAGGTAAGTTTATAAGCAAATAGACGTACTTTATTTTAATTAAATGCAAAGTATATATGTTGAAATGAAATATATGAATTACTATATGCTAATGCCGAATGTGTTTAAGCATGGTAACTATGTTCATGCATTCGTTTCGACTGAGTTATAACATTTGAAAGTCCGTATGAACCATATGGAGTATCTAGAATTTTTGATATATAAATTGTTTATGAGAAAAGTTTATAATAGTGATATTCAGGCTTTGAGCCTAGCAAGCCTTGTGCAAGTGAATTAAATCAGGTTTATGCCTAGTAGGCTTATTGCCGGTGTATAAAATCAGACTTTGAGTCTAGCAGGCCTATGCCGGTGTGAGATTCAGGCTTAGGCCTAGCAGGAGTTATGCCAGTGAATTATTGTAAGTTTATGCCTAAAAGACTTTATGCTGATGTGGTAACAGAATACATTAAACAAGCTACATGATCAAGTATGAGTTAGCTTATTGTTTCCTTGAAAATAAGGTAAGCTAATTATTTGATATGTGATACAAACATATGTATGATGTTAGTTTGAATTTGTGAGTAATTGTGAAGTATATTCGGCCATAAGTTAAGTGTAATTATGTGGCATTAAGGTTTAATACATGAGTATATGTAAACAAATGTTTAAAGATTCGGCTTTATGCATTGATAATATGATTTTAATAGTGTATGATACTTTGGTATAGACATATGTATATTCGACTACATGATAAGTATAAGTATGAGATATTGAAGTTTGATTCAAGAATATATGTTTATGGGTGTGAACATATTTGATCTTATAATGATACTATGGTTTTGAAATTGAATGTCACCTTGATAATGATACAATACATTCGTCCAAAGGTTAAGTATACTGATATCATATTGTGACCTATGTGCAAACTTATATAAATGATTATGTACGGCCTTAATGATATAAAGTAAGAATAGTTATGAAATGATCTATGAATATATGTATATTCGGTTAATTATTGATATTGTGGCTTTGGGAATTTGAATGATATATTAATCTTAAATTTATGGATATTTGGTAAAATGAAAGTATATGTATTATAAGAAATTATAAGTTTGAAATTAAACGTGATTATGATAGTATAAATTGGTTTGAAAATTGAATTGTTATTGTCATTGTCATTGAGTTATTTATTTGCTTATAACTTACTAAGCTCTCAAAGCTTATTCTGTGTGTTTTTCCTATGTTTATAGATTTTCAGAGATCTGCTCAGGTTGGAAGTCGATGGAGACGACATCACACTATCCGATTATCATTTCAGTAAATAATGTTTTGAGACTCGGTTATGTGGCATGTGTAGATTAGTCTTAGAGTTAATAATTTTGAATGAGTATTTATTTAAAGCCATGCGAAAATGGCTTGCCTATTATGCTTAAGTTTGGTTTTACATGTTCTTAATTAAAATGTTTAATGAGTTTGGTTTTGGTAGTCATTTTAATAGTTAGCTCATTTTGGAAATATGAAATGTGGTATATTAACTTAACAGGTTCAGTTCAAATGGTAAATAATGGTAATGATTAAGTATGTTTTAGGTTAATTCTAATGGATAGGTAAAAATGTCAAGTTGTTGCTAATATCAATATAGGTATACGTTCATGTGCGGTTGTAAATCTGAATATGATATTTAATTTATTTTGGAATGCTTATGATATTGATAATGGTGAGATCGAAATGAAGATTAGTTAATAGGATAAAATATGAAGTTTAGGTATATTAATATAGATATGAATTAGATGCACACTGGAGTGTTATTTGTGTTCAAGTGTTAAGTATGGCTTTTATTTTTAGGATGAATTGTGCACTTGTATATATACATCATTAGTATGTTCAGCCATGTTATAATGTATTTAAGTTTCATATGTGATTGCATAATAATTTATGTAATATGATTCAATTGGTTTTATTATGAGCTTGTGCAGAAGTTATCAAATTATATGTTTGATATACGATTAATGAGATAGAAATTGGCATAGATTCGTAGTATGAAGTGTAATGATTTATAATGGAATGTGATTGAATTATGAAAATGGCATTAATATGATGGATATAGGGAATTGAATATTGGAAGTATTAAATACGTGAATATGTTTTGATATATACAAGTTTGGTTCAAATTTAGTAATTATGGAACATGATCAGTTGGGTTTTGATATATATTTGAAATGTGCTTATTTGAGATACATGTTCGTAATGTATGATTATTTTTGAATTGGAATTATGACTCATGTATTCGAATTTATATTAAGTGAATTGTGGATATTTGAATTTGATAAGTTTTAAATGTTTATTAATTCTTTGGTGTATGAAAGGTGAGGAATGATTGCGCTGAACTGTGTTTTTTACAGTAATGCCTCATAACCCTAATTTGGTAATGAATACAGGTTAAGGGTGTTAAAAAACAAGTAAGGAAAAAAGAGATACAAGAAATTGTTCTCTCAAACATCTCGGAGGTCAATGAAGTGCTTGTCTCAATCCATATGGGCACCCCAGTAGTGCTTTAAGCATTTCCCATTAACATTACATGTGACTCTCATTTTCAAATATTTGATATTAATAGCTCCATGAGGATACACTTGAGCTACTTCAAAAGGACTTGACTAGCAAGATTTTAATTTACCAGGGAACAATTTGAGCTTAGAGTTGAATAACAATACTTGTTTTACCGCGGCATGATTCTTTTATCATGCCAATTCTTGGTCTTTTCCTTGTACGACTTAGCATTCTCATATGCTGATGCTCGGAACTCCTCCGTTTCATTCAATTCTATCAAGCTTTTATGGCCAACAACGACTTAATCCATGTTTAGCTTCTTAATAGACCAAAATATTTTATGCTCAAGTTCAACAGGAAGGTGACATTGCTTGCCATAGACAAGCTTAAAATGTGACATCCTTAACGGTGTTTTTGTAATAGCCCGATTTACGGCCTAGTCAGAATAGTGATCTCAGGACCACAAATCCAAAGTCAGAGAAATTATTTTATTATTATTTTGATATTATAGCATGTTTTTAAGAGTGCATGAAAAATTTGGTGAAGTAATTTTAGCGTTTGTGAGCTTAATTGCATAAAAAGACTAAATCGCATAAAGTGAAAAAGTCCTAATTTGATAGCTAAAAGTGTCAAATAGCCAGAGAATAAATTTTGAGGGTCTTTAAAGGGCAATTAGACCCTTTTAAAAGAGCTTGGCCGGCCATGAGACAAATAAGAGTAAATGGTCAAAATGTTAGGTAAGTGATAACATATTAGGTGATAAAATAATACCCTAAGTGCCTAGCCTTCATCTTTTTCACCTATTCTTTCTTATTAACTAAAAATATCAGCCAAGAGAAGATTTTTGAAGCTTGAAATTTTCAGCAACTTATCATCTCTAGAAGTAAGTGATTTTCATACCCTTTGTTGATAATTTTTGCATTTTTGAGACCCTTGAAGCATAAGCTTTCAAATGAGGGTACTATTTTACAAAATCATTAAGAGTTCAGGGTTTTTCCATGAAAGGATTGTAATGTTTTCTGAGTTTTTATAGAAGAAAATGAGTCTTGGGTGTCTTATAAACAACTTTTGTGAAAGGTGTGAGCATGAAAACACCTAAAAGGACTATTTTGCATAAGTTGTAAAATACATGATAAGTGTGTGAATCAGTGGGAATTTGGAGTTGCTATAAGAGTAGAAAGGGTTTGGCTAGGCTTAAGATGTGAAGAAATTTGATAAAAATCGATTTTCAGGCTTAGGGGTAAAATGTTCATTTTGCAAAAGTTTAGGAGTAAATTGGTCATTTTTCCCAACTATGAATTGTAGAGTGCCTATGTTGATAAAGTGATTAAATAGGTGCATTTTTTTATTATAGATCAAGAAATACTGAATCTGAACCTAGACCAGGGAAAGCCAAGCAAATCAACTAAATCGACTAGTCGCCACATTTTGTAATCCGAGTAAGTTGTATGTAAATAATACAACTACATTGATAATATAGATGTTTGAATTGTATTGAATTTTTTGTAGCATAAATTGCTTAATTGTGGAAATGAGAGAATGAGGTGAGAATAGAGATAGTAGAAGTCTTGAATGAACTTTAAGAAATAAATCGGATATTCATGCCATGACGTTTGGGTCATTTGTGTGAGCTAGTGTAAGACATGTCTGGGACATGCATCGGCCACATTATGAGAGCTAGTGTAAGACCATGTTTGGGACATGGCATCGGCATTGAGACGAGTGCTAATGTAAGACATGTTTGGGACATGCATCGGCCTCAAGATGTAAGCCAGTGTGAGACATGTCTGGGACATGCATCGGCCATAAAATCTGTCAGTGTAAGACCATGTCTGGGACATGGCATCGGCACCTTACCTTATGTTTGAGGCTAAATGAATATCCGATAATGTTTCGAATGGTTCAACGGTGAAACTATGATTTCAAGTTAACAAGGAAAGTATAACCATGGTGTAAGTGATATAGGTACCTATTCGGTATGTATGAAATGTGAACCGAATATGTACTATATGATATGTATTGGATATTGATGAGTAAGTTTTGCTTATGCCCACTTGTAAGTTATGAGCTTGTTGATGAATGGTAAAGTTCTGTTGTATATTTATTTATGTGCAACTTAATAAGCTTTAAGCTTACTCCCTCTCATTTTTTGTTTTCTTATAGTGCCGCCTATCTAGCTCAAGAACCAATGGAAGTCAGAGATATCGATCACACTATCAATCGAAGTATTCGGTATAGTTTGATTTATATTTTTGAATATGGCATGTATAGGGATTTAGACTTGTGTTTTGTGTTATTATTAATTTTGCCAAATGTGTTGGCTTGGGATAAATCCCTCATTTTGTATTAAGCCTTGAATGATGGCTAATATTCATTTTGATTTATATGCAAAGATGTTATTTTCACGGATGAGTGAAATGGACAAATGGAATGTTGTTTATTGTGGCTAATTTGGTTGCATGAGATAGCCTTATATTGGTTTTGGTTTCCATTGTGCAGGTTGTGTAAATAAGGGTGGCTAAAAGGCTTGGTAAATAGCCTTATATTGTCCACATGGGTAGACACATGGGCGTGTATCTAGGCCGTGCGTGACACATGGTCTGCCTTATAGGTATGTGGTCCGACCGTGTGTCCCCGACACGTAAAAATTTCAAGTTAGTATGCATGATAGTAAACACACGAGCAGAGACACGACCATGTGTCTTAGCCGTATGAAGAACACGACCTGGCACACGGGCGTGTGCCTTGGACGTGTCACATTTTTGGGTTACTAACGTCAGAAACAGAATGTCTAGGTCTTTGCACACGGGCTAGGACATTGGTGTGTCATGGCTGAGTGAAGGACACGGGCCAGGGACACAGGTGTGTACCAGGCCGTGTGAAAACCCCTGTAGGTGTGCATTTAGAATTAATTCCACCCGGGTGGAGGACACGGACGTGTGCCCTATTTCAAGGTCAAATTTCTATAGATGGTTTAAGGACTCGGGCTGATCTTGAATAGTTTTCAATGGTCGATTTGGGGCTCGTAGTCCCATGATAAGAAACACAAAGTAAAAATTGAAAAAGTTTTAAAATAGGATCAAGTCTTGGTGACTTGGGGAACGTTTGTGTGATAAGATCAAGTTAGGTAATGCCTCAAATTTCGCTCCAGCGTGGGTTACAAGTATGGGGTGTTACATTTAGTGGTATCTGAGCTATGGTTTAGTCAGTTCTAGGACTAACCTAACAAGAGTACGAGTCTAGCTATACATGCCATAACTGTATATTGATAGTGTGACGACTTCCGAAGATTATAAACTATATTTTTTTATATAGGAAATCGATCCTAATAGAGCCACGGCGGATGACGTGGAGAGTAACGCGTCGACTCCCGCTAAAGGGACCGCGCCAGAGTGAGTCCGTAACTATAGGCCAAGGCAGAGGGGCTAGAGAAGCCTATCTCTGAAAAATGGACGCTTGGTACACGGAGTTCGTTCATGCGAATCCGAACACTCCACCTCCCCCACATCCTCTGATCCCTCATTATGCCTCGGTAGCACGGACATGACTAGGAGGGAGAAACCTCCAGTGGATAAGATTCAGAAACAAGGGGCCAAGGAATTTCAGGCTAGTTTAGATGATGACCCAGGAAGGGTAGAGTTTTGGTTTGAGAATACCATTAGGGTATTCGGTGAACTATGCTGTAGACCTGAAGAATGCGTGAAGTGTGCAGTCTCACCCCTACGGAATTTGGCTTATCAGTGGTGGAATACTCTCGTGTATACTGTACCGAGAGAGAGGATCACTTGGGAATTCTTCCAGGAAGAATTTTGAAAAAAGTATATTAGCCAAAGGTTTATAGATCAAAAGACGAAGGAATTCCTAGAGGCCAAATGTCAATGACAGAATATGATCGTGAATTTGTGAGGCTCAGTAAGTATGCGTGGGAGTGCATGTCTACAGAAGCCACTATGTGTAAGAGGTTTGAGGATGGTCTTAATGAATATATCCAAGTATTTGTTAGCATCCTAGAACTAAGAGAATTTGTAGTGCTTGTTGAGATAGCATGCAAGGCAGAAGAGTTGGTAAAAAAGAGGAGGAAAATGGCTATTGAGTTGCGAGATTCAAAGAGAAGACAGATGGGGAAATCACATTTGTCCTCATCTAGAAACAAGAAATATGCTACCCGATCAAATGCTTCGATGGGGTTTTCAAATAGAAACAAGAACTTGCAGAACACAACTTCTAAAGCCCAGACCACTTTTGTCACGAGAGTCAATAGTGCTCGGCTGAATAGGCCAGAATGTTCACAATGTGGTAGGCGTCACTTTGGGGAGTGCCAGGGGAATGAAAGTGGTTGTTTTAAGTGTGGATCATTAGAACATTTCATCCGAGATTGTCTTGAAATGGAAGAGAGAGAGAAAAAGCAAGAAGTGAAGGTAAGTAGTGCTCCTTTAAGGGGTAGACCACAAAGGAACCCTAGAAGCAGGGCTACCAATAGAGGTGCACCAAGAGATGCTGCAGTAAGGTCCGAGGGTAGAGCACCTGCAAGGACTTACGCTATTCGTTCCCGTTAAGAGGTAGAGTCTCCCGACGTGATCAGGGGTACCTTTTCTATCAATGATATATATGTTGTTGCTTTAATTGATCCGGGGTCTACCCACTCTTATATTTGTATGGAATTGATACCTCGTACGAGCATGATAATAGACCCCACTGAGTTTGTGATAAAAGTGTCTAACCTTTTAGGCAGACATGTGCTAGTGGATCAAGTGTGTAGAAATTGTCATTTGACAATTAGAGATCATTATTTTCCAGCTAACTTGATGTTATTGACGCTTAATGAATTTGATGTAATCCTTGGGATGGATTGGTTGACTACTCATAGTGTTATAGTGGACTGTGGGAGAAAAGTTATTGAGTTGAAATATGAAGACGGAATTGTTCTTTGGGTTGGACCAAATGAGTAGGATAATTTGCCTGTAATAGTATCGTCTTTGACTGCTGAGAAATATTTGAGAAAAGGATATGAAGCTTACCTAGCTTTGGTGTTGAATACTCAAGTGTCTAAGTTGAAGATTGAATCTGTACTAGTGGTTTGTGAGTTTACAGACATGTTTCCGGAGGAATTACCTGGATTGCCTCCAGTGAAGGAAGCTGAGTTTGGAATCGAGTTGGTCCTCGGTACAGCACCCATATCGATTTCTCTGTATAGGATGGCTACTACGGAGTTAAAGGAGTTGAAAGCTCAACTACATGAGTTAACTGACAGGGCTTTGCGAGACTGAGCCTTTCCCCGTTGGGTGCTCCGGTGTTCTTTGTGAAAAAGAAAGATGGGTCGATGAGGTTACGTATCGACTATAGACAGCTCAATAAGGTAACAGTGAAGAACAAGTATCCTTTGCCAAGGATTGATGACATGTTTGATCAGTTAAAGGGAGCCACTGTATTTTCCAAGATTGACTTGAGGTCAGGATACTACCAGTTAAGGGTGAAAGAGCAAGATGTACTGAAGACTGCGTTTCGAGCATTACAAGTTCCTCATCATGCTCTTTTGTTTGACTAATGCCCCGGCGGTATTTATGGATCTGATGAGATGCATTTTTCCATCGTCTCTAGATAAGTTTGTCATTGTATTTATTGACGGCATACTGATTTACTCGCGTGATGAGAGTGAGCATGCGAAACATTTGAGAACTGTATTACATACCTTGAGAGACAAACAATTGTACGCCAAGTTCAGTAAGAGCGAATTCTAGCTTAAGGAGGTTGGATTTCTAGGACACATTGTGTCGGGTGACGGGGTTAGAGTTGACCCAAGCAAAATCTCAGCTATTGTTGAATGAAAACCGCCGAAGAATGTGATAGAGGTTCGAAGCTTTTTGGGTTTGGTCGGATACTATAGGCAGTTTGTAAACGGATTCTCTATGGTAGCTACCCCGATGACAAGACTGCTGCAAAAAGATGTCAAATTCAAATGGTCAAAAAAGTGCCAGCAAAGTTTTGAGAAATTAAATGCTTTATTGACCAAAGCCCCTGTGTTAGTGCAACTAGAGTCGGGTAAGGAATTTGGGATTTATAGCGACTCCTCCTTGAATGGTTTGGGGTGTGTGCTCATGCAAGAAGGCAAGGTTATAGCCTATGCCTCAAGATAGCTAAAGTCACACGAGAGGAATTACCTAACCCACGACTTGGAACTAACAGCTATAGTGTTCGTATTAAAGATTTGGAGACACCATTTGTATGGAAAAAATACCGAGTATTCACTGATCACCAAAGTCTCAAGTGTTTGATGACTCAAAAGGAGTTGAATTTGCAGCAACGAATATGGCTAGAGCTAATAAAGGATTACGAGTTGGTGATTAACTATCACCCGGGCAAGGCGAACGTGGTTGCCGATGCCTTGAGTAGAAATTTATTATTTGTGTTGAGACCAATGGATGCCCAACTAGCTTTGTTGCATGATGGTTCAGTCCTAGTAGAGTTGAGAGCCAGACCGACATTTCTATAAGAGATCTGTGAAGCTCAGAAAGATGATAAGAAGTTGCAAGCTAAGATGACTCTGTGTGAGACGGAATATGAATCCGAGTTTCGTATTGGTGTTGATAGATGTTTAATGTTCAAAAATAAAGTTTGTCTACCCAAGGGAAATGAGCTTATTCAGAAGATTCTACAAGAGGCACATAGTGGTTGTTTGTCCATCCACCTGGGCAGTGTAAAAATGTGAAACGACCTAAAGAAAATATATTGGTGATCGGGGATGAAAAGAGATATTTAAGAGTTCGTTTCCAAGTGTCTTGTGTGTCAGCAAGTGAAGGCTCAACACCAAGTACCTTCAGGTCTACTTCAGCCTATAATAGTTCTAGAGTAGAAGTGGGATCAGATTACCATGGATTTTGTGACGAGTCTTCCGGTAACCCCGAAGAAAAAGGATGTTGTTTGGGTTGTTATGGATAGGCTAACAAATTCGGCACATTTTATAGAAATGCATACCGATTACTCTCTTGAAAAACTGGCCGACTTGTACGTTTCTGAGATTGTGAGGCTACATGGAGTGCCTTTGTCAATTATTTCTAATAGAGACCCGAGATTTACCTCGAGGTTTTGGAAAAAGTTACAAGAGGTATTGGGAACAAAGTTGAGTTTTAGCATAGCATTCCATCCGCAAATTGACGACCAGTCGAAAATAGTTATTCAGATTTTAAAAGACAGGTTGTGGTGTTGTGTTATCGAGTTCCAAGGTAGCTGGGAAAGGTACTTGCCATTAGTTGAATTCGCCTACAACAACAGTTATCAGACAAGTCTGAAAATGGCGCCTTATGAGGCTTTGTATGGGCGAAAGTGTCGAACGCCCTTATAGTAGACTGAGCTTAGATAGAGATAGATTCACGGGTTCAATTTAATCAAAGAGACTGAAGAGAAAGTTAAAGTGATTCGTGACTACTTGAAGGCTACCTCAGATAAACAGAAATCCTACATCGATTTGAAACGAAAGGAAACTGAGTTTCAATTCGGCGATAAGGTATTTTTGAAAGTATCCCCGTGGAAGAAAGTCCTCAGATTTGATAGAAGAGGCAAGTTGAGTCCTCATTTTATAGGAACTTATGAGGTTATCGAGAGAGTAGGACTGATTGTCTATCGATTGGCTTTGCCACCAGAGTTGGAAAAGATTCACGACATGTTTGATGTATCTATGCTACATCAATATAGATTAGACCCTTCGCATGTGATTGCGCCGATAGAGGTTGAGATTCATCTAGACATGACTTATGGAAAAGAGTCGGTCAAGATTTTAGCTTAGGAAGTCAAACAGTTAAGGAATAAGAGCAAAGTGCTTGTGAAAGTTTTGTGGTAGAGACATGGAGTCGACGAAGCTAAAGTTTTGTGGCACAACTTTTGTGAAAGGTGTGAGTATGAAAACACCTAAAATGACTATTTTGCATAAGTTGTAAAATACATGATAAGTGTGTGAAATAGTGGGAATTTGGAGTTGCTATAAGAGTAGAAAGGGTTCGGCTAGGCTTAAGATGTGAAAAAATTTGATAAAAATTGATTTTCGAGCTTAGGGGTAAAATGGTCAATTAGTAAGAATCTATGGGCAAATTGGTCATTTTTCCTAACTATGAATTGTAGAGTGCCTATGTTGATAAAGTGATTAAATAAGTGCATTTTGTTATTATAGATCAAGAAATACTGAATCTGAACCTAGACCCGGGGAAAGCCAAGGAAATCGACTAAATCGACCAGTCGCCACATTTTGTAATCCGAGGTAAGTTGTATGTAAATAATACAACTACATTGATAATATATGTGTTTGAATTGTATTGAATTTTTTATAGCATAAATTACTTGATTGTGGAAATGAGAGAATGAGATGAGAATAAAGATAGTAGAATTCCCAAATGAACCTTAGGAAATAAATCGGATATTCATGCCATGACGTTTGGGTCACTTGTGTGAGCTAGTGTAAGACATGTTTGGGACATGCATCAGCCACATTATGAGAGCTAGTGTAAGACCATGTTTGGGACATGGCATTGGCATTGAAACGAGCGCTAGTGTAAGACATGTTTGGGACATGCATCGGCCTCAAGATGTAAGCCAGTGTAAGACATGTCTAGGACATACATCGGCCATGAAATGTGTCAATGTAAGACCTTGTCTGGGACTTGGCATTGGCACCTTACCCTATGTTTGAGGCTAAACGAATATCTGATAATGTTCCTAATGGTTCAATGGTGAAAGTATGATTTCAAGTTAACAAGGAAAGTATAACCGTGTTATGAGTGATACAGGTACCTATTTGGTATGTATGAAATGTGAACCAAATATGTACCATATGATGTGTATTGGATATTGATGAGTAAGTTTTGCTTATGCCCACTTGTAAGTTATGAGCTTGTTGATAAATGGTAAAGTTGTGTTGTATATTTATTTATGTGCAACTTACTAAGCTTTAAGCTTATAGTGCCGCCTATCTATTTTAAGGACCAACGGAAGTCAGGGATATCGATCACACTATCAATCGAAGTATTCGATATAGTTTGATTTATATTTTTGAATATGGCATGTATAGGGATAGACTTGTGTTTTGTGTTATTATTAATTTGGCCAAATGTGTTGGCTTGGGATAAATCCCTCATTTTGTATTAAGCCTTGAATGATGGCCAAACGTATCTAGGCCGTGTGTGACACATGATCTGCCTTATGGGTATGTGGTCCGACCGTGTGTCCCCTACACGTAAAAATTTCAAGGTAGTATGCATGATAGTAAACACACGGGTAGAGACACGACCGTGTGTCTCAGTTGTGTGAAGAACACGACTTGGCACACGGGCATGTACCTCGAACGTGTGACATTTTGGGGTTGCTGACGTCAGAAACAAAATGTCCAGGTCTTTACACACGGGCTAGGACACGGGCCAGGGCACAGGCATGTACCAGGCCTTGTGAAAACCCCATAGCTGTGCATTTAGAATTAACTCCACACGGGTGGAGGACACGGGGCATGTGCCCTGTTTCAAAGTTAAATTTTCTATATATGGTTTAAGGACCCGAGTTGATCCCGAATAGTTTTCAATGGTCGATTTGGGGCTCGTAGGCCCATGATAAGAAGCCCAAAGTATAAATTGAAAATTTTCTAAAATGGGATCACGTCACTTGGGGAACATTTGTGTGCATGAGATCGAGTTAGGTAATGCCTCAAATTGAGCTCCGACGTGGGTTACGGGTATGGGGGGTTACAGTTTTGTACGTGGTACAATACACCCATAAAGCTTCATCCAATCTGGTAGACCAATCCTTACAAGTAGGATTCACCACTTTTTCTAATTTTTTTATTTCTTTGTTAGAAATTTTAGATTGTCCGTTTGTTTGGCGGTGCAATCTTATGTTTCACCCCATATTGATGCAAATCATTAACTACCAATCTACGGTCAAAATGAGACCCTTCATCACTAATAATGGTTATAGGTATTCCAAATCTTGTAAAAATGTTCTCGTGTAAAAACTTCATTATTGATGGTGGAAATGGACCCATACAGTCTATTCCCCATACATCAAACAACTCAATCTCTAGTATACTTTGCAATGGCATTTCGTGTATTCTAGGTAAATTTCATGTTCTCTGAAAACGGCCGCATGACTGATAGAATTCATGAGCATCCTTGAATAGGTTTGGCCAATAAAATCCTAATTGAAGTAATTTGGTAGCTCTTATCCCTCCAAAATGTCCTTTGTATGAAGCTGAATGCTATGGGTTTCATCATCAGGGACACATTTCTTAATTGTTTGATCAACACAATGTTTAAACAAGAAAGGTTTATCCCAATAATAGTGCTTGGCAAAATGAAAAAATTTTCTTCTTCTTTGACTGTTGAGGTTGGGTGGCAACATGCCACTCACTAAGTAGTTCACTATGTTGGCATACCAAGGTAATTCCATGGCAACTAATAGTTGTTCGTCTAGAAATTCTTCTTTAATAAATGTGTCATGATCATGTTTACTTCCAGATTCTAACATCGATAAGTGATCAACCTCTTGATTCTCAGTCCCTTTTCGATCTCTAATTTCCAAGTCAAACTTCTATAGCAAAAGTATCCACCTAATCAAACTTGGCTTAGTGCCTTTCTTGCTTATTAGATACTTAATAGCTGAATGATCTATCTAAACTATGACTTTTATACCAACTAGATAATGATGAAATTTATCGAATGCGAACACCACAACCAATAACTCCTACTCCGTGGTGGTGTAATTAAGCTGCGCGTCCGATAAATTTTTACTAGTATAATATATTTCACGTAGTATTTTTCTTTCCTTTGCCCTAATATGGATCCCACAGCATAATCGTTGGTGTCACACATGAGTTCAAAAGGCAGTGTCCATTCAGGAGCTACTATAATTTGTGTTGCTATAAGTTTTTTCTTTAACTCTTCAAAGGCTACCAAACAATGTTCATCAAAATTAAAATGTCTATTTTACTCCAACAAAGTGCACAAAGGTCTAGATATCCTTGAAAAATCCTTTTTGAACGTTGTATAAAAACCTGCATGACCTAAAAAACTTGTAATACCCTTGACACTAGTGGGAGGAGGCAATTTTTCTATCACTTCAATTTTTACTCTGTCCACTTCAATTCCTCTCTAGGATATCCTATGTCAAAGGACAATTCCTTCACAAACCATGAAGTGGCATTTTTCCCAATTTAAAACAAGATTTGTTTCTTCACAGCAGCACATAACCAATTCCAGATTTTTCAAACAATCTTCAAAATAATTCCCAAACACAAAAAAGTCATCCATGAAGACTTCAAGAATATTTTCCACCATGTTAGAGAATATAGCTATCATACAATGTTGAAAAGTTGTCGAGGCATTGCATAACCCGAACGACATCCATCTAAATGCAAAAGTATCATATGGACATGTGAATGTTGTTTTCTCTTGGTCATTGGGGGCTATGGAAATCTAAATATATGAATAACCATCCAAAATTTAGCAAAAAGCTTTACCAGCTAATCTATCCAACATCTGATTAATGAATGGTAGGGAAAAATGGTCCTTCCTAGTTGCTTTGTTAAGCTTGTGGTAATCTGTACATACTTTCCATCCCACAACAGTGCAAGTTGGTATGAGCTCATCATTATTATTACTTACCACTGTGACACCTTCTTTCTTGGGTATACATTGTATAGGGCTCACACATGAGATGTCTAAAATCAAGTAAATAGTGCCAACATCAAGCCACTTAATCATATCTTTCTTGAAAACTTCCTCGGATTCAGTCTTTGTTGATGTTCAATGGAATTGCAAAGGCAATCCTTTAATAAAATTTTATGCATGAAGAATGCAGGGCTAATTCCCTTTATACCAGCAATGGTCTATCCTAGTGCCTTCTTAAATTGCCGAATAACTTTTAACAACTTTGCCTCTTGCTTGGGTGTCACCTCCGCAGAAATTACTACCAGTAAGGGACTATTCTCACCTAAGTAAGCATATTTCAAATGTTGTGGCAACAATTTAACTCTAATATGGAGGTTCTTATATAGAAGGTTTTAGAGGATTAAAGGATTGATTTGATAAATCCAAGGATTCAAACTTCTTTCCTGGTCTATCCACTATATGCTCGAGAGTCTTTCATAGATTCAACAAATTTCCCAAAACTTACTGTATCACTCCACTCGAGTGGGTCTTCTTTTTGTAAAAAATATTGTGACAAAATCTGGGGGGAACTCCACTACTGTTTCTATCAACCCAATGGCCTGGCATTCATCATTAGCATCCGCACATTTCAAAGCATTAAATGCATTAAAGGTAACCTACTGATCATTTACCCTCATGGTTAGCTCACCTTTCTTCACATCAATTAACGTCCTGCCAGTAGGAAGAAAAGGTCTTCCAAGAACAATTGACACATCTTGTTCAGTTTCGCATTCTAAAATAAGAAAATCTGTAGGAAATATAAATTTATCTACTATTACCAGCACATATTCAATTTTACCTTTCGAATGCGAGTAGGATAGATTAGCCAGTTGCAACGTAACTGTAGTAGGCCTTTCTTTTCTAATTCCCAGTTTCTTCAAAATAGATATAGGCATTAGATTTATACTCCCTCCTAGATCACATAATGCCTTACCAACATAAGGATTTCCAATTGAACATGGGATAGTGAAACTCCCTGGGTCCTTCAATTTCGGAGGTAATTTTTTCACCAACATTGTTGTACACCCTTTAGTGAAAGCGACAATCTCAAATTCTCTCAATCTGTGTTTTTTTGACAATATATCTTTCATAAATTTCACGTAATTAGGTGTTTTTTTCCAAATCTTCGACCAATGGTATGTTTATGTGGAGCTACTTCATTATGTCCAAAAATCTTTTGAACTGAATAATCTGCTTAGAGTTATCAAATTGTTAAGGAAAAGGTAGGGGTGGTCATCTTTCATGTTGCTAATATTGTTTTGTCATCGCATTTTGGTTGACAACATGATCTGATTTTGCCGCAAGATTTTTCTACTTACCCTTTTTAGGTTCAATATGTTTTTCAAATGACTCTTGGATCTTATCATGGTTGTTATTCGAGTCATCCTCTCCTACCATGGCATCTTGAGCAATGTCATCAAGCTGAGTTCTGCTTCTAAGAGTGATGGCTTTTCAGTTTTCCTTCCCTGGTGATATTGAATTCTCGGTATCACTTGATGATGCTCCTTGGTCTCGAATTCAAAGCATTTGTTGTTTTCCCCACCTAATTCTCATGAGCTGGGAGAGATATAACCTAACTCTTAATTACGGCATTATTCTTGGACATATATTCCTTTAATAGATGATGATTGTAACACCTCTAACCCGTAACCGTCTCCATAATAGGTTAAGAGGCATTACCGAACTTGTAACTTAGTTCAGAACAATTATATATCTGATAATGTTTATTCTCAGCCAATATCATTCATTCATATTCACTATGTACTTAAAACAAGCATATCAAGCTTTAATCATGCATTTGGGACTAAATTGTAACATATTAAAAATTTTAGAAACTTAGAAAAATTTCAACATTTCATGTGTAATATGTAATGCCCCAAAAATCCCGAAACCCAAAAATCCTAAAATCTCTAACTTTCTTTGTTTTCGGTTTTGATAAAAATTGTATTTTATGTTCCTAGCCATGTGACAATTATAGTAGGTCTTAATTAAGGTTTGAGTTTGAACCTAGGAATAAATGAAATTATAGTTTAATTATTAAAAGAATCAGGGTTGGCAAGTAGGTGGGCTTTTAAATAAAAATAGGGGAAAAATAGTATCAAAAAGCCTTGTGGAAGAGTGGCTAAGTGACGCCACTTAGAGTGCAGAGAGGTGGCGTTAGTAGCTAGCAAGGAGGTCCAAGGTTCGAATCCTAGTTTTGTGTTTTAGAAGTTTAATTTTGGTCTTCTAGAAGGATGGAAGTGGCGTGAAGATGTGCTCTAAGGGGAGTGTTCAAAAGAGAAAATTAAGGAAAGGATCAAGGGGTTATCAGGGAGAAAAAATGAGGAGATGAGAAGGGAGAAGTGATAGACCTGAATTGGGAATTGGGCATGGAAAATTCAGCTATAAGGGCTATAAATAGGGGCTAAATACAGGGTTGCCAGGCTACTGTCAAAATTCTTCTTCACCTTGTTGCCAGAAACCCCTTTCTCCAAAAGCCAAAAACCCTTTTCTTTTCAAGATCCAAAAAGTCAAAAACCCTTTTGTTTTTCTTTCTTTTCTTCCTGCCGATTTCTATTCTTCTCTACACAATTTTCTTTGTTTCACTTAGCCGATTTCTTCTTCTACTCTTCTTCTTTAATCTGTTCCAAATAAACCTTCTTCACCATACTAAATTGAAAAGCTGAAAAGCCGAATCTCCCAAGGGCTGAATACTCTTTGATCGAGTCTAGTGGAATTAGTATCAGATCTCGGATCTTACCTCTCTGTCGAATTGCTCTTTAGGTGTTTGCAGTTTTGATCTAGAAGTAGATCGTGGTTAGTGATTTAAGAAAGGGCTGATCGCGCAAGGTAAGGTTAATGTGAGGTTTCGGTTTTAGTAAGGATATGTGTTAAGCATGTGATTAATGGAAGGGTGATATCGTTTGTAGGTTTGGACTAAGGGAATTGCAGCACGCTTGCTTACCAGGTGTGTACATAAATTGCACACACATTATGTATTGGCAAAAGCCGAAATGCCGAAAAGCCGAAAGTTTGGTTACGGTAGTCTTGCGAGTGCGCGAACACTCGTAAGGGGGAGACCGATAGGTTGCCTGAGGCCCACGGGCGATTCCGTGGACTTGGGTTGTGATTTGGCCATATGGGCCGGAATACGCTAAATGGGCCCGATGGGCTGTTGGGCCCATAATAGGAAAAAATTGAATGTTGATGCTATGTGATAAGAACTTGTATGTGAGCATGATTATGAATGTGACTGGGCCTAACGGGCCATATAAATGTGATTTAGGCTTAATGGGACATATGAATATGATTGGGCTTAATGGGCCACATACTGGTATGTGAAATTTTTTGGGCTTTGTAAGGGGTTTTGGGCCTAGTATATGATATCCATATAAGACGTAATTAATATATTGCGACTGTGGAGAAGTCAAAGGGTTAAGGTATGGCAACGGGTATATGCATGTCTAGGATTGGATCTAGGGAGAGCTTGGTACTTAAGCGGTCTTAATGACTCACCTCCTCTTCTCTGTAATCCTACCTGGTGCATAGTGTTCGTTCATCTTAGCTCACGAGACTCGTTAACAGGCCAAGGTAAGTGAAAACCGTAATTATGGGAAAATTACCAAAATGCCCCTAAGGGAAAAAATGACCAAAATACCCCTAGGTGTAGAATGTAAGTTTTATGGATGTGACATGCATACATATGATATTCTACTTATGTTGCATATAGGTGGGAATTATGGAACGGAGGAAGTATATGAGGATCGCATGGTTGCTTGACAATCGTGGATTCACCGACGGCTTTTAAAGCCCAATATATAAATGAAGGTAGTTCCGCAACGGGCTACCATGGTGTGTGGGCTGGATGGGTCGATATTCATATCCCTACATGGTGTTAAAGAGGACGGAGCTGGTGTGTTAGCGGATGGATAATTTGGATGGGATTGCATTGCATGATTGATGAATGATGTTTTTTTCGAATGCTTGTTTTTGCCGAGGGTTGTACACACTGAGTTTGCAAAAACTCACCCCCCTCTTTTATTTTATTTTCAAGTGATGCTCAATAGAAGGTTCAATGTTTGGAGGGACTTTGGGTGGTCGGCTAGCAAGATAATTCGGACTTGGTTTTTTTTAAGCATTTAAGTTTTTATTTCTTTTGAAGTATGTTCAGACCAGATTGTAATAAGGTTTTCATTATGTTATTATTGCTTTAATTATTATTATTTTCATTGTAATTACGAGAAGTTGAACATGGATTTCTTAAATTATAGTATGTTTTCTACGTTTCCGCAACTAAGTTTTTTTTTTAAAAATCAAATGTTCCGAACAAGGCTTTCGTAATTGAAAGGTTTTTTTTTTGTTAATTAGGGTTTCTTTTATTTTAAGAAGGGTTTTTAATGAAAACATGGTTTTCGCTAAAACACTTTAATGTGACACGCCATATTCAGCCATAATGTCTGGGCTGGGTTTTGGGTGTTACATCACACGCCCGTGTGAACAGGTCGTATGCCTCACACAGCTAATAGACACGCCCGTGTCTTAGACCGTGTGAAAACAGGGCATACATACTGACTTGTGTCACACGGCCGAGGACACGCCCATGTGCCAGGCCATGTGAAAACTGGAGAAGATAGTGACTTAGGTTACATGGCCAACCACACGCCCGTGTTACTAGCCTGTATGCCGTTCGAAATGACCACACACGCCCGTGTGCTAGGCCGTGTGCCATTTAGGGGGTATACTGACTTATGTCACACGGTCAGTCACACGCCCATGTGTCTAAGCCGTGTCAAACTAGCAGGGTATTCTAACTTAATTCGTAGGGTACCCCAAGGGACGCATGACTGTGTAACATAACCGTGTGTCACACACGGTTGAGACACACGCCCGTGTCTCTGCCCGTGTGGACAAAAATAGGCCATTTGCAAAGCCATTTTGCCACCCTATAAACACAAGCATTTCCAAGCACAATTGATCACATTTATGCAACCCAAATGGCAACCAAAATAACCATTTCAATACATAATATTTACCAATTCAAATCATAACAAATTCATACTCAAATACCTATCCATCATCATGCATAATACATTCATTTAACAACCATATATCAACACTTCACTTGCATAATTTCATTCCATCATTACCTGCTAAAACAAACCATAATCGAACACTTCAATTCAACCAAAACATAACATCAAAATAAGCAAAATCACATGGCTAAACTTATACACAAAAATATGCCAAAGTCTTATTCTCAAGTAGCATAACTAACATCTTTTAAACTAGCCTATACATGTCATATTCACAAATTTGCAAGTTCAAAAATACCAATCGGAATTGGGATAGTGTGATGTGCAACTTCGACTTGTTCGAAACGAGCGAGCTAATGAACCTCTATTGTAACACCCTGATTTTAGGCCTATTCGGAACCATTATATTGAGGTCAGAGAAATTATTATTATTTTTATTATTTTATATGTTATAGCATGATTATATGAGTGTATGAAAATTTTGGTGAATCAATTTTAGCGATTTTGTACTTAATTGTGAAAAAGGACTAAATAGCATAAAGTGTGAAAGATTTGTTCTACAAGCTAATGTTGTTAAATAGCCATGGAACACTAAATTAGAGGTCCTTAGTGAGCAAATAGACCAATAAAAATTAGTGGCTGAACATGGAGAAAAAGAAATTGAAATGTTAAAGTTTGGTGGGCATTAGATGACCTATTTAGTAATAAAATAAAACAAAAAGGAAAAAAGGTTGCCATCTTCTCATCTTTCTTCTTCATCCATTGAAAATGGCAGCAAACATGGGGGTCTTGAGAGCCCAAACTTTCAGCCACTTAGTTCTCTTGCAAGTAAGTGTTTTTGAAGGTCTTTCTTGATAATTTTTGTATCTTTGTGACCCTTGTAGCTTAAGCTAACTAATGGAGGGACTAGTTTATAAAATGGTTGAGAGTCTAGGGTTTTTCCATGTGAATACTCATGTTGTTTGCTGAATCTTTATTAAAGAAAATGAATCTTGGTTGTTTAATTAACAACTTTTGTGAAAATGATTTTTCATGAAACCACCTAAAATGGACCTTTTTGTATAGGTTATAAAATAGGTGATAAATGTGTGGACTAATTGAAATTGAGAGTTTCTATAAGCTTAAATCAGTTTCAGATAGGCTTGGTTAATGAGAAAATTCGATGAAAATCGTATTACGGGCCTAGGGGCAAAATCATAATTTTGTGAAAGCTTAGGGGCAAAACTGTAAATTTGCCAAAGTAAGTTTTATGGGCAGCTAGTAATAATTATAAAAATTTGGCTAAGCTTGGTTTGTGTTTAATTTCAAGAATTTTCACTTTTATGTGATAGGGACTAAATTGCAAGAACGTGAAACATTAGAGGCAAAAGTGTAAAGTTGTCCTAATGTGAATTTTTGGACTAAATTGTATAAATTGATGACTAAATAAGTAAAATTTGTTATTATATAGATTAAGGGAGACGAGATCTGGATAGAGAACGAGGGAAAACAAAGTATTAGGTTAGTCGACTTAATTTGTTATTTCAACGAAAGAGGTAAGTTCACATGGTTAGTTGACCATGATCAATTTTTAAATTAGAACTGATATAATGCATTACTATTATGTACAATTATTATCGAATCATGATAATATGAGATTCAATTGAAAGATCAATCTAAGAAAAAAATGCAAGGTCGAGTACAATAGGACTACGACTCGTGATGAATTGACGGAAAAGACCATGGTTGGACCATGGAGATATAAGAGCCAGTGTAAGACCATGTATGGGGCGTGGCATCGGCCTCAACATGCAAGCCAGTGTAAGACCATGTTTGGAACATAGCATCAGTATTGTTATGTGAGCCAATGTAAGACCATGTCTAGGACATGGCATCGGTCTCAATATGCGAGCCAGTGTAAGACCATGTTTGGAATATGGCATCGGCATTGTTATGTGAGCCAGTGTAAGACCATGTTTGGGACATGACATCGGCCTTAAAATGTGAGCTAGTGTAAGACCATGTCTGGGACATGACATCGGCCTCAATATGCGAGCCAATGTAAGACCATGTTTGGAACATGGCATCGGCATTGTTATATGTGTCAGTGTAAGACCATGTCTGAGACATAGCATCGGCACCGATGTATGAGAGCTAGTGTAAGACCATGTCCGGGACATGGTATCATCATTTTGCCCTTTTGTATGAGGCTTATCGGGTATCCTTTAGTATTCCAACTAGTTCAATGGGTGATTTAAAGATTGTGTCATGAGTGAGAAAAGTAATGACTATGTTGCAAGTGGTACAGGTATCTGTGTAAAACTCATGAGAAATGATTTTGGTTTATGATGCACCTTTCGTAAGGATGCAAATAAGTAAGTCATGCCCATGAGAATAATTTTGTGATTATGGGTCTATGCTTATGATGTATAAATATGTATTTTCACCATGATGGTTGAAATTATTTGTAAAGGTGTTATAAACTTAGTTATCACTATTTTACACTAAAACAGTTTTGGACAGCAGCAGTAGTCCGACTTTGAAAATCCAACAAAACATTTTAAAATCGAGTTAGAGGTTGAATAAAATATAAAATTAAAGCTTATCGAGTCTGGTTTCACAAAGAAGAAATGGTGTAAGCAAAAGAATTTCATGTTATGAGATATTTGGATTTCTATGAGACAAGGTTAGAGTGAAGTCGGGTCCCCTTGTCTTAACTTTGGAAAATCATTAAAAATTGTATGAAAATAATTATGAGATATAATTTATATGAATAAATCCTTAATGAGTCTATTTTCAATAGAAATAGACGGGAACATTATCCAGATCCCGTACTGTGAGATAATTAATTTTTAGTAAAGAAAGGTTGAAGCTATCAAATAGCAGAACAGGGGTAACTTTGAAGAATAAACTGTGCTTATTGGCTAATCTATAAATTCTAAATATTTTATGGTATAAATATATATGAGTCTAGTTTCAAATTATTTCAACGGATCTTAATTTAGAATTCTTTAGCTCATGTTATCAATAATTTAATGACTATGACTCGCATAGATAGCTTGGCTAGAATATGAATAAATAGTGGAATTATGTGCAATTGTGATTGTGTTACCTTGAGAACATGTTGTGAGAATATGGAAAAGACATGCCAATAAATCTCTTATTATTTTCATATGGACTTACTAAGCTATATAGCTTACCCCTTCCTTTTTCCTCATTTTATAGGGTCACTAAGCTAGCTCGGTTGGAAATCGTCGGATATTCTATCACACTATCTAGCTATTGAAGGGTATAAATGATTTCAAGTACTTTAAGTCTATGACATGTATAGAGACTTAGTCCATTGAGTATGTGTCATTTGATTTGGCCAAATGTATTGACTCATAATGGGAATATGATTCATTTTGTATATGGCCATGTGATATGGCTCATATTGGTTATTGGGTTGTAACCTATTCATATATGCATGCATGTGGTAAAGGTTTCATATGGTGTGGTCATGTGTGTTTAGTACAGATTAATTGTGAATGTTCCCTATTACTTGATGATTTTAAAGTGACTAAATTGGCTTATGGATAGACCTTAGCATAAGTATGAAGTATAAGAATGTGTTAATGATAATCATGGCTTGAAGTTGATAATTTTAAACTAGGCAAAGTACGATGCCTTTTGCATGAATAAATTGATATGAAATTGCCACGAAAAGTGTCATTGAAGTTATGTTTAAGTAAGTGCTAAAGAGGGTGCCAAATGGCTTGGTAAATAGCCATTTTCTGGGCCACACGGTCAGAGACATAGCCGTGTGTCTCATCCGTGTGGAGGACATGGTCTAGCACATGGGCGTGTGACTTGGCCATGTGACCTTATTTCATTGATGACGTCATAAATAAAGAGTTACACGGACTGAGGACACAGGCATGTCCCAGGCCACATGGGCGTGCATGACCACACGGCCTAACCCATATAGACGTGTGACTCTCCAAACATGGAAAATTTCCTAAGTGTTGTAAAAGGTTCATAAGTTCTCGATTTAGTCCAGAACCACCCCCAATATATGTTTTGGGCCTCGTGAGCTCATATAAGGGACATTATGAACATGAATGAATTTTTTTATTTGGAACGAAATTTTATAACCCAGTTTTACATGTATGTGTACGTTTTAGTCTGGTAATGCCTCGTACCTATTCCGGCCTCAGATTCGGGCAAGGGGTGTTACATTTAGTGGTATCAAAGCTAGGTTTAGTCGGTTCTTAGACTAACCTAGGATGTGTGAAGGTTTAGCTATACATGCCACGGACTTATAATAGTGTGATTTCTCTCAACGCGAACGAGAACCATCTTGTTTAGACAAAGGTACTCTCTAATCAAGCTACACCTGACCATGTTGATAGTGGTACTAAGGTAATTGAGTAAAATTCAATTATGATGAGTTAAAACTCGGAAAGGTACGAATAAGAATTCATGATATATATATGTATGTACACATATGAGACATGAGAAACATGAAATAGAATGTGTAAGCGGCATAATGAGCTTATCTATGATTGATCGATAATTCCATGATGTATAAGACTGATTTTCTCATGTGAATGCATATGTTTAGGTAACTTACCAAAAATATTGGTGGAACGAATGTCCATGTATACTTATTTCAATAATTATGATTGGCAAAATCGTATAGTTTAAGTAAATGTGTTAAATCGATTGGATTGATTTATATGATTGTAATGATATGTATATGATGATGTGCGAGATGAAAGTTTTGAATGCGATACATTTAGTCATATTTGTTGGCCCTCACATGATGTTATGTGTTTGATATGTTTGATTAAGTGAATGTGACGAGAAAAGACATTTGAAATTCATAGAATATATGCATAAGTGAACTTGATTGAATAAGATAATAGAAAAATCTGTGAAATACAAATGTGAACGATAGTTTGCCTAAAATGAATGATATAATTGTGATGACGTTACTTTGATGATGAAAGTTGTGTCATATGTATATGTGTATAAGAGACGAGTTAGGGACCTTACGACCTTACCCTTTCCCCTTACCAGAGTGGTGTTTTGTAATGGAATTTTGTAAGAAATGTATTGAATAAACTCACAAGTGTGAAACTAAAGATTTTAGTGATAGAATAGCTATGAATATGACCAGAGATTGAGAAAAGGTTGATAAATAAAGCCAGAATTAGTAAGGTATCAGATCGACCCGAAAAATTTTGTGATTCATGCAATATCACAGTTGATGAAGAAGTTAACTTCGGTAAATTGATCTATTCTGATACGATGTCAAGAAATGTATTAATCAAAATTTCTTCAAAACTGATCTCCTTTAGTAAGAAGAATAATATGAAATTTTTGATGGCTGAACAGATTATGACAGTCTCTTCTGAGGTGTTCTATGTGTTTATTTGTTCTCAGAAATATTCCTATGGCTATTGATCCTCTGATGAAATTCTTGTTATGTGGGGATGTTTTCTAATTGTGATATTAGACGAAACCCTTGTCAGGTTTATAATCTATGTTGCTCTATTTCCCTCTGGCATTCTAATACATTTCGTCTGTTGTGAATGGATGGGAAAATGTGTATGAAGCTATGATTCTGTTTCTTCTAAATATTGCTTTATCTGATTTATATATGGGAAGGTACATTGTTATTGTTACATCTAATCCCAATGGGTCTGAATGATGTTTTTCTAGCCTTCTTTTCTCTGGGGGATAATCGATATCTTTCATACTTTCTTGTGAGCTATGTTCTCGATATTTCGATACGATATCGCATCTTGGATTTCTTTATTTTGGAATTTTCCAACTTGGATTTCTTCCTCTTGGTTTTCATGTCATCTTTATTTCATAAATAGTCAATCTTGGCTCATGTCTAAAGTGTCTTCTTTGGCTTATGATGACTATGTTAACTATGATTATGCTTTTGGTTTGATTATTGGTAATGTGGTGACCTTAGTATTTGGATTTCTCAAATTTTCGTGTAAGGATTTGACATCGGCAAAGACTTCTTGATTTTAGTAATGTGTTGCTGAATGAATTGTGAAGTGTTTTAAGACTATAAGGCAATGTGATAGCTTAAAGTATCTAATGTTATAGAAAGATCTGAGTTTGATATAGTGAAGATGACTTAGGTATTAAAAGATGATGAGATAGTACCGAATGACCTTTGAGGAAGCAAAGTGTGATTACAAGTGTTTGGATAGAAAAATCCAAAACTTATACAGAGATTTTGTAAGAAAACTGATAAACCGTAATTTATACATATTTCTCTCCCATGCTTAGCACATTTTATGGATGATTTTTCCTTACATTTGGTGAATTCAATGCTCCTAATGCCTTAATTTCATATTTTATACTTAGGTGAGCATAGGAGAGTGAAAGGAACGAGAAACGGGCCAAAAACAGAGAAAATGGGCCAACATACGAAATCAACACGACCTAGACCTCCTCACACGGGCAAACCACATGGCTGTGTCAATTTGGCAGAATTGAAGCACGACTCACACAGGTGGACCACACACTCGTGCCTATTTAACAAGCTTGACCATGGCCTGAAGTAATCGCACATGGGCGTGTCCCTGTCGAGCCCAAATTGAGTCTAATTCGGAAAAGGCCAATTTTGAGGGTTCTTAAGCATTCTAAAGCCTATAAATACAACTAGAGGAGGAGGGAAAGGGGGTGATAAACCGTAATTTATACATATTTTTACCCTATGTTTAACGCATTTTATGGATGATTTTCTATTAGAATTGGTGAATTCGGTGCTCCTAATGCTTTAATTTCATGTTTTATACTTAGGAGAGTATAGGAGAGCGAAAGAAACGAAAAATGGGCCAAAAACAGAGAAAATGGGCCAAAGTACGAACTTAACACAGCCTAGACTTCCTCACACAGGCAGACCACACGGCCGTGTCAATCCGGCAGAATCGAAGCATGACTCACACGGGTATAGCACACGCCCGTGCCATTCTAACGGCTCGAACACAGCCTAAAGTAATCGCACACGGGCGTGTCCCTGCCGAGCCTAAGTTAAGTCCAATTCGAAAAAGGCCACTTTTGAGGGTTCATAGGCATTCCAAAGCCTATAAATACACCCTTGAAGAGGAGAAAAGGGAGGCAGAGAAGGGGGAGTAAGGAATTACTCCAAGGAAGCCAACTGATCCATCTTAAAAGCCGGATCCATCTTAAAAGTCGGATTCATCATCAAGACTGAAGATCTCTCCTCAATTCCCCTTCAGGAGTTTTGGGTTTTCTTTATGTTTTTTATTCTTTATTCTTCTGCGATGTTTTCTTATTTAGTTATGAACTAAAACCCCTAAATACCTAAGGGGAATGAAACCTAAGACGAATCTTGTTATTATTTTCTGAATCGTATGATAAATATTTGACTTGTTCTTAATTATGTGTTCTTAATTCTTGTTTTGATATCCCAGGATACTGATTCAAGACATGCTCTTATTCAGAGGAGGAATAGACCCTGTCTAAGAGTATATTTGTCATAATTAAGCAGAGTTGATTGCGCGCCTAGACATAGGGTGACAAGATTTTGCCGGATTAGGGTGAAACCTAATAAGGGGATCCATAGATCAAGTTAATGCAACCCTAGAGTGTTAATTAGAGAAAAGTCTCGGTTATTCAATCTAGGGATTAGATGTTATTAGTCTTGAATAGGGATAATAACATAACTTAGGGATCTCTACAGAACAAGTTGAATGAATAAATCGTCCAATTCAGAGCCAGAATAACAAGTAAAGACTAGGTGGATTTTGTAACGCCCCGCACCCGAGACAGTTGCCGGAGTCGAACACGAGGTATTAACGAACTTAATTCATTTATTTACACAGTTCATTTTAAAATTTCCAGACAAGCTGGCTAACTGCGTCGCTGTCACCTTAAAAATCATATATCGAGTTTCAAAACTTGAAAACTGATTCCGTAAATTTTTCCTGAAACTAGACTCACATATTCATCTACATATTTTTTTCTAGAATTTTTGGTTGGCCCAATTAGTACAGTTTATTTGTTAAAGTCTTCCCCGTTTCAGGGTTCGACTACTCTGCCTTCATGCACTACGACTTGGATATCTCCCTGTACAGGGCTTCAATACTTATGCCGTTTATTTCTAATGAAACTAGGCTCAGAAAGGAATCTATACATATATAGCATGACTTCTAATTGTCTCTGGTTAATTTATGGTAAATTTTCAAAGTCAGAACAGGGGATCCAGAAAATGCTCTGGCCCTGTTTTACGAAAACTTAAACATCTCATAAAATACGGCTCATATGGTCATTTCGTTTCTTTCATATGAAAATAGACTCATCAAGATTCGATTTCATAATTTATTCACTATTTAATTCCATTCCTACTATTTTTAGTGATTTTTCCAACTTACGTCACTGCTGCTATCAGCATCTATTTTAAGGTAAATTTTACCTATTTCATAATTTTCCATGAATCAAATAGCAAATTGACATACATTATTATCAAGGGTAATCCCGATTAGCCATAACGTACGTAGCACTAATAGGACCATGATTGGCCATTCCAATGGCTAGTCATTACCAAACATCTCCATACCACTTAGTAACCATATCACAAGACCATAATGTTATACTTCAAAATATACGAGCCATTTTCGCATGGCTATATGAATACACATTACCGAAGGGTACTTAATTAACAACAAGGGTCAGCCCTATACATGCCATTTTCAAAATTGAACTAAAAGAGTACCAAAAGTGGCTTAGATAGTGTGGATGACTTCGACTTTGACACTCCCGAGTCCGATAGCTGACGAGCAAAATCTATAAAACAGAGAATTAAAGCAGAGAATAAGCATTTCGATGCTTAGTAAGTTTTAAGTAATGAAATCATTTAAAAGAATGGCATAATAATATCAAGTTTGTTTGTTTCATCCCTTGGCCGAATAGAAACATAACCGAGATATCCCTTTTGTCATTAATATCCCAAAGGTGAAACCAATTTATCCAGCCAAATCCAATCTATAACCGAATGCGCTCATCTCAAATGTCTATGTGAATTTCATGCATATACACATACATTTCATAATTATGACATTGAACTTTCTAATTCGGAACTCATACCTCATAATCAGATCATAAACGTTCGGATGGTTTAACTAATGTGCTAAGCATTCCCATCAAATTTCAAAGTTATAATTGAAGTATATTCATATTCTCAACAAGAGTAATTTACTTACTCGGCTATCTTACAGTAAGTAGCACATGGGATTTAAATTATTCCAACATGTATTACATGATTTCTCGTACGAACACTTATGGGTTTTCACCCTCAAATATTATCCTGGCATAAACATCCTTCGAAATCGAGCCCGATTCTTAGCATTGGCTCAAGAGCCCTTCGAGACCAAGCTCGGATTAGATCACTGGCTCGAAGGCCCTTCGGAACTAAGTCCGGTTTTGACACTGGCTCTAAAGCCCTTCGAAACTAAGTTCAGTTATTAGCACTGGCTCAAAAGCCCTTCGAGACCAAGCTCGGATTTAAACCCCGATTAACATTCACACATATATGCATATATATATCATATCACATCTGGATATCATTCCTGATACTCGAATACACTTACAGCATGTTTACTAACCACACATCATTCGATTCATTAATCCTAAACAAATAACATGATCCCGCTTCGTTAATCCACAAGATTTCCATAACCATTCGACTACAAGTAAATACCTTACTTATTTATTTTATCATGTAATTCAAGTAGAATCGTCAGGTCACAAGTTAATTATTATGCTTATAGACAAATAATTGCCTTATTAAACCATAAGTTAAATTTCATTACTCAAAGGCTTACCTTATATCCTTCTGAACAAATCTCGGTTTAGCTATTCCGTGACTTTAGCTTTTCCTCTATCCGATGTTGCCCCTTTATGCTCTTGAGCTATGTTAAACAAGTTTAGTCATATTAAACCTTATCCAATTTATTTAAACATTCAATAACAAACTCCTTGATTATTAAACACACATTCGGCAAGAACATTGGCATCTCAAACTACATCAATCCTAATTCATTAGCCGAATACTCATATATCTATAATAAGCACATATGACATCTTCTTCAAGACACATTCGGCTATGGCATAATTTCCTTATAAAACCCTTAATCAATCCACCATCACATGTATCATTACAAAGCTTCACACTTAGTATGCTAATGACATTAAAACAATCCACCTTAACCGAAACTTAACTCATACAAAACCTATATTCCAACCATAAAATAGGTAGAATTTTAACTAATCATCCAAATACATTCGTACTTAAACATCATTCCGACCTACACTCATATTACATCTATAAAACTACAAGCCGAATATACCTATACTTACATCATTTAAACATGAAAGCAACCATTTATCTCTTCCATTTTCTACCGTGGCCGAAGGCTCAAGACACCACACCATTCCAATTTGGTCATGGGTTAAGCAAAGGACTTAATGACAAACTCAAAAATGTTAAAAAAAATCCATGAATCATCATTGAACTTACCTTAATCTAGAGAGCCACCATAGCCGAATTTCTCCAAGCTCTTTCTCTTCTAGTTACGGCAATGAGGAGCAAAGATGGAGAAACTTTGGTTTCTCCTCCCACTAATTCAACATTCTTTTATTATCCATATTTTATTTTTAACACTAAAATATTAATCAACAAATAATTATTATATGTTTTAGTCCATAACATGGCCGGCACCATCTAGGATTTGGTTAATTTGACATGCAAACCCATCATTTTTATGACATGCATTAATAGATACTTATAGATTAACCTATCACATTTCAAAAGTGTCACACATAAGTCCTATTAACTAAATTCACATGCAATCGACTAAATCGAAGCTTAAAACTTTCACACATTCATATTCACATATTTTAGAGAATAAATATCCTATTCAAATACTTCGGTGACTCAGTTTAGCGGTCCCGAAACCACTTTCTGACTAGGGTCAATTTAGGGCTGTCACAACTCTCCCCCACTTAAGAAATTTTCGTCCCCGAAAATCTTACCGGTAAATAGGTTTGGGTATCGTTCTTTCATAGAGTCCTCGGTTTCCCATGTAGCTTCTTCGATTCCGTGTTTGAGCCATAACACCTTTACTAACGGAACCCTTTTGTTTCGCAACTCTTTCACTTCACGAGCTAGGATACGTATCGGTTCTTCTTCATAACTCATATCGGATTGAATTTCAACCTCGAAGGGATTAATTATGTGCGAAGGATCAGATCTGTAACGCCGAAGCATCGAAACATGAAAAACGTTGTGAATCCTTTCAAGTTCAGGGGGTAAAACCAATCTATATGCAACTGGACCAACTCGTTCGGAGATTTCATACGGCCCAATGAACCTTGGACTCAGTTTGCCCTTACGGCCAAATCTGAGTATCTTTTTCCAAGGTGAAACCTTAAGAAACACTTTGTCTCCCACCTGATACTCAATATCTCTTCGTTTTAAATTCGCGTACGACTTCTGACAATCTGATGCTGCCTTCAGACTTTCAAGAATTATTTTTACTTTCTGTTCAGCATCTTTAATCAAATCAACTCCGAAAATTTTACTCTCACCGAGTTCAGTCCAAAACAACGGTGTACGGCATTTACGGCCGTACAAAGCCTCATAAGGTGCCATCTTAATGCTTGATTGAAAACTATTGTTGTAAGCGAATTCAATCAAAGGTAAATACCGCTCCCATGAACCACTAAACTCAAGGATGCAACATCTCAACATATCCTCGAGTATCTGAATTATCCGTTCGGATTGACCATCAGTCTGTGGATGAAAAGCGGTGCTAAAATGCAACTTGTACCCAAGGCTTCTTGCAATTTCTTCCAAAATCGCGAGGTGAACCTCGGATCTCTATCCGACACAATAGAAATAGGTACCCCGTGTAATCTCACAATCTGAGAAACATACAATTCAGCTAGTTTATCCAATGAAAAATCCATACGTATGGGGATAAAGTGAGCCGACTTAGTCAGTCTATCAACAACAACCCAAATCGCATCTTTCTTACTTGCCGACACTGGCAACCCAGATACAAAATCCATCGTGACTCGATCCCATTTCCATTCAGGTATCATGATCGGCTGAAGTAAACCTGTAGGCACTTGATGTTCCGCTTTCACTTGTTGACATATTAAACACTTCGAAACAAATTTGGAAATGTCTCGTTTCATACCATGCCAACAAAACTGACGTCTCGGATCGTTGTACATTTTCGTACTCCCCGAGTGAATTGACATTCGGCTACAATGAGCTTCGTTCAGAATCATCGAAATAAGTTCTGAATTTCTTGGAACACACAAACGACTTCTGAACCTCAAACAATCGTCATCATCAATTTGAAACTCTGATTCCATATTCGAAACACATTCAGCCCGTTTTGCAACCAATTCATCATCTACTTTCTGAGCTTCACGAATTTGATGAATCAACAATGGTTTGGCCTTTAATTCAGCTACTAACACATTGTCGGATGGAACAGACAAGTGTACATTCATCGCTCGTAAAGCAAACAGTGATTTACGACTTAAGGCATTCGCAACCACATTAGCCTTTCCCGGGTGATAGTCAATGACAAGCTCATAGTCTTTTAACAACTCGAGCCAACGTCTTTGTCGCAGATTCAAGTCTCTTTGAGTCATCAAATATTTGAGACTTTTGTGATCCGAATATACGTGGCACTTCTCACCAAATAAGTAATGTCGCCATATTTTCAAAGCGAATACGATGGCAGCTAGTTCGAGATCATGGGTTGGATAATTTTTCTCATGTGGCTTCAATTGTCTCGACGCATAAGCTACAACTCGACCTTCTTGCATCAATACACAACCCAACCCAAGTAGGGATGCATCACTGTAAATGACAAACTCCTTGCCTGATTCGGGCTGCACTAGTACTGGAGCTTCAGTCAAATAAGTTTTCAGTTGATCGAAACTTTTCTGACACTTCTCTGTCCATTCGAACTTAACATCTTTCTGAAGTAGTTTCGTTATTGGTGTGGCAATCATCGAGAAACCCTTTACGAACCGTCTGTAGTAACCGGCAAGTCCCAAAAAACTCCGAACCTCAGTAATATTTCTCGGAGGCTTCCAGTTAAGTATGGCTGAAATTTTGCTCGGATCAACTCGAATACCCGATGTAGATACCACATGACCCAAGAAGCTAACCTCTCTTAACCAGAACTCACACTTACTGAACTTAGCATATAACTGCTTATCCCGTAAAATTTGCAACACTAGTCCCAGGTGTTCAGCATGATCGGTTTCATTTCTCGAATAAACCAAAATATCATTGATAAACACAACTACAAACCGATCCAAATACGGTCTGAAGATCCGATTCATCAAATCCATAAATACCGCAGGGGCATTAGTGAGCCCAAACGGCATCACTAAGAACTCGTAGTTACCATATCTCGTTCTGAAAGCAGTTTTGGGTATATCCGAATCTCGAATTCGCAACTGATAATAACCCGATCTCAAATCTATCTTTGAAAACACCGAGGCTCCCTTTAGTTGATCAAACAAATCATCAATACGCGATAGCGGATATTTATTCTTTATTGTCACTTTATTCAGCTGACGATAGTCGATGCACAACCTCATGGTTCCGTCCTTCTTTTTCACAAACAATACTGGTGCACCCCAAGGTGAGAAACTTGGTCGAGCGAAACCTCTATCCGTCAACTCTTGCAACTGAGCTTTCAACTCTTTTAGCTCTGTTGGTGCCATACGATATGGAGCTATCGAAATCGGTGTAGTCCCAGGTACAAGCTCAATACCAAACTCTACCTCCCGAAAAGGTGGTAAACCCGGTAATTCTTCGGGAAAAACATCCAAATATTCACAAACCACCGGCACAGATTCAGGCTTCTTTTCTAACTCTTTGTCATCAAGTACATACGCAAGGTATGCTTCACACCTCTTTCTTACATATTTCTGAGCCAACATCGATGATATTACAGCTGGCAACCCATTCAAGTCAGTAGACTCAACTCGGATTACCTCGTTATTTACACACCTCAAATCAATGGTTTTTCTTTTGCAATTTACAATTGCATCATGTACGGTCAACCAATCCATACCGAGGATAACATCAAATTCATCAAACGGTAAAAGCATCAAATCGGCCGGAAAACAGGAACCTCGGATTACTAGGGGACATTTCTTACACACTTTGTCAACAAGTACATAACGACCCAAGGGATTCGACACTCGAATTACGAACTCAGTAGACTCAACAAGTAAAGTCTTATTGGATGCTAAGGTTTCACGTATATAAGAATGAGTAGAACCAGGGTCAATCAAAGCAATCACATTAGTATCAAAGAGAGTAAAAGAACCGGTAATAACATCTGGCGAGGAAGCATCCTCGCGTGCGCGTATAGCATAAGCTCTAGCAGGGGCACGAGCCTCAGATCTGGTTGTAGCATCTCTAGATCCTCTCTGACCGCCACTAGCATTGCCAGTGTTTCTAGATGGTCTACCCCGGGCAGTAGTAGCACCCGGTTTCCCACTCTGATTTACATTTTGTTCAGACAGTCTCGGGCAATCCTTGATAAAATGGTCAGCTGATCCGCACTTATAACAGGAGCGGTCATGGAATCTACAACTCCCCGGATGCCATTTACCATAATACTGGCACTCTGTTCTGTCTCGACGATCATTTCCAACACTGGCGACCAACGTGACTCGTGTACTCACAGGGGGTCGATCGCGATCTCGTCTAGAAAAACCCGAAGTGTCTCTAGACCGGCCTAAGTCATCTCTAAATTTCTTCGATGACTATTGAAAGGGCTTTCCCGAAGATCTCTTACGAAACTCCTTTGATCCCATATCAGCTTTTCTTTTCTCCTTACTGAGCTCTTCGGCTTTGCAAGCTCGTTCGACAAGTACCACAAATTCTCGGATTTCTAAAATGCCAACATACAGCTTTATATCATCGTTCAGTCCATCCTCGAACCGTTTACACATCACAGCTTCTGAAGAAATGCATTCTCAGCGTACCGGCTAAGCCTTACAAACTTTCGTTCATAATCAATAATCGACATGGAACCTTGTTTAAGTTCAAGAAATTCCTTCCGTTTTTGATCAATGAATCTCTGACTGATATACTTTTTTCGAAACTCGGTTTGGAAAAACTCCCAAGTTACTTGCTCTCTGGGCACAACAGAAATCAACGTATTCCACCAATAGTAGGCTGAATCACGTAGCAAGGAGATAGTACACTTTAGGCATTCATCGGGTGTGCAAGATAGTTCATCGAGTACCCGAATAGTGTTATCCAACCAAAATTCAGCTTGCTCGGCATCATCGCTGTCCGTAGCTTTAAATCAATAACCCTATGTTTTCGGATTCTGTCAACTGGGGGCTTATTTGACCTTATTTGCTCAGTTACCGGAGGTATTGTAGGTGCGGGGGTTGTATTAGTCGGGAATGGAGGTTGTGGAACAGCCGTATTAGTTCGAATGTATTGGTTGAACCAATCATTCATCACGCTATAAAAAGCCTGTCTAGCTTCGTCATTCTGATTACTAGCAATAGGTTGAGAGTCCACTGGCACTGTCCCTTGTGCGGGAGCAGGCGCTACACTCTTAAGATCATCAGCTACCGCTCGGTTGGGATCGGGATCCATTACTATAAACAAACACATTTTTAACTGTCAGAAATCACCACACTATCAAATAGACACACAATGGCATGTATAGCTAGACTCGAACGTATTACGGTAGTCCTAGAATCGACTAAACCGTAGCTCTGATACCAATAAAATTGTAACGCCCCGCACCCGAGACTGTTGCCGGAGTCGAACACGAGGTGTTAACAAACTTAATTCATTTATTTACACAGTTCATTTTAAAATTTCCAGACAAGCTGGCTAACTGCGTCGCTGTCACCTTAAAAATCATATCTCGAGTTCCAAAACTCGAAAACTGATTCCGTAAATTTCCCCTGAAACTAGACTCATATATCTATCTACAGATTGTTTTATAGAATTTTTGGTTGGGCCAATTAGTACAGTTTATTTGTTAAAGTCTCCCCTGTTTCAGGTTCGACTACTCTGCCTTCATGCACTTCGACTTGGATATCTCCCTGTACAGGTGCTTATGTCGTTTATTTCTAATGAAACTAGGCTCAGAAAGCAATCTATACATATATAGCATGACTTCTAATTGTCTTTGCTTAATTTATGGTAAATTTTCAAAGTCAAAATAGGAGATCCAGAAAATGCTCTGGCCCTGTTTCACGAAAACTTAAACATCTCATAAAATACGGCTCATATGGTCGTTTCGTTTCTTTCATATGAAAATAGACTCATCAAGATTCGATTACATAATTTATTCACTATTTATTTACATTCCTACTATTTTTAGTGATATTTCCAACTTACGTCACTGCTGCTGCCAGCATCTATTTTAAGGTAAATTTTACCTATTTCAAAATTTTCCATGAATCAAATAGCAAATTGACATACATTATTATCAAGGGTAATCCCGATTAGCCATGACGTACGTAGCACTAATAGGACCATGATTGGCCATTCCAATGGCTAGTCATTACCAAACATCTCCATACCACTTAGTAACCATATCACAAGACCATAATGTTATACTTCAAAATATACGAGCCATTTTCGCATGGCTATACGAATACACATTACCAAAGGGTACTTAATTAACAACAAGGGTCAGCCCTATACATGCCATTTTCAAAATTGAACTAAAAGAGTACCAAAAGTGGCTTAGATAGTATGGATGACTTCGACTTTAACACTCCCGAGTCCAATAGCTGACGAGCAAAATCTATAAAACAGAGAATTAAAGCAGAGAATAAGCATTTCGATGCTTAGTAAGTTTTAAGTAATGAAATCATTTAAAAGAATGGCATAATAATATCAAGTTTGTTTGTTTCATCCCTTGGCGGAATAGAAACATAACCGAGATATCCCTTTTGTCATTAATATCCCAAAGGTGAAACCAATTTATCCAGCCAAATCCAATCTATAACCGAATGCGCTCATCTCTAATGTCCATGTCAATTTCATGCCTATACACATACATTTCATAATTATGACATTGAACTTTCTAATTCGGAACTCATACCTCATAATCAGATCATAAACGTTCGGATGGTTTAAATAATGTGCTAAGCATTCCCATCAAATTTCAAAGTTATAATTGAAGTATATTCATATTCTCAACAAGAGTAATTTACTTACCCGGCTATCTTACAGTAAGTAGCACATGGGATTTAAATTATTCCAACATGTATTACATGATTTCTCATACGAACACTTATGGGTTTTCACCCTCAAATATTATGCTGGCATAAACATCCTTCGGAATCGAGCCCGATTCTTAGCACTGGCTCAAGAGCCCTTCGAGACCAAGCTCGGATTAGATCACTGGCTCGAAGGCCCTTCGGAACTAAGTCCGGTTTTGACACTGGCTCTAAAGCCCTTCGAAACTAAGTTCAGTTATTAGCACTGGCTCAAAAGCCCTTCGAGATCAAGCTCGGATTTAAACCCCGATTAACATTCACACATATATGCATATATATATATCATATCACATCTGGATATCATTCCTGATACTCGAATACACTTACAGCATGTTTACTAACCACACATCATTCGATTCATTAATCCTAAACAAATAACATGATCCCGCTTCGTTAATCCACAAGATTTCCATAACCATTCTACTACAAGTAAATACGTTACTTATTTATTTTATCATGTAATTCAAGTAGAATCGTCAGGTCACAAGTTAATTATTATGCTTATAGACAAATAATTGCCTTATTAAACCATAAGTTAAATTTCATTACTCAAAGACTTACCTTATATCCTTCTAAACAAATCTCGGTTTAGCTATTCCGTGACTTTAGCTTTTCCTCTATCCGATGTTGCCCCTTTATGCTCTTGAGCTATGTTAAACAAGTTTAGTCATATTAAACCTTATCCAATTTATTTAAACATTCAATAACAAACTCCTTGATTATTAAACACACATTCAGCAAGAACATTGGCAACTCATACTACATCAATCCTAATTCATTAGCCGAATACTCATATATCTATAATAAGCACATATGACATCTTCTTCAAGACACATTCGGCTATGGCATAATTTCCTTATAAAACCCTTAATCAATCCACCATCACATGTATCATTACAAAGCTTCACACTTAGTATGCTAATGACATTAAAACAATCCACCTTAACCGAAACTTAACTCATACAAAACCTATATTCCAACCATAAAATAGGTAGAATTTTAACTAATCATCCAAATACATTCGTACTTAAACATCATTCCGACCTACACTCATATTACATCTATAAAACTACAAGGCGAATATACCTATACTTACATCATTTAAACATGAAAACAACCATTTATCTCTTCCATTTTCTACCATGGCCGAAGGCTCAAGACACCACACCATTCCAATTTGGTCATGGGTTAAGCAAAGGACTTAATGACAAACTCAAAAATGTTAAAAAAAATCCATGAATCATCATTGAACTTACCTTAATCTAGAGAGCCACCAAAGCCGAATTTCTCCAAGCTCTTTCTCTTCTAGTTACGGCAATGAGGAGCAAAGATGGAGAAACTTTGGTTTCTCCTCCCACTAATTCAACATTCTTTTATTATCCATATTTTATTTTTAACACTAAAATATTAATCAACAAATAATTATTATATGTTTTAGTCCATAACATGGCTGGCCACCATCTAGGATTTGGTTAATTTGACATGCAAACCCATCATTTTTATATCATGCATTAATAGATACTTATAGATTAACCTATCACATTTCAAAAGTGTCACACATAAGTCCTATTAACTAAATTCACATGCAATCGACTAAATCGAAGCTTAAAACTTTCACACATTCATATTCACATATTTTAGACAATAAATATCCTATTCAAATACTTCGACGACTCGGTTTAGCGGTCCCGAAACCACTTTCCGACTAGGGTCAATTTAGGGCTGTCACAGATTTGTCCTTAGGTATTGTCTTCATTCAATCGATTTTCCCAAAAGAAATTCCCCAATTCTATTCTTTGTGCATTCTTTGTTTAGATCATTAGTTAATTAAAACAAAACCTCTTTATTCTTAGGCTAGATAATAAAAAGACAGTCATTACTAGTACTTTTAGTTCCTTTGGGTTTGACATTCGGTCTTGCTAAAACTGTACTACTGTTCGATAGGTACACTTGCCTACATCGCGATAATAGTTAGTTTCAAGAACGATTAATTATAAATATTTAAAACCTATCACGAAATAACGCGATCAAGTTTTTGGCGCCACTGCCGGGGAAATAAGATATTAGGAGCGCTCAATTTTTATTACTTTAGCCATTTATTTTTCTTGCAATTTAATTTAATTTTTTTAATATTATTATTTATTAACCTACTCTTTCTTTCTCTTGGCAGGTTTTCATAGTTTATGACTAGAAGAAACCCGTCAGAGCCACTACTTTTTGACGAAGAAATTGATCGCACAGTTCGTAGAAACCAAAGAGAAATAAGGCGAAGCTTAAGATACACAGAGAATGAGCAAGAAGACGATACTCAACCTCCAACCAAAGAGATGGCTGAAAACCAAGGCAATCAGCTACCTCCTGCAATTGCAGTTAATCAAAATCCTGCTCCACGCACTATGCATGATTATGTTGAACCTTCTTTATCAGGAATTGAATCTAGCATAGTTAGAATTGCTGTAGCTGTAAATATTTTTGAACTAAAACCTAACACTATTAAGATGATATAACAATTTATTCAGTTTGATGGTTTGCAGGATGAAGATCCCAACGTTCACTTAGCAAACTTTCTGGAATTTTGTGATACATTTAAAATCAATGGCGTTTCTAATGATGTCATTCGTCTTCGGTTATTCCCTTTTTCATTGAGGAACAAAGCTAAACAGTGGTTGAACTCATTACCACGAGGGTCAATTACTACTTGGGAACAAATGACCGAAAATTTTTTACTAAAATATTTTCCACCGACTAAAATGGCTAAATTACGTAATGATATCTCTTCTTTTGTGCAAATGGATTTAGAAACACTCTACGATGCATGGGACAGATACAAAGACCTTTTGAGAAGGTGCCCTCACCATGGGTTACCACTTTGGCTCCAAGTACAAACATTTCACAATGGTCTGAATCCTTTGACTCAGCAAATGGTTGACGCAGCAGCGGGCGAAACCATCAATAATAAAACATTGAAAGATGCCAATGAGTTTATAGAGGAGATTTCACTGAATAACTATCAGTGGTAAGTCATGAGGACAAAGCCAATGAAAACAACCGATGTTTATAACGTCGATTCGGTCACCTTGATCTCTAATCAGGTAGAACTCTTAAATAAAAAGATTGATGGTTTTCTTAATTCTTCATAGATTCACCCAGTAATGTAGTGCGAAGCAAGTAGCGGTGGAACAAGCCATTCGGAATATCAATCTTATGCCCATAACATGGAAAACGAGCAACTAAACTACATGGGTAATAATCCTCGACCTCAAAACAATCCATTTAATAACACTTACAATGCAGGTTGGAGGAACCACCCCAATTTCTCATGGAGTGGTCAAGAAAATCAAAGACCACAACCACCTCCAGGCTACCAATAACCACCCTATCAACAGGAAAAGAAGCCGAACCTTGAAGAGATGCTCTCAAAGTTTATTTCGGTGTCAAAAACACGTTTCCAGAACACCGAGACAGCACTTAAAAATCAACAAGCGTCTATCCAAGGGCTCGAAACTCAGATAGGCCAGCTTTCCAAACTAATTTCTGAACGACCATGAGGAAGCTTGCCAAGTAATACTGAACCTAACCCAAGGGAATAGCTCAACGCAATTAATATTCAAGATGACAAAGAAGTCGTTGAGCCTGAACCAAAACCGAGGCACGAAACTGTGGTAAGTAAAGGTCAATGTGAGGTAAATTATAATAAAAACAAACCAGTGACTATCGAATTTAAACCTTGTGTGCTATACCCCAACGCGACAAGGAAAGACCGCTCAGATGAACAATTTGGTAAATTCCTTAAACTCTTAAAAAAATTACACATTAACTTACCATTTATTGAAGCTCTATCGCAGATGCCAAATGCAATGAAATTTTTAAAGGAGCTCTTAGCAAATAAGCGAAAGTTGGACGAGGCATCGCATGTGGAGCTGAATGCAGTTTGCTCAGCCATTCTCCAAAATAAACTACCCAACAAACTAAAAGATCCAGGGAGCTTTACTATTCCTTGCTTAATTGGTAGTTTAGATATTAATTATGCATTGGCTGATCTAGGGGCTAGTATCAACGTCATGCCTTACAAAATGTTTAAGCAACTAGGTCTCGGGAAACCCAAACAGACTAGGATGAGCATTCAATTAGCAGATAAAACTATAAGATTCCCTAAGGGTATTATTAAAGATGTGCTAGTTAAAATCGATAAATTTATAATTCCCGTTGACTTTATTGTTCTAGACATAGAAGAGGATAGCAATACTCCCTTAATCCTAGGAAGGTCCTTTTTAGCAACTGCTAAAACTATCATTGATGTTGGCACAGGTGAACTCACACTCCAGGTGGGAGACGAAACAATCACCCTTCAAGCTCGCAATTCTTGCCACACATCAAGGATTGAAGGTAATTATTTAAACCATCCTACTAAAACTAACAATATGGTGCAACTTACTTTGCAGAAAATGAGTCTGAAGGAAGCACACGAGTCATTCTCAAGCAATAGTAGAGGACCTGTTCATGAAGATCGAAGACTACAAATTGAGGAACTCGATGAATGGCGAACACACAAACCAAGAACACCCGACAAACTGAAACTATGCCAAAACGAGCCCGATACCTCTCTAAATCAACTTAAGGTTGGCGATAAGGTCTTATTAGATGCTGCGGATCTCCACATTGTCACTACCACATCAAATGAGGAAATCCCTCTTACGGTACTCAGTATTTTTCAATTTGGTACGGTGGAGGTGAGTCATCAAAAGTTTGGCACTTTTAAGGTAAACAACACCCGATTAAAACCCTATTTTGATGAGATTGATAGCAAGAATAAGGAGAATAAACTCCTCAAACCACCATGATTATTCAACGGAGAGGTAAGTCAAGCTTAGACTATAAATAAGTACTTCTCGGGAGGCAACCCGAGCACTAACAACAGTAATTTCTTTCAATTTTAGTATTTAACTTCTAACTTACTAATAGAAATCTTGAATACAGGTGTTTCCGTAAAGACACAGCCAAGCACACGGGCGTGCGTAAGGCCGTGTGAAAGCATGGCAAAATATTTCCCCAACACGAGCTACAATTAAATGCCACAGCCGTGCGAAATGGTCGTGGTCGAGCCTGCTAAAACAACACGGGCGTAAAACACGCCCGTGTGGAAAAATAGTGGGAGAACCTATTAAAACAACACAGGCGTTCGACATGCCCGTGTGAAACGCCCGTGGTCGAACCTGTTAAATTAACATGGGCGTGGAAGAAGAAAACGAAGCTAGACAAGGCCATACGACACGGCCATGTGAAACCACACGCCCGATGAACACGGGCGTGTACTAAATATCAGACGCACCCAAATTTGAAATTCGTGAATACACGGGCTGAAATTAGGGGACACGGGCGTGTGCCCTGGCTATGTGCCCCGAAACATATAAATACCCTACACTATTCACTTTCTTCTCCATTCAAAAACCCTAACCCTAGCCGCTGCTACTCCACACGTCCTCCCTGCCACGCCTGTGCGCCGCCTCCAACTTTGTTTTTAACGCTCACTCTCTCTCCCTTAGCATTTGTTTACTCCCTTCACTTCTATTTTACTCATTACTAATGTTTATTATTAGCATAATCTTCATTGCTTTTGAACTATTTTTTATTTTGCTTATTATTTTATCCTTTTGTTTGCATTCTTAGGGTAGTTATTATACAATGCATGTTAAAATCAAGTGATTAAGGAAACTTCATAGCCATGACTTTGCCATGCTCATCCTCATGACATTTCTATGCCAATGTCTCTCATGTAATTTGTAATTTTCAATTATTTATCATACATTTCATGTTGTTAGGAAAGCTTCATTCTTTTGTCTTACACATGCATTACTACATACAATGATAACGTCACGAAATTATTATATTAGTTATGTTCGGCTATGGCTGAGAGTCTGCTTTTTAGTTAAAAACTGTAGTCCTTTTACTTCGACCACTCATCAAAATGACTTGATGATTCTAATCGCAGGTATCATGTCATCCTCACGTGGTAAAAAGGCCGTCGTACCTGCCTCGAAGAAGAGGAAGGGAGCGTCATCTTCCTCGAGTCTAACCGCGGAAATTCGTCACCCTTTTCTGCAGTTCCCCTGAGGGCCCCAGGAAGAACTGTTCCAAATACTTCAGGCCCGACCCTTAATTGTGGGCTGCTGCATCGACTGGGCTGCCATAGAACAAGTTCAGATGGTTGACACTATTCGGGCTCTCCTAACCACCGACCCTTGGGAGCTGTTCTTCGAGATTATCGAGCCAACATAGCTCGAGCTCACGATGGAACTATGCTCAATGTTCCATCTTCTGACCGTAATGACAAGGTACGATGATCCCGGCACAGTTCAATTTCACCTAGGCGGATTAATCTACTAGCTAAACATCCCAGAGTTTGGTGCTGCACTAGGCTTATATACGAAGGAGTTCAGGGATGAGAATGAACTACATGCTCTTAGTCGCCACATACATTTGTCTCCCTCAAAGTGCTGGCACACTTTGGCCTCTAGCACGGCCTTGTACAATCCTGGCCGCTCCAAGGCATCAGTTCTCTCACCATCCCTGAGGTACTTACACGCTATTTTAGCTCACACGATTACAGGGAGGCAAGAAAGCACTAGCGTCGTCAACACCCACGAGTCTACTTCTTATGGTGCATGTTGCAAGGGCATGTCATCGACCTTGCCTATTTCATCGCCCTTGCGATTCTGCACCAGACGGAGCAGCATCGGAAGGGGGTCATCTCTATTGGCCCCTACGTGACTAGGTTGGCGCGACACTTCGGGCTCCTCAACACCGTGGCCCAAGAATCATCCCTCACCCTCATCGGCTAGATGCCTTCACAAGGCATCTCGAGCATGCTTAGCATGACGATGATTGAGAGGCGCCAAGGAACCTACCCTCCCCAGTATCGTCTCACCCAACCTACTGAGGAGGAGGCCTACGAGGACATTCCTGATGATGTCCCCCCACAGCTCGAGGACCCACTAACTCAGCCACCACCACCCTTTCGTCTAGTTCATGCGGCGGATTTATGTGCTGACATCTCTGAGTGCCTCACCCGATTCGAGCAGCGGTGTTTTCAATGATTTGACAACATTGATGCTACTGTATAGTAGATTTGTCAGCACCTCCACATCTCATTGCCAGTCCCACCTCGCGAACCATCCAACAATGAAGATGTTTAGAAATATTTATTTATTATTTTATGTTTTTAATTTTTATTGAAACTACTTTTTATTTTTGTTAGATTTTAGAATTTTATTTTTAATTGTTAATTTCAATTATTTCTTTTCGAGTAATTATTCTTCCTCATATCCCCTAAAAAGTTCCTGATTTTATCACAGTTATATAGAGCTCTTAAGCTCATCATCACATAGGAACTAAAACTCCACTAGGAAATGTTCTCCACGACTGCCATGTCCTGCTCGCCCACGACCATAGCTACCACTAGAGATAATATCCTTTTGCCACAAGACTTATGGACTAATGGACCTCTATGACCGCTAGAGTATCCTCCTCCACTCTCGAACCAATTACTCTCAAAAACTCTAGTTCGAGGAATTCATCATACAGGAAGTTTCACTTCTCTCCCTATCTTATTTTTATATTCTATAATACCTATCTTTGTACATTGAGGGCAATGTATATCTTAAGTGTGGGGGGCATTCATTTCATTATCAGAAAAATCCCTAAATGATTACCTTGTTCTCTTGAAAAGCTCTCATATCATATTTAGGATAAATTTTAATTGATTTCTGATTTTGATTGATATATCTTGAATTAAAACATAGGGATTTATGCATTGATTGTTTAAACTTTAAAACATTAGAGAATCAAGCATGATAATGGATTTTTAAGAATTTAAAATTATAGGTGGTTTCCCAAAGTCTAGGTACTACTTTAAATTGGAATTCACAAGTCTAAACATCAAAAAGCCATAATTTTTGTGAGATTTTTGAGCCTTTTGAGCATCTATTAATTCTTTCATGCTCACTTTTATTATTGCTTTGAGTGCGTCAGTATTGAGCTGTTATTCTAGAACTTGCTTGATTATGCATTTCGAGACCACACCATTTGATTTGATATGTCAAATTGATTAGGATTAACCCACTCATGCCATGAAAAGCCTACTTTCACGATTAACCCCTAGTAAACCCCCTTGAGCCGAACGAGCCATTCCTTGTATTAACCTCAATATTAACCCCTAACCCATTATTGTTGAAATCCCCTAAATTAATTTGATTCCTATTTTTGTCGAGATTTGAGTTGAAGAAATTGCTTAGCTATGTCTTGTTTGTAATAAGTTAGTCTATGATTATTTAACTTATTCTTAAAAAAAACCTATGTATACATATCTGTAATTTCATATTCTGAGAAAAAGCTCTGTTGTACGCAAGTGAAGATTAACTCTTTTTCTAGTTAGGAAATTTTTCAATTCAATCTCGATTCTAACCCTTTCTTTCAGCTTGTGACCGTACCCCCCTAACCAAGCCTCACTACAACCCTCTAAAGACCTTTTGATTGATGTATCATCTTAAATTATAGTGGTGGAGATTTGATTTTTATGCAAGCCTATGGTAATGACTTTTCATTATTGACTATTGAGTGCTTCATTTATTGTCCTTAAACATGTAATGCCTTAAAAATTTAGGGTTTGTAATTTTTCCGATTTTAGTACAAATTTCCTGTTTGTTTTAATGGTTAGTTGATTTGGGTGTGTTTGGGGGGTCTGAGGAGTCTTGGGGGTTAAGCTTCGACTTTTGCAGCATTTTTGTTTTGCTCTTAAATGAACCTGGATACTGGCACTTGTGTCTTATAAATAATCGTGGTTGGTTGATGACACAATAAGCCTTGTGGTTTAGTGGCAAGTGGCGTGTGGAGCACCTGAGGAAGGCATGAGTTCGAATCTCATGACAAGCAAAGGAGGATTTATTTTTGCTAGGAGGGGGCAGCAAGAGTTAGTGTTGGAGTCAGACACTGAGGATGAAGGGTTTGAATTGGTCTTAAGGGTTGTTGCAGAGGATTTCAAGGAGCGATAAGGGCAGAAAATCGTGGAGATTATCATGGAATTTGAATTGGAGAGGAGTTGTAGCCGAATGGGTGTGTGTGAGGGTGCAAATTTGGACAAAAGGTTTTGGGTTAGGCATTTTCGGCAATTGATGTTTAGAAGTAGGTGTCGAATCCTTCTTTGCAACTTTTGGTTTTTTGTGTTACCCTTTTGTACCGAATTGATTGTGACTCTTAGCTCTTCTCAATTTCTTCTCTTTTCGTCTCTAAGTCAAGCCTGCCGAATTCTCTTTAGCCAAACATTGGTAGCCTTTTTCCTTTTGTTGTCTTGAACATCTTTTCTCTTGCTTCTAAAGTCGAAGAAACCGAACCCAACTCCTCCTTCATCCTTTTCATTGTTTCTTTCTCTCCTGAATTTAGTCATTTGCTTCTCTCCTTGTGTGGCCGAAGCGGTGGAGGCCTAATCGATTCTTAATTTTTGTTAATTGAAGGTAAGTGTTTTCTCTGGCCAAATGGTAGAAGGCTCATTTTGTGTTCATGTTTGATTTGGGTATTCTTAAGCCAAATCCTCTTCATCTTCGTGAGGATAGGCTCATCTAACATTTCTTTTACATTCAAATGGTGCTAAGGGGTTGTGACGTTACTCAAGGGGGTGGGCCGAATGCTTTTGCTTTGCATTTGTAGTTCACGTCTTGGTAATAAGTGCACTTGATTTTAGTAAAATATTATGAAGTTACTGAATAAATGGGTTGTTGATGCGGATTGTGGTTTATAGAAGGGTGATCATTGGATAAGGGTGGTTTAAGCCCCATTGGTCTTAGCAAGGTAAGCGATGCATATTGTTGGAAATTTGTGAGTACATAGTTGGGGATTAACCCAAGCGTTGGAGAACTGACTAAGGTTCATTGTTTTGGATTTAGGTTGAGCGCGCAGGGTTCGATGTTTTTCTTTCCAAAAAAGGTGTGTAACCATACACCACTCTATTACTGATAAAAAGCCAAAAGGGTGTGTACTCACACCACCGCGTAACTATGAATCGGTAAAAGCCGAAGAGCCGAAAAGTCGAAACTTCAACATTTACGACTGCACGAGTGCGCGAACGCTTGCAAGGTCAATCGAGCCACAAATCCTGGGCGACAGACTGTAGAGCCCACCGTGAGCGCTCTCGCGGGCTTGGGCCGTTGTGGGCTTCTATGGGCCTAGATGGGCCGTGTGGGCCCAATGGGCACGTGGGCTCGCACGGATTAAAATTCACAGAATATGATAAATATTGGACTGGGCTATGGAATTTGCATAACCATGGCTAGAATTAGGCTAACGGGCCACACGAGCCTATGGGCCCACTTAGGCCGAATGTTGGGCTGGGAGCCTATTATACCTTTCACCTGAATGTGTTATCTGAGTCACTCGAGGTGACTTTATACCTTCAATGAGGTCATTATCTGTACTGAGACTTTAAAATCTGTGAAATGACTGAAACACACCCTGGAGGGTAATAATTACTATTTTACCCCTAACTGATGATATAACCTTTATAACGCTAGTGGTGGGTTAAATGATGTGCGTAACACTTTTAAATGACTAGTTTTGAGTATGACATACTACATGCATGTATTATTTATGACACCACATCTGCATGGGTTTGGGCTTATGATATGGAGGAAGTACTGTACTGGTGACTTTGTCACATTTATGTTTTATTGGTGGCTTGCCACACTCACTGTTACTAGCAGCTATGCTATGTTATTTTAACTACTGGTAGCTTTACTGCGATATTAGTATGCTAGTTGGGTGGGTCAATTAATATCCCCATAGGTATGCTGGTTGGTACGGGTGGTGTGCTGGATGGTTATGGGATGGGTTGCATTTTGCACTGTACTGATACTAAATAGGGCTTTAGCCCAGAATGTACTGATACTGAATAGGGCTTTGGCCCAGACTGTATTGATACTGTGTGATTCACTGTTTGTTTGATATTGGGATTACACACTGAGTTTTCGTAAACTCACTCCGCTTCTAACTGTGCAGGTAATCCCTAAGCTTAGATGGTTTGAAACTGCGAGGGACTCGGAGATGGCCACACTACTGCTTCTATTTCTTTTATTTGCAATTAGATTTTGTTTTGGGTTTTAATTTATGTAATAAAGTCGTTGGTGGGTTTTAAATTTTAATTTAGATTTTGATTTCTTATACTAAACTGCTAGTCTAGGAAAACACGGCTTTTCAAAATAGCACGATTTTCTAAAGAACACGAGCTTTCAACAATGAAGTTTTCAAAATGCTTCCACGATTTAAAATAAAGTAATATACCAAAGGCAAACAAATTGGTAAACGTTTTGACAAGAACTTTTGTTAAATAATAATTTTAAAAGGTTTTAAATTCAGTAGTGAATTCTCACCGAAAAGATAAATTTTTGAAAAACACCTTGATGTGACACACCAGATTCGGCCATAACGTCTAGGCCAAGTTTGGGGTGTTACATTTAATTGTATCAGAGCCAGGTTACAAAGCTCGACTGTGGAATGGGTTTCAAAATTTTGTATTTAATAAGGTTATTTTTAAATATGTAAAGTGTTTTGAGGTATGGTTCAGGAAAGTGTGGCACATCGAGTCTCCGGCACCAAATCTGTAAGTTCTTTGCTACTATCTACTGTTTTAAGTTGTAATGTGATGCTGAAAAACTATTATAGATGGTAGCATTAAACTGGAAATCTCTAGTTAGAGCAAACTAAGACTATAGAAGACTGATATTGTTAGCGGGATCTCAATCTACGGAAACAAAACTCTAAATAATGTTTATCATAAAATATCTTTTAATAACAAACTAAAATTATAAATTGATAGCATAAAACTTTTAAATTCAGATAAAGTGCATGTCGATATGAGCACTAGAGGTACTCGCGGAAGGGGTACGCTGGGCCATGGTAGAGGCTAGGGAGGTGCTAGGGTTGGGTCTTCAGCGTCGGGTCACATGCCTACTAGAGAGACACCGGCTTCACCGGTAACTAAGACCGGGTCCTATGATCGAGTAATTGGGAATGATGCCTTGTCTCAAGCGATGCTGCGAGTTCTTGAAAGGGTTGCTGGAGCGAGTACGGGATCCATTGCCTGGGAGTCAATTTCTGAGCGACTCTGAGCCAATGGGGCAGAGATTTTTAGGGGTGTTTCTGTGGTAGCCCCGAACGTGGTAGAACATTGGTTAGAGGCTACGGAGCGAATAATGGATGATCTGGACTGTACTGTAGAACAAAAATTGAAAGGGGCAGTGTCGTTACTACGAGATGAGGCTTATCAATGGTGGCTCACTGTGAGGGAAGGTACACAAGCTGACCGTCTGACATAGGATTTCTTCAAGGCATCCTTTCAAGGGAAGTATGTGGGCGTAAGTTATGTGGACACCCGAAGGAAAGAATTTCTGAACCTGACCCAGTGGAACAGGACTGTGGCAGCATATGAGGCAGAGTTTCTGCAGTTGAGCCTTTATGCTTGTGGGATAGTAGCGACTGAGTACGAACGCTGTGTGCATTTTGAGGACGGTCTTCGTGATGAGTTGAGAGTTTTAATAGTTCCACAGAGGGAGCGAAACTTTGCAAGTTTAGTGGAGAAAGCAAAGATGGCTGAGGATGTGAAGCACTCGGAGCGCAAGAATCGTGAAAAAGATAGGGCCAGAGGAGAAAGGGATTTTGGATCCTCTGGTTCTGCAGGTAGGTCTATTAAGAGGGCCAAGTTTGATGGGCCCGTTCGAGCTGGAGATCCTGTTGTTGCTGCAAGACCGCAACCCTGTGCTGACTGTGGGAGATCTCATTTGGACGAGTGCTGGAAAAAGATTGGGGCGTGCTTTAGATGTGGGTCCATAGATCATCAGGTAAGAAATTGCCCTCAGAGGCCTACGCAGATGCAAGCAACAGGACAGGGTCATGTTCAGCCTGTGAGAGGTGGTTAGCCACTAAGAGATCATGGACAGGCCAGAGGTGGAAATGGGTTTAGACGGGGTCGTGGAGCACCGGGTAGCGGCACAGGTAATACTGAGGCATGACAACCAGCCTTGGTTTATGTTTCTCGTCACCGAGAGGATGGTGACGCCCCTCATGTTATAACTGGTATGTTCTTGATCCATAATTCACCCTTTGTTGCTTTAATTGATATTGGCTCTACGCATTCGTATGTTGCGTGCACTGTGTCTGAGAAATTGGGTATTCAGTTTGAGAGCACTGTTAGTGAAATGACAGTGTCGAGTCTGCTAGGGCAATCGGTTAGGGTGGATAAGTTATTCCAGGATATGCCGTTGACAGTTCAAGGGGTCGTATTTCCTGCGAATTTGATGGAACTGCCATTCGGGGACTTTGATATTATTTTAGGCATGGATTGGCGAGTAAAGCATCATGTGAAGCTGGATTGTGCTGCTAAGCGATTAGTGTTGAAGACTTTGGAGAATGAGGAGGTGGCTATAATAGGGGAGCGAAGAGATTATTTTTCTAATGTGATATCGGTGTTGAGAGCTGAGAAGCTGGTTTGCAAGGATTGTGAGGCTTTCCTGGCATATGTTAGTAATTCTGAGACTAAAAGTCTTTCTGTTGAGGATGTTAGAACTGTTAAGGAATTTTCAGATGCTTTTCCAGAAGAGCTTCCGGGCTTGCCTCCAGACCGTGAGGTCGAATTCGAAATTGAGCTTCTACCAGGAACAGCTCCAGTGTCCATCACCCCATATAGGATGGCACCAAAGGAGCTAGTGGAGTTAAAGGATCAGATTCAAGAGTTGTTAGACTGAGGATTCATTCAACCGAGTATGTCCCCTTGGGGAGCACCAGTATTGTTTGTGAAGAAGGATGGGTCCATACGCATGTGCATTGACTATCGTCTACTTAATAAGCTGACCATCAAGAATAAGTACCCATTGCCAAGGATTGATGATATATTTGATCAGTTACGGGGAGCTGTTGTGTTCTCCAAAATAGATCTTCGATCTGGGTACCATCAGTTAAAGGTTAAAGAAGCTGATGTGTATAAGACAGTGTTTAGGAATCGTTATGGTCATTACGAGTTCCTAATCATGCCGTTTAGGTAACGAATGTACTAGCTGCTTTCATGGACATGATGAACCGAGTATTTCAACCCTATCTGGATCAATTCATAGTAGTGTTCATAGACGATATATTGGTTTATTCAGGAAATAAGGAGGAGCATGATGAACACTTGCGGATTGTCCTTCAAATTTTGAGACAGAAGCAGTTGTACACAAAATTCAGCAAGTGTGAGTTTTGGCTGCAAGAGTTGACGTTTCTGGGTCACGTGGTACCTGCTGAGGGGATTAGGGTTGATCCTCAGAAAATTAAAGCTGTATTGGGTTGGAAACCACCAAAAACTATATCTGAAATTTGAAGTTTCCTAGGTTTAGCGGGGTATTACAAACGTTTTGTGTAAGGGTTTTCAATGATAGCTGCACCTTTGACTAAATTGCTGTGAAAAGGGGTGCCGTTTGTTTGGTCCGATAAACAGCAAGAGAGTTTTGAGAAATTAAAGAAAGTTTTAATTGAGGCTCCTATTTTGATACAGTCAGAGTCTAGGAAGGAATTTAGTATTTACAGTGATGCGTTACATGTTGGTTTGGGATGTGTGTTGATGCAAGAAAGGAAGGTGGTTGCTTACGCCTCGCGGCAATTTAAACCTCACGAGGCGCATTATCCCACTCATGATTTGGAATTGGCAGCGGTAGTGTTAGCACAAAAATTTGGAGGCATTATTTGTATCGGGAAAGAATGATTTTTTATACGGACCATAAAAACCTCAAATATCTCTTTACTCAGAAGGAGTTGAACCTTAGGCAACGAAGGTGGATTGAGTTGCTTAAAGATTATGATTATTCAATTGAGTACCACCCAGGCAAAGCTAATGTCGTAGCTGACGCACTAAGCCACAGAGTTGTCTCTAATTTAATAGTAATATTTGCTCATCTTAGCCTGTGCGATGATGGTAGCTTGTTAGCTGAACTGCAAGTGAGATCAACTTGGACTTATCAAATTAAGGAGAAATAGTTGTTGGATGAGTCGCTAGTTCCTCATTTTCAGCAAGTGGAAAATGGTGAGACTTCGGATTTTGGATTGAATGGGAAAGGGGTGTTATGTTTCTGTGGAAGAGTGTGTATACTGAATGATTCTGGTCTAAGGCAATCTATTCTATGAGAGGCGCATGGTAGCCCCTATGCCATGCATCCTAGTAGGAACAAGTTATATTGAGATCTTCGTGAGTTGTATCGGTGGCTTGGGCTAAAACGCGAAGTTACTGATTATATAAGTAAGTGCTTGACGTGTCAGCAGGTTAAGGCTGAACATCAGTTACCTTCTGGGTTACTGAAGCAAGTTAAGATTCCACTCTGGAAGTGGGAGAGGGTGACCATGGATCTTGTGAGTGGTTTACCCTTGACACCTTCTAAGAAGGATTTTCGGTCTGGGTGATTGTAGACCGACTGACTAAGTCTGCCCATTTTATACCGGTCCACACTGATTATTCATTGCAGAGGTTAGCCAAGTTGTATGTGGCTGAGATTGTAAGATTGCATGGTGTACCAGTATCTATTATATCTGACAGAGATCCTAGGTTCACATTTCAGTTCTGGAGGAAATTACACGAGGCTTTGGGTACACGACTGGATTTCAGTACTGCGTTTCATCCTCAGACGGATGGGCAGTCTAAGGGAGTAATACAAATATTGGAAGATAAGTTAAGAAGTTGTGTATTGGATTTCAGGGGCAGCTAGGAGGATTATTTGCCATTGGCGAAATTTGCGCATAACAACAGCTACCAGTCCAGTATTCGAATGGCACCGTACGAAGCGTTATATGGGCGTAGGTGTCATACTCTTACTTGTTGGACTGAACTGGGGGAGCGACGAATTCTGGGGCCGGAGCTAATTGCTGATACAGAAGACAAGGTGAAACTGATTCAAGATCGGTTAAAAGAAGCGTTTGATAGGTAGAAGTCCTATGCAGACTTGAAACGTAAAAAGATCGAGTGCTCTGTGGGGGATTATGCCTTTCTTAAGGTATCACTCTGGAAGAAAATTATGAGGTTTGGACGGAAGGGCAAGCTGAGCCCTAGATTTATTGGGCCTTACAAGGTACTTAAGTGTGTAGGACCGGTTGCGTATCAACTTGAGTTGCCTCCGGAGCTAGAATGAATTCATGATGTGTTTCACGTTTCCATGCTTAGGCGGTACCGTTCTGATCCCTCACATGTCGTACCAGTTGAGGAAATTGAAGTTAGGCTTTATCTAACTATTGAGGAGGAACCAGTGCAGATCTTGGAGCGTGATGTTCAGGTATTGAGAAAGAAGTCTGTTCCACTAGTCAAAGTGCTTTGGCGCAATCACGGTGCAGAGGAGGCCACATGGGAATCAGAAGAGACGATGCGGCATCAATACCCTCATTTATTTTGACCAGGTAAATTTTGAGGCCGAAATTTTTTTAAGGGGGTAGAGTTGTAATGCCCTCAAAATTTAAGGTTTGTAATTTTACCGATTTTAGCACAAATTTCCTGTTTGCTTTAATGGTTAGTTGATTTGGGTGTGTTTGGAGGGGGTCTAAGGAGTCCTGGAGGTTAAGCTTAGTTTTTACAGCATTTTTGTTTTGCTCTTAATTGAACCTGGATACTGGCACTTGTGTCTTATAAATAATCGTGGTTGGTTGATGACACAAGAAGCCTTGTGGTTTAGTGGCAAGTGGCGTGTGGAGCATCTAAGGAAGGATGAGTTCGAATCCTATGACAAGCAAAGGAGTATTTATTTTTGCTAGGAGGGGGCGACAAGGGTTAGTGTTGGAGTCGGACACTGAGGATGAAGGGTTTGAATTGGTCTTAAGGGTTGTTGCAGAGGATTTCAAGGAGGGATAAGGGGAGAAAATCGTGGAGATTATCATGAAATTTGAATTGGGGAGGAGTTGTAGCCGAATGGGCGTGTGTGAGGGTGCAAATTCGACCAAGGGGTTTTGGGTTAGGCATTTTCGATAATTGATGTTTAGGAGTAAGTGCCGAATCCTTCTTTGCAACTTTTGGTTTTTTGGTGTTACACTTTTGTGCCGAATTAATTGTGACTCTTACCTCTTCTCAATTTCTTCTCTTTTCGTCTTTGAGTCAAGCCTGCCGAATTCTCTTTAGCCGAACATTGGTAGCCTTTTTTCCTTTTGTTCTGTTGAACATCTTTTTTCTTGCTTCTAAAGTCGAAGAAACCGAACCCAACTCTGTAGCCGAATGGGTGTGTGTGAGGGTGCAAATTCAACCAAGGGGTTTTGGGTTAGGCATTTTCGATAATTGATGTTTAAGAGTAGGTGTTGAATCCTTCTTTGCAACTTTTGGTTTTTTTGTGTTACACTTTTGTGCCGAATTAATTGTGACTCTTACCTCTTCTCAATTTCTTCTCTTTTCGTCTTTGAGTCAAGCCTGCCGAATTCTCTTTAGCTAACATTGGTAGCCTTTTTCCTTTTGTTGTGTTGAACATCTTTTTTCTTGCTTCTAAAGACGAAGAAACCGAACCCAACTCCTCATTCGTCCTTTTCATTGTTTCTTTCTCTCCTAAAGTTAGCCGCTTGCTTCTCTCCCTGAGTGACCGAAGCGGTGGAGGCCAACCGATTCTTAATCTCTGTTAATTGAAGGTAAGTGTTTTCTCTGGTCGAATGGTAGAAGGCTCCTTTTGTGTTCTTGTTCGATTTGGGTATTCTTGAACCAAATCCTCTTGACCGTCGTGAGGATAGGCTCATCTAACGTTTCTTTTACGTTCAAATGGTGCTAGGGGGTTGTGACGTTACTCAAGGGGGTGGGCCGAATACTTTTGCTTTGCGTTTGTAGTTCACGTCCTGGTAAGAGGTACACTTGGTTTTAGTAAAATATTATGAAGTTACTGAATAAATGGGTTGTTGATGCAGATTGTGGTCTATAGAAGGGTGATCGTTGGATAAGGGTGGTTTAAGCCCCATTGGTCTTAGCAAGGTAAGGGATGCATATTGTTGGGAATTGTGAGAACATAGTTGGGGGTTAACCCAAGCGCTGGAGAACTGACTAAGGTTCATTATTTTGGATTTAGGTTGAGCGCGCAGGGTTCGATGTTTTTCTTTCCAAAAAAGGTGTGTAACCGTACACCATTCTATTACTGGTCAAAAGCCAAAAGGGTGTGTACTCACACCACTGCGTAACTGTGAATCGGCAAAAGCCGAAAAGCTGAAACTTCGGAATTTGTGACCGCACAAGTGCACGAACACTCGCAAGGTTAATTGAGCCACAAATCCTGGGCGACAGACTATAGAGGCTACCGAGAGCGCTCTCACGGGCTTGGGCCGTTGTGAGCCTTTATGGGCCGTGTGGGCCCAATGAGCTCGTGGGCCCACATGAATTAAAATTCAGGGAAGATGATAAATATTGGACTGGGCTATGGAATTCACATAGCCATGGCTAGAATTAGGCTAACGGGCCACACGAGCCTGTGGGCCCACTTGGGCTGAATGTTAGGCTGGGGGCCCATTACACCGTTTCACCTGAATGGGTTATCTGAGTCACCCGAGGTGACTGTAGACCTTCGATGAGGTCGTTATCTGTATCGAGACTTTAAAATCTGTTAAATGACCGAAACACCCCTGAAGGGTAATAATTATTGTTTTACCCCTAACTGATGATATAACCTTTATAACGCTAGTGGTGGGTTAAATGATGTGCATAATACTTTTAAATGGCTGGTTTTGAGTATGACATACTGCATGCATGTATTATTTATTACACGACATTTGCATGGGGTTGGGCTTATGATATGGAGGAAGCACTGTACTGGTGACTTTGTTACATTTATGTTTTACTGATGGCTTACCGCACTCACTGTTACTGGCAGCTATGATGCGTTATTATTACTACTGGCAGCTTTGCTGCGATATTGGTGTGCTGGTTGGGTGGGTCTATTGATATCCCCACAGGTGTGCTGGATGGTTATGGGATGGGTTGCATTTTGCACTGTACTAATATTGAATAGGGCTTTGGCCCAGAATGTACTGATACTATGTTATTCACTATTTGTTTGATATTGGGATTACACACTAAGTTTTCGTAAACTTTTTCCGCTTCTAACTATGCAGGTAATCCCTAAGCTTAGATGGTTTGAAGCTGCGAGGGACTCGGAGATGGCCACACTACTGCTTCTGTTTCTTTTATTTGCAATTAGATTTCGTTTTGGGTTCTAATTTATGTAATAAAGCCGTTGGTGGGTTTTAAATTTTAATTTGGATTTTGATTTCTTATACTAAACTACTAGTCTAAGAAAACACGGCTTTTCAAAATAGCATGATTTTCTAAGGAACACGAGCTTTCAACAACGAAGTTCTCAAAATGCTTCCGCGGTTTAAAATGAAGTAATATACCAAAGGCAAACAAATTGGTAAACGTTTTGACAAGAACTTTTGTTAAATAATAATTTTAAAAAGTTTTAAATTCAGTAGTGGATTCTCACCGAAAAGATCAATTTTTGAAAAACACCTTAATGTGACACGCCAGATTCGGCCATAACATCTAGGCCGGGTTTGGGGTGTTACAAAACACCTCGAATGATTTGAGTGAATCTTTAGTGAGGATGTGAAACTTTGTGATATTCTGAATCAGAGGTAATTACTTAGATGTGGAGAGACACCTATGTTTGCATGATTAAATACTCAACTTGGAATGTTTGAAACTTTTATGTTCTTTTAGTTGAATTCTCAATGTATGATTACCTATGGATTATTCTGAGATATTATCGATAGAAATTATAAGTTGAGAAGAATTTATTTTGATTATGAGTTGAGAATTTTACTTGAGGACAAGCAAATGCTTAAGTGTAGGGGTATTTGATAAACCGTAATTTATACATATTTTTACCCCATGTTTAACGCATTTTATGGATGATTTTCCATTAGAATTGGTGAATTCAATGCTCCTAATGCTTTAATTTCATGTTTTATACTTAGGAGAGCATAGGAGAGTGAAAGGAACGAGAAACGGGCCAAAAATAGAGAAAATGGGCCAATGTACGAATTCACCAATTCTAATGAGAAATCATCCATAAAATACATTAAACATGGGGTAAAAATATGTATAATTTATGGTTTATCAAATACCCCCACACTTAAGCATTTGCTTGTCCTCAAGCAAAATTCTCAACTTATAATCAAAATAAATCCTTCTCAACTTATAATTTCTATTGATAATATCTCACATTAATCCATAAGTAATCATACATTGAGAATTTAACAAAAATAGCATAAAAGTTTCAATCATTCCAAGTTGAACATTTTATGCCAAAAACATAGGTGTCTTCCCTCATCTAAGTAATTACCTTTAATTCAGAATATCACAGAGTTTTACATCCTCACTAAAGATTCACTCAAATCACTCAAGGTTTTTTAAGGACAATAAAGGAAGCACTCAATAGTTAATAATGGAAAGTCATTACCATAGGCTTGCATGAAAATCAAATCTCCACCACTTATAATTTAAGATGATACATCAATCAAAAAGTCTTTAGAGGGTTGTAATGAGGCTTGGTTAGGGGGTTTGGTCACAAGCTGAAAGAAAGGGTTAGAATCGAGATTGACTTGAAAAGTTGCCTTAACTAGAAAAAGAGTTAATCTTCACTTGCGTACAACAGAGCTTCTCTCAAAATATGAAATTACAGATATGCATACATAGTTTTTTTCTTTTTTTTACAAGTTAAATATTATAGACTAAATATCAAGAACAAAACATATCTAGGCAATCCATTCAATTCAAATCTCGACAAAAATAGGGATTAATTTAGGGGATTTCAACAATAATGGGTTAAAGGTTAATATTAAGGGTAATACAAGAAATGGTTTGTTAGGCTCAAGGGGGTTTACTAGGGGTTAATCGTGGAGGTTGGCTTTTCATGGCATGAGTGGGTTAATCCTAAGTGCCTTAATCATTTTAATATATCAAATCAAATGGTGTGGTCTCGACATGTATAATCAAGCAAGTTCTAGAATAACAATTCAATACAGTCGCACTCAAAGCAGTAATAAAAGTTAGCATGAAAAGAATTAATAGATGCTCAAAAGGCTCAAAAATCTCACAAAAATTATGTCTTTTTGATGTTTAACAACTTATGAATTCCAACTCAAAGTAATACCTAAACTTTGGGGAAACAGCCTAGGATTTTAAATTCTTAAAAATCTACTTATCATGCTTGATTCTCTAATGTCTTAAAGTTTGAACAATCAATGCATAAATGTCTATGTTTTAATTCAAGAAATATCAATCAAAATCATAAATCAATTAAAATTTATCCTAAATATGATATGAGAGTTTTTCAAGAGAACAATGTTATTATTCAGGGATTTTTCTGATAATGAACGAATGCCCCTCACACTTAAGATGTACAATGCCCTCAATGTACAAAGATAGATATTAGAGTATAAAAATAAGATAGGGAGAGAAGTGAAACTTCCTGTATGATGAATTCCTCAAACTAGAGTTCCGAAGAGTGATTGGTTTAAAAGTGGAGGAGGATACTCTGGCTGTCGTAGAGGTTCATTAAGCCATAAGTCCTGCACCCAAAGAATATTATATCTAGTGGTAGCTATGGTCGTGGTCGAGCAGGACATGGCAGTCGTGGAGAACCTTTCCCGGTGGAGTTTTAGTTCCTATGTAATGATGAGCTTAAGAGCTCTATATAACTGTGATAAAATCAAGAACTTTTTAGGGGATATTAGGAAGAATAAGTACTAGAAAAGAAATAACCGTAATTAATAATTAAAAATAAAATTTTAAAATCTAACAAAAATAAAAAGTAGTTTCAATAAAAATTAAAAACATAAAATAATAAATAAATATTTCTAAACATTTTCATCGATGGATGGTTCGCAAGGTGGGACTGGCTATGAGATGTGGAGTTGCTGACAAGTCTATTGTAGAATAGCATCAATGTTGTCAAATCTTTGAAAACACTACTGCTCGAATCAGGTGAGGCGCTTAGAGATGTCAGCATATGAAGTTGCCGCATAAACTGGACAAGTGGGTGGTGGTGGCTGAGTTGGTGGGTCCTCGTGCTGTGGGGGTACAGCCGTGTGGAGGAAAAATGGAGGGAAAAGAGAGGGGAAAATGAGGATTAATGCAGGTGGAGTGGAGTTTAGGGTGGTTTGGGGGTTGAGGAAGTGAGAATCTATGGAATGGTAGCCGGAATAAGGATTAGGGAGTGGAATGGGGGAGATTTCGGCTAGGGTTTTGAAAGGAAGAAGAAAAGGAACAATGGTTTGCTTATATAGGGGGAAGCCACACAGCCTAGGGCCACGCCCGTGTACTCTGAAAGTGAGCCCGTGTTTTTCGAATTTTGCAATCTAGGTTGTGCCCAGCTACTATCCCACGCCCATGTGTCTTGGGCATGTGTGGCCCACGGCCATATCGCACGGCCGTGCCTAGCTTTGTTCGCTTCTCCCATGCCTGTGTGTTAGGGTACCATGCCCGTGTATTGTTGTCCACTACTTCACAGCACGGGCGTGTCTCACGTCCGTGTCAAAGAAACAAAATCGAGCCTTGCGCCTAGCACACTCGTGCTTTTCCATTCCCACGCCCGTGTTCACCTATCAAATTCACCCACGGCCATGTCGCACGGCCATGGGGATTTATCGCATCCCGTATTTTGGAGAAATCATTTACCCTATTTTCGCACAGCCGTGTTATCGACTGTGTGGAGCTGGGAACCTGTGCTTCAAATACCCTGTTAGTGACCTAAATGTTTAAAACTTGAATTTAAAATAATTTAAAATTGTTAGTACTCCGGTTGCCTCTCGAGAAGCGTTTTTTATAGTCTAAGCTCGACTGTTACCTTGTTGGTATATTCAAGGTGGTTTGTGGAGTCGTAGCTCCTCTCCATCGACTTTAAAATTGTCACTATTATAAAGTTTGAGACGGTTTCCATTTACCTTGAAAGTACCGTATGATGGGTGACTTACCTCTATTGTGCCATATGGATGAATAGATTGAATTACGAAAGGTCCTAACCATCGTGATTTTAGTTTCCTGGGAAACAATTTGAGTCTTGAGTTGTATAATAAGACGAGATCTCCAACTTCAAATTGTTGCCTTTGCTTTAAACGAATTTCATGGCGCGGCTTTGTTGCTTCCTTGTATAGGCATGAATTTTCGTATGCATTGGCTCGCCATTCATCTAGCTCATTCTACTGCATCAACCTGTTTTTTCCTGCAAGTTCAGGATCAAGATTTAGAAATTTAATAGCCCGAAAAGCATTATGCTCTAGTTCGAATGGTAGAAGGAAACTTTTTCCATAAACAAGTTTGTAAGGTGATGTCCCTATAGGAGTTTTAAAAGCAGTTCTGTAAGCCCATAAGGCATCGTCTACTTTTGTTGCCCAGTCTTTTTTGTTTGATTCTACTATTTTTTCAAGGATCCGTTTGAGTTCTCGGTTTGCTAATTCAACTTGTCCATTAGTTTGAGGATGGTATGGGGTGGTTGTTCTATGATGAACTTTGTATTTCTTAAGGGTTTTTTCAAATTAGGTATTACAAAAATAGTGCCCCTGTCACTGATAATTGCTCTAGGTGTTCCGAATCTCGATAAGAGTTTTTTAAGGAAACGTACTACCACTCTAGCGTCATTAGTAGGTAGAGCTTGGGCTTCTACCCATTTGGACATGTAGTCAACTGCTACTAAGATGTATTTATTTCCGAATGAACTGGGGAATGGGCCCATGAAATCGATACCCCAAACATCAAATATTTCACAAGAAAGCATATAGTTTTGAGGCGTTTCATCACGTTTAGATATGTTACCTGTCCGTTGCCATTTGTCGCATAAAGTAACATACTGATAGCGTCTTTGAATAACGAAGGCCAATAAAAACCTGATTCAAGTATTTTGTGTGCGGTCTTAGTGCCACTATAGTGTCCTCCGGTTGGCCCTGAGTGGCAATGTTCCAATATTTTTGATATTTTTATCCTGTAACGCATCTTCTGATGACTTGATCTGCACATCTGTAAAACAGAAATGGATCGTCCCAAAAGTAGTTTTTCACATCATTAAAGAATTGCTTCTTTTGCTGGTATGATAACCCTTTTGGGATAATGTTAGCAGCTAAGAAATTCGTGATGTCTGCAAACCAAGGTACCTCGGAGTTGGATATAGCGAAAAATTGTTCTTCAGGAAACGAATCATTTATTTCCACGTCATCTAGTTCTCTAGTATTGGATTTCTCGAGCCTAGACAGATGATCAGCCGCGAGATTTTCAGCTCCTTTCTTGTCCTAAATTTCCAAGTCGAATTCCTACAATAGGAGAATCCATTGAATGAGTCGAGGTTTTGCATCAGTTTTAGTTAAAAGGTAGTGAAGGGCGGAATGGTCAGTGTAAACAACAACTCTAGACAATATGAGATATGATTGAAATTTATCAAATGCAAAAACCACAGCTAACAACTCTTTTTCTGTAGTAGTATAGTTTTCTTGTACAGCCGTGAAGGTTTTGCTGGCGTAATAGATAGGTTGAAAATGCTTGTCTCTTCCCTGTCCCAATACTGCACCTACTGCAAAATCACTCGCATCACACATTAGTTCAAATGGCAAGTTCCAATTAGGTGTAATTATGATTGGAACATTAATTAATTTATCCTTTAAAGTATTAAATGCTTCTAAATATTCCTGATCGAAGTTAAAAGGTATTTCTTTTTCTAGCAACTTAGTTAAAGGCTTAGCTATTTTAGAAAAATCCTTAATAAATCTTTTATAAAAACCAGCATGTCCTAAAAAACTTCTAATAGCCTTAATTGAACTAGGGGGTGGTAATTTTTCGATTGTTTCTATTTTAGATTTATCCACCTCAATCCCTTTACTAGAAATTTTATGCCCTAATACAATACCTTCTTAAACCAAGAAGTCACATTTCTCCCAGTTAAGCACAAGGTTTGTTTCCTCACATCTTATTAAAACTCGTTTTAAAATTTTAAGGCAGAGATGGAAAGAGTTACCGAATACTAAAAATCATCCATGAAGACTTCCATGATATCTTCCACGAGTTCGTCGAATATGGCTATCATACAGCAGTGAAAAGTGGCAGGAGCATTACATAATCCAAAAGGCATTCTACGATAAGCGAACGTACCATATGGGCATGTGAATGTCATCTTTTCTTGATCTTCAGGAGCTATTGGGATTTGGAAGTAACCAGAGAGTGCGTCTAGAAAGCAGTAATACATGTGTCCGGATAATCGTTCTAACATTTGGTCAATGAATGGTAAGGGGAAATGATCTTTTCTTGTGGCGTCATTCAGTTTCCTGTATTCTATGCAAACTCTCCACCCTGTAACTGTTCTTGTTGGGATTAATTCATTCTTCTCGTTGGTCACAACCGTCATGCCTCCTTTCTTGGGGACAACCTGTATTGGACTTACCCAAGAACTGTCAAAAATAGGATAAATAATTCCAACTTCTAGAAGTTTAATTACCTTGGCTTTTACAACTTCCTTCATGTTAGGGTTCAAACGTCTTTGAGCTTGTACACACGGTTTGTATTCATCTTGCATCAAAATTTTGTGGGTGCAAAAAGAAGGGCTGATTCCTTTAATGTCAGAAATTTTCCACGCTATCGCCTTCTTATGTTCTTTTAATACTTGGATTAATTACTCTTTCTCCTTGGGTTGCAAATTAGAAGCAATAATAACTGGTAATGTAGAATTATTTCCAAGGAATGCGTATTCAGAATGGTTTGGTAATTGTTTAAGTTCTAGTTTGGGAGGCTTCTCAATAGAGGGTTTTTGCTTAAGTTCATTGTTTATCTTAATACCCTCATATTCTACTTTTCTTGACGAATGGTCATTAGGTTCCACACCTGTCTCCTCATCTTGAGCTAGATACGATTCCATCGTCCCCCCTTGTACAATTTCCTAAAATGAGTCTTGAGTAATATGATCAATAGAGTCAATGAAATAACATGAATCATCCTGTTCCCTAGAAAATCACATAGCATCGTAAATTTTAAAGATCATCTCCTCGTCACCTACTCTAAGTACCAATTTATCTTCACCCACGTCAATCACCGCTCTAGCAGTGGCTAGGAATGGGCATCCTAAAATTAAGGGTACTTCCACATCTTCATCCATGTCAAGCACAACAAAATCAACAGGGAATATAAATTTATCTACTTTTACGAGTATGTCTTCTATAATACCCCTAGGATATTTAACAGATCTATCGGCTAATTGAATACTTATCCTAGCAGGTTTAGGTTCCCCAAGACCAAGTTGTTTGAACATTTTATATGGCATAAAATTAATACTGGCACCTAAATCGGCTAGTGCTTTTTCAACATTCAGATTACCAATTAAGCAAGGGATAGTGAAACTTCTTGGATCTTTTAGTTTGGTTGGCAGCTTGTTTTGGAGTATGGCGGAGCACTCCTCGTTGAGTTCTACTATAGATAAGTCCTCGAACTTCTTTTTATTTGTTGGAAGCTCCTTCAAAAATTTTGCGTAGGTCGGCATCTGCGAGATGGCTTCAAAAAAAGGTATTTTGAAATGTAATTGCTTAAGAAGTTCAAGAAACTTACCAAATTGTGCATCAATGCGATCTTTTTTTAATTTTGCTGGATATGGAACCGGTGGTGTATATTCCTCCGGCAGTGGTTTTGTGACAGCCCTAAATTGACCCTAGTCGGAAAGTGGTTTCGGGACCACAAAACCGAGTCATAAAAATAATTAACCGTTATATTTGATGCTTATTATATGTAGATAGGCATGTGTGAAAATTTCATGTTTGAATTTTGTTAATTGTAAGTGAATTTTGCTAAATAGGACTTGTGTGAGAAAATTTTAAAATGTGCTAGGCAAATGTTAAAGTGGTCTATTGATGCATGCTAGAAAATGCTTGTCCTTGCATGTCAAATTACCCAAAACTTAGGATAGTGGCCGGCCATGCTATGGGTTAAAAGGTATTATAAACATTTTATGTTAGTGTTTTATGTTAGGAATAATAAAATAAGGAGCATGGGTGATGAAAAAAAAAGAAGAAAAAGTTCTCATTTTGTTCTTCTTGACCGAAAAATCAAAGGAAAGAAAGGAAGAAAGGTTGAAGAGGTTCGGCCATGCTTGTAACTAGGTTAAGGTATGTTTGATGTTATTCGATGAAATTCATGCATATTTTTAGATGTTAGTTTGAATTCTACCTAGCCCATGGTTTAAATTCTTTTTTGCTATTTGATGGGGATGATACTCGGCCATGGATGTTGTCATTCTTGCTTGGTGTTGATGTTGTGTTGATGAGGTATCAAGTTATTTTAGTAACCCATGTCAAAATTATGAAAATCATGGTATGGTGTCTTGAGCATTCGGCCATGGTAGGAAGTAGAAGAGAAATATGGTTATTGTTCATGTTATTTGGATGAAAAGAAAAGGGGTTAGTAGTTAGATGAAGTAGAGTCTAACAAATGAGCACATATGTGCATTAGTTGCTAGATGGAGAAAAATCGGCTAGCAAGTTATGTACTAAGGCCGAATATGATTTTGAACATTATTGAGTAATGTATGTGTTTTGAATTGATGGAATGGAGAGGATGCTTTAATTGTGTTATGCACAATTATATGTTAAATTAAGGTTTGCTAAGCTAGCTATTAAGGTGAAGTGCAAATGTTAGTATTTGATTACTAGTGTATATATGTGTATTAGCCGAGTTTTGAACTTGAAACAAAATGGTATTTAGTCAATACAAGTGACCATATTTGTAGAATGTATTAAGTATAGAATCGGCCTCAACATAGACATGTGTAACACCCCGAACCCGAAACCGTCATCGGGGTCGAACACGAGGTGTTGACTGGCTTTACCCTCTTACAAAATTTATTTTCCAGACACTGCCCAATCTGTGTACTAGTCGTTTTAAAATTCATATCTTGAGTTTCGTAACTCGAAAATCAGTTTCGTAATTTTTCCCAGAAACTAGACTCATGTGCCCATCTATGTATTTTTTTCTAGAATTTTTGGTTGGGCCAATTAGTACAGTTTATTAGTCAAAGTTCCCCAAGTTGCAGGGGTCGACTACACTGACCTTTGCCCATTACGACTGGGATATCTCCCTGCACGGGGCTTCAATACTGTTGCCGTTTGTTTCTATGGAAACTAGACTCAGAGAGGAATCTGCACATATATGGTACGACCCCTAATTATCTCTGGTTAATTTATAATGAATTTCCAAAGTTGGAGCAGGGAATCCAGAAACCGTTCTGGCCCTGTCCCACTAAAATCTGATTATCTCTTAATATACTGCCCATATGATCTTTTCGTTACTTCCTCATGAAAACAGACTCATCGAGCTTCGATTACATAATTTATTCATCAATTAATTCCACTCCTACTATTTTTAGTGATTTTTCAATCTCATGACACTGCTGCTGCCAGCATCTGTTACGAAAGTAACTAGGTCCATTTCATGCCTACCCTCGATCCAACTCAATCGAACATTCGTGCCATTTTCGCATGGCTTAAAGTTTACATGCCATAATTCAAACACAACATACTAGCTTATACATGCCAAAATGATCTTCTAAGCACACTAAGAAGAAAGTACCAAAACTAGCTATCTGGTGTGATGACTTCGTTGACGGCCCGACCCCGCAAAAATTGATGAGTCCAAGCAACCTATAATGGGTGACAAGGAAACACCGGGTGAGTTTATAACTCAGTAAGTCATAAGCAATGCTCTACTATACATCAATAACATTATCACAAGAGGAATAAAATGGAATGAGACAATTTACTCCATCCATACCGAACCATACCATAGTTCCACCAACCTACCGATTCAATTTCATATCAATTCATGCCTTCACAATTCATATACTCATCAATAGGACATTGAAGCATTTTCATAAATCAATTTATTTTCGTTACAATCAAACCACAAAACGGCCTTTCACCCATCCTACGATAAATTTTTATGTACGTGACTTCAAGTATAGTTGTCACATAGGTTCAACTTACCGAGCTCAACACCAAGTATACGCATAGCACATATTAGCCATGTCCTCAAGACACTTACCCGATCCGCTGTCCGCGATCAGCTCAATAGTGTCGCACACATAGTGTCCATAATGATTCACGAATGTATATTGAGCCCGCACACTCAGTGCTATATAATCAACTCGCACATTTAGTGCCACGTAATCAAATCGCACACTTAGTGCTACATAGTCAAACCCGCACACTCAGTGCCGCATGGTCAATTCGCACACTTAGTGCATCATATTCATTTCGCACACTTAGTGCAACAAAGTAGAATCGCACACTTAGTGCTGTACAATTTAATCCCGCGCACTTAGCACCAATCTCATGGTCATAAATGGTTATCCCGCACATTTAGTGCCGAGATCAACAACTCATTACATCTCACCTCATTTATTTCATTCAACAATTTCATCATCACATACGTACATGCATATATATATGTACATTTATTCATTCCATTCAGCATCAATACACAACACTATGACCATTGAAATAATACCAACTACATGCTTAATGACTTACCTCGTGTTGGGTAAGACGGTTCCAACTCGGCTACTCGATAACCTTTTCTTTGCCTTTGCTCGATTCACCTCCTTTAGCTCCTTGAGCTATATCAATAATTTAACTAGTTTAACCACCTTGCTAAATATTTACAATCCAATCTCACATGTATATGTATGTTAGTATATTCGGCTAATAATCTCATGCAACTACCAAAGCCGAATCAACTAAATATACTTATGTATACACACATATATCATCATCGAAATCACCTAAGCTTAGACATCGATTTTTAATTTCAAGTAAGTTGCCGAATGCAACCTTACTAATTTCTCATGGATTCAATATACCATTACCATGAAATCAACAACCAAATTCATAGACAATTTAGGAAAATCACATTACAATTCTCATATTCAAGCAAAGACCATGGCCGAATGCACATATGACCTCATAACAAAAATATTGAACCTTTGGTTGCCCAATTAGCTTAACATCCATCAAATTTTTAAATCAAGAAGCTCACCTCATCTATAATCAACTCTCAATGCCCTAAGGCATCAAAAACAACATCAAAGAAATACAACCATCCATGGCCGAATGTCCTAGCCGAATTGTTTTAACCATGAGTAACATAACAAGCATAGATCGTGTTTATGGATATACCGTGGCCGATTCAAGCTAATCACCTCCAAAATCATCAACCATTTTCGTTGCATATAACATATATAAACATGAATAAGTTTCATAAAATCCCTTAACACATTAATTTCTTTCATCAACAACCTTTTCCTTGAACACTTTCTCATGACCGATTGCTCATGTTATCAACAAGATTCAAAGTTTAAACATGGGCTATTTAAAACATGCATGCATCTCAAAGACAACATCAAACATACCTTAGTCTAACCACCACCATAGCCGATTTTTCTCAAGCCTTTTTCCCCTTCCTTTCTTTCCTCTATTCGGCCAAGGATGTTCAAGAATGAACTCTTTTTTTTTTGTTTTCTTTCTTCAATTCACGGCAACAAGGGGGGGGTGAGACCATGTACTTTTTTTTTTTTCTCCATCACCCTTCTTTCATTATTTAATCACCATGCTTATTATTTTATTATTCTTAACATGCATCACTAGCATAACATGTTGGAGACATGTTTCCACCTATAGCATGGCCGGCCACTACATATTAGGGAGGGGGAATTTGACATGCAAGTCCCCTTTTTCTTCCACATGCACTAATAGGTCCTCATGCATTGACCTATCACATTTTAAAATTTTCTCATATAAGTCCTATTGACTAAATTCACATGCAATCGACTAAATCAAAGCTTGAAATTTTTACACATTCATGATTACATATTCTAGACAATAAACATCACATTCAAACCTTTTGGTGACTCGGTTTAGCGGTCCCGAAACCACTTCCCGGCTAGGGTCAATTTTGGGCTGTCACAACTCTCCCTCACTTAAGAAATTTTCGTCCTCGAAAATCTTACCAGTAAATAGGTTTGGATATCGTTCCTTCATCGAGCTCTCGGGTTCCCAGGTTGCTTCCTCGATCCCGTGTTTGAGCCACAACACCTTAACCAACGGAACCCTTTTGTTTCGCAACTCTTTCACCTCACGAGCTAGGATACGTATCGGTTCTTCTTCATAACTCATATCGGCTTGAATTTCAACCTCTGATGGGCTAATTATATGCGACGGATCAGATCGATAGCGTCGAAGCATCGAAACATGAAAGACATCGTGAATCTTTTCAAGCTCAGGGGGCAAAATCAATCTATACGCAACTGGCCCCACTCGTTCGGAGATTTCGTACGGCCCAATGAATCTCGGGCTCAACTTGCCCTTACGGCCAAACCTAAGTACCTTTTTCCAAGGCGAAACTTTAAGGAACACTTTATCTCCCACCTGATATTCAATGTCCTTCCGTTTCAGATCCGCATACGATTTCTGACGATCTGTGGCTGCCTTCAAACTTTCACGGATTACTTTTACTTTCTGTTCAGCATCTTTAATCAAATCAACTCCGAAAATTTTACTTTCACCAAGCTCGGTCCAAAACAATGGTGTACGGCATTTACGACCGTACAAAGCCTCGTAAGGTGCCATCTTAATACTTGATTGAAAACTATTGTTGTAAGCGAATTCAATCAAAGGTACATACCGTTCCCATGAACCACTAAACTCAAGGATGCAGCATCTCAGCATATCCTCGAGTATCTGAATTATCCGCTCGGATTGACCATCGGTTTGGGGATGAAAAGCGGTGCTAAAATGCAGCTGGGTACCCAAAGCTTCTTGCAATTTCTTCCAAAATCGCGAGGTGAATCTCGGATCTCTATCCGACACGATAGAAATAGGTACTCCATGTAATCTCACAATCTGAGAAACATACAACTCGGCTAGTTTATCCAATGAGAAATCCGTACGCACGGGGATAAAGTGAGCCGACTTAGTCAGCCTATCAACAACAACCCAAATCGCATCCTTCTTACTTGCGGACAATGGCAGTCCGGACACAAAGTCCATTGTGACTCGGTCCCATTTCCACTCGGGTATCATGATCGGCTGAAGTAACCCTGAAGGCACTTGATGTTCCGCTTTCACTTGCTGACATATTAAACATCTCGAAACAAAGTCGGAGATGTCTCGCTTCATACCATGCCACCAAAATCGACGTTTCAAGTCGTTGTACATTTTCGTGCTCCCCGGGTGAATTGACATTCGGCTACAATGGGCTTCGTTCAGGATCATCGGAATGAGTTCCGAATTCCTTGGAACGCACAAACGACTTCTAAACCTCAAACAACCATCATCATCAATCTGAAACTCCGATTCCTTGTTTGGAACACACTCAGCTCGTTTTGCAACTAATTCATCATCGACTTTCTGAGCTTCATGAATTTGATGAGTCAATAATGGTTTGGCTTTTAATTCAGCTACTAACACATTGTCAGGTAGAACAGACAAGTGTACATTCATCGCTCGCAAAGCAAACAGTGATTTCCGGCTTAAGGCGTCCGCAACCACATTAGCCTTTCCCGGGTGGTAATCAATGACAAGCTCATAATCCTTCAACAATTCAAGCCAACGTCTTTGTCGCAGATTCAAGTCCCGTTGAGTCATCAAATATTTGAGACTTTTGTGATCCGAAAACACATGGCACTTCTCACCAAACAAATAATGTCGCCATATTTTCAATGCAAACACAATGGCGGCTAGTTCGAGATCATGGGTCGGATAATTTCTCTCGTGTGGCTTCAATTGTCTCGACGCATAGGCCACAACTCGACCTTCTTGCATCAATACACAACCCAACCCGAGTAGGGATGCGTCACTATAAACGACAAACTCTTTACCCGATTCGGGTTGCACCAAAATTGGAGCTTTAGTCAGATGAGTTTTCAGTTGATCGAAGCTTTTCTGACATTTCTCCGTCCATTCGAACTTAACATCCTTCTGAAGTAGCTTCGTCATTGGTGTGGCTATCATCGAGAAACCTTTGACAAATCGTCGGTAATAACCGGCGAGCCCTAGAAAGCTCCGGACTTCGGTAACGTTTCTCGGAGGCTTCCAGTTAAGTATGGCTGAAATTTTGCTCGGGTCAACCCGAATACCCGATGCGGATACCACATGACCCAAGAAGCTAACCTCTCTTAGCCAGAACTCACACTTACTGAACTTAGCATATAACTGCTTATCCCGCAAAATTTGCATCACTAGCCTCAGATGCTCAGCATGTTCGGCCTCATCTCTTGAATAGACCAAGATGTCATCAATAAACACAACTACGAACCGATCCAAGTACGGCCTAAAGATCCGATTCATCAAATCCATAAACACCGCAGGGGCATTAGTGAGCCCAAACGGCATCACTAAGAACTCATAGTGACCGTACCTCGTTCTGAAAGCAGTTTTGGGTACGTCCGAATCTCGAATCCGTAACTGATAATAACCCGATCTCAAATCTATCTTTGAAAACACCGATGCTCCCTTTAATTGATCGAACAGATCATCTATACGCGGTAACGGATACTTATTCTTTATCGTCACTTTATTCAGTTGACGATAGTCAATGCACAACCTCATGGTTCCGTCCTTCTTTTTCACGAACAATACTGGTGCACCCCAAGGCGAGAAACTCGGTCGAGCGAAACCTCTATCCGTCAATTCTTGCAACTGAGCTTTCAACTCTTTTAACTCAGTTAGTGCCATACGATACGGAGCGATCGAAATTGGCGTAGTTCCAGGTACAAGCTCAATTCCAAACTCTACTTCCCGAACAGGTGGCAAACCCGGTAACTCTTCAGGAAAAACATCCGGGTATTCACAAACCACCGGCACCGATTCGGGTTTCTTTTCTAACTCCTTGTCATCAAGTACATACGCGAGGTATGCTTCGCACCCTTTCCTTACATATTTCTGGGCCAACATTGCTGATATTACAGCTGGCAACCCCCTTAAGTCCGCAGACTCAACTCGGATTATTTCGTTATTTGCGCACCTCAAATCGATAGTCTTGCTTTTGCAATTCACAACCGCATCATGCGCGGTTAACCAATCCAAACCAAGAATAACATCAAACTCGTCGAACGGCAAAAGCATCAAATCAGCCGGAAAACAGGATTCTCGGATTAATAGAGGGCATCTCTTACACACTTTATCAACAAGTACGCATTGACCCAAAGGGTTTGATACTCGAATTACGAGCTCAGTAGACTCAACAGGTAGAGTCTTACTGGTTGCTAAGGTTTCGCATACATATGAATGAGTAGAACCAGGGTCAATCAATGCAATCACATTAGTATCAAAGAGAGTGAAGGTACCAGTGATGACGTCGGGGGAGGATGCCTCCTCTCGTGCGCGAATGGCATATGCTCTAGCAGGAGCACGGTTCTCGGCGCGATCGGCCGTATCAGAAGCCCCCCTCTGACTACCACCCCTGCCTCCAAAAATTCTCGGTGGTCTACCTCTAGATGTCACTCCACTAGGTCTTGCACCTTGAATCTTATTCTTCTCATCCAGCTCCGTGCAATCTCTAATGAAGTGGTCCTTCGAACCGCATCCGTAACAGGCCCTGTTAGTAGACTTGCCCCAACATTCACCTAGGTGTCGTCTTCCACATTGGGGACATTCAGGTTTCTCGTGCCGATTATTGCCCACACTAGCTACCGAAGTAGCTCGGGAGCCCATCGATGGTCTTGCCCTGATGGAAATTCCCGTAGTCGCCCTCGACTTACTAATGTCCTCCCTGAACTTCTTCACAGCTGAGAACGGAGCTTTACCCGTCGATCTTTTACGATAATCTCTAGCTTCAAATTCAGCCTTCCTCTTCTCCTTTCCAAGTTCCTCCGCCTTGCAGGCTCGTTCGACTAGTGTTACGAATTCCTTTATTTCCAGAATACCCATTAGTAGCTTTAAATCTTCGTTCAATCCTTCCTCAAATCTTTTGCACATAGCAACCTCATCAGCTACGCACTCCCGGGCATACCTACTAAGTCTTACGAATTCATGTTCGTATTCAGATACAGTCATACGGCCTTGCTTGAGTTCCAAGAACTCCTTACGCTTCTGGTCAATGAACCGTTGGCTAATAAATTTCTTCCGAAATTCCGTTTGAAAGAAGTCCCAAGTTACTCGCTCGTTCGGGACTATGGAAATCAATGTCCTCCACCAATAGTAGGCTGAGTCTCGCAACAAAGATACAGCACATTTTAGACATTCATCGGGTGTGCATGACAATTCATCGAACACCCGAATGGTGTTATCAAGCCAGAACTCGGCCCTTTCGGCATCATCAGTTACTATGGCCTTGAACTCCTCGGCCCCACGCTTCCTAATCAAGTCTACAGGTAGCTTACTCAGCCTCACAGGATCAGCGACTGACGGCCTTACAGGCTCTTGGGGTGGGTTATTCAAATTTGGGAATTGTTGGACAGCCGGGTTGGCTCGGGCATATTGCGCGACCCACTCATTCATCATGGTAAAGAAGGCTTGTTTAGCCCCCTCACCTTGATTATTCGCAGATGACTGGGGTTCAACAGGCGGCGTCCCTTGTGCAGGAGCAGCCGCTACGCTCTCAACGTCATCCGCTAGGGTTCTTTCTTCACCGGGATCCATTTACTAATCAAGACAAAAACATTTCAACCGTCAGAAGTCATCACCCTTTTAAACATTAACATTATGGCATGTATAGCTAGACTCATACGTGCTATGGAAGTCCTAGAACCGACTAAACCATAGCTCTGATACCAATAAAATGTAACACCCCGAACCCGAAACCGTCATCGGGGTCGAACACGAGGTGTTGACTGGCTTTACCCTCTTACAAAATTTATTTTCCAGACACTGCCCAATCTGTGTACTAGTCGTTTTAAAATTCATATCTTGAGTTTCGTAACTCGAAAATCAGTTTCGTAATTTTTCCCAGAAACTAGACTCATGTGCCCATCTATGTATTTTTTTCTAGAATTTTTGGTTGGGCCAATTAGTACAGTTTATTAGTCAAAGTTCCCCAAGTTGCAGGGGTCGACTACACTGACCTTTGCCCATTACGACTGGGATATCTCCCTGCACGGGGCTTCAATACTGTTGCCGTTTGTTTCTATGGAAACTAGACTCAGAGAGGAATCTGCACATATATGGTACGACCCCTAATTATCTCTGGTTAATTTATAATGAATTTCCAAAGTTGGAGCAGGGAATCCAGAAACCGTTCTGGCCCTGTCCCACTAAAATCTGATTATCTCTTAATATACTGCCCATATGATCTTTTCGTTACTTCCTCATGAAAACAGACTCATCGAGCTTCGATTACATAATTTATTCATCAATTAATTCCACTCCTACTATTTTTAGTGATTTTTCAATCTCATGACACTGCTGCTGCCAGCATCTGTTACGAAAGTAACTAGGTCCATTTCATGCCTACCCTCGATCCAACTCAATCGAACATTCGTGCCATTTTCGCATGGCTTAAAGTTTACATGCCATAATTCAAACACAACATACTAGCTTATACATGCCAAAATGATCTTCTAAGCACACTAAGAAGAAAGTACCAAAACTAGCTATCTGGTGTGATGACTTCGTTGACGGCCCGACCCCGCAAAAATTGATGAGTCCAAGCAACCTATAATGGGTGACAAGGAAACACCGGGTGAGTTTATAACTCAGTAAGTCATAAGCAATGCTCTACTATACATCAATAACATTATCACAAGAGGAATAAAATGGAATGAGACAATTTACTCCATCCATACCGAACCATACCATAGTTCCACCAACCTACCGATTCAATTTCATATCAATTCATGCCTTCACAATTCATATACTCATCAATAGGACATTGAAGCATTTTCATAAATCAATTTATTTTCGTTACAATCAAACCACAAAACGGCCTTTCACCCATCCTACGATAAATTTTTATGTACGTGACTTCAAGTATAGTTGTCACATAGGTTCAACTTACCGAGCTCAACACCAAGTATACGCATAGCACATATTAGCCATGTCCTCAAGACACTTACCCGATCCGCTGTCCGCGATCAGCTCAATAGTGTCGCACACATAGTGTCCATAATGATTCACGAATGTATATTGAGCCCGCACACTCAGTGCTATATAATCAACTCGCACATTTAGTGCCACGTAATCAAATCGCACACTTAGTGCTACATAGTCAAACCCGCACACTCAGTGCCGCATGGTCAATTCGCACACTTAGTGCATCATATTCATTTCGCACACTTAGTGCAACAAAGTAGAATCGCACACTTAGTGCTGTACAATTTAATCCCGCGCACTTAGCACCAATCTCATGGTCATAAATGGTTATCCCGCACATTTAGTGCCGAGATCAACAACTCATTACATCTCACCTCATTTATTTCATTCAACAATTTCATCATCACATACGTACATGCATATATATATGTACATTTATTCATTCCATTCAGCATCAATACACAACACTATGACCATTGAAATAATACCAACTACATGCTTAATGACTTACCTCGTGTTGGGTAAGACGGTTCCAACTCGGCTACTCGATAACCTTTTCTTTGCCTTTGCTCGATTCACCTCCTTTAGCTCCTTGAGCTATATCAATAATTTAACTAGTTTAACCACCTTGCTAAATATTTACAATCCAATCTCACATGTATATGTATGTTAGTATATTCGGCTAATAATCTCATGCAACTACCAAAGCCGAATCAACTAAATATACTTATGTATACACACATATATCATCATCGAAATCACCTAAGCTTAGACATCGATTTTTAATTTCAAGTAAGTTGCCGAATGCAACCTTACTAATTTCTCATGGATTCAATATACCATTACCATGAAATCAACAACCAAATTCATAGACAATTTAGGAAAATCACATTACAATTCTCATATTCAAGCAAAGACCATGGCCGAATGCACATATGACCTCATAACAAAAATATTGAACCTTTGGTTGCCCAATTAGCTTAACATCCATCAAATTTTTAAATCAAGAAGCTCACCTCATCTATAATCAACTCTCAATGCCCTAAGGCATCAAAAACAACATCAAAGAAATACAACCATCCATGGCCGAATGTCCTAGCCGAATTGTTTTAACCATGAGTAACATAACAAGCATAGATCGTGTTTATGGATATACCGTGGCCGATTCAAGCTAATCACCTCCAAAATCATCAACCATTTTCGTTGCATATAACATATATAAACATGAATAAGTTTCATAAAATCCCTTAACACATTAATTTCTTTCATCAACAACCTTTTCCTTGAACACTTTCTCATGACCGATTGCTCATGTTATCAACAAGATTCAAAGTTTAAACATGGGCTATTTAAAACATGCATGCATCTCAAAGACAACATCAAACATACCTTAGTCTAACCACCACCATAGCCGATTTTTCTCAAGCCTTTTTCCCCTTCCTTTCTTTCCTCTATTCGGCCAAGGATGTTCAAGAATGAACTCTTTTTTTTTTGTTTTCTTTCTTCAATTCACGGCAACAAGGGGGGGTGAGACCATGTACTTTTTTTTTTTTCTCCATCACCCTTCTTTCATTATTTAATCACCATGCTTATTATTTTATTATTCTTAACATGCATCACTAGCATAACATGTTGGAGACATGTTTCCACCTATAGCATGGCCGGCCACTACATATTAGGGAGGGGGAATTTGACATGCAAGTCCCCTTTTTCTTCCACATGCACTAATAGGTCCTCATGCATTGACCTATCACATTTTAAAATTTTCTCATATAAGTCCTATTGACTAAATTCACATGCAATCGACTAAATCGAAGCTTGAAATTTTTACACATTCATGATTACATATTCTAGACAATAAACATCACATTCAAACCTTTCGGTGACTCGGTTTAGCGGTCCCGAAACCACTTCCCGGCTAGGGTCAATTTTGGGCTGTCACAACATGCATATTCGGCCACATGAATGAATACATAGGTTGATGTGTACGTTCGGCTATAGGTAAGCATATTGATGGCTTTATCTTGACTTAGAAAAATCGGCTAAAGGGGAATATTGGCAAATATGTTGAATTTGATTCATGATTTCATACATATATGACTCTAATGCCTAATATACATGGGCTAAGTACCTTGAGTTTCTCTTTGATGTTCAAAATGATTAAATCAATTTATTTGTTAAATTAAGCTCAAGAACAAAGGGGAACTAAATCCGATAAAGGAAAGGAAAAGGTGATCGAATAGCCGTTGAAATCGTTCGACAACATCTGAGGTAAGTTTTCGAGTAATGGAACTTAGATTATGATTCGATTAGATCATGTTATGAGCAAATCAAAATCATGTTCTTTGTATGTAGCTATTGAGCCGAAAATGATAATGCTTGATAAGTGACTTGTGTTTGAATTCTAGTTATGAAAATGAAATATAGATGTGTCATGATTTATTGATATGTGCATGAATATTCGGATGATAACCGGGCTAAGTCCCGAAGGCATTTGTGCTAGTGACTAATTCCGGCCTAAGCCCCGAAGGCATTTGTGCGAGTTACTATATCTGGGCTAAGTCCCGAAGGCATTTGTGCGAGTTACTATATCCGGGCTAAGTCCCGAAGGCATTTGTGCGAGTTACTATATCCGGGCTAAGTCCCAAAGGCATTTGTGCGAGTTACTATAACCGGGCTAAGTCCCGAAGGCATTTGAGTGAGTAGCTATATCCGGCTAAATCTCGAAGGTACTTGGTTTGAGAATGAGCAATCTTGCTGTAATAATTTCAATTAATACGCTCGTAAAACCCCAACGTTGAGGTATGTTTTGTATATGCATTGGAATAATTGATCCCTTTTAAATAGTATTCGCTCAATCGATTAACAAGCTTCCGGCCTTTAGTCAAGTTGATTTCTTATGTATGAATATAAGGGTTGGAAATGTGAAGTAGGTATGGTTGTGAGAATATGTGTATATGAAATTATTCGTTTAATCATATAAAAGCTGTACTTCAGTTGTGCATGATTTCATTACTCAAAACTTACTAAGCATTAAATGCTTATTCCGTTTCTTTGATTCTCTGTTTTATAGATTTTCGTTCGTCAGCTATCGGACTCGGGAGTGTCAAAGTCGAAGTCGCCCACACTATCAAAGCCCTTTTGGTACTCTTTTAGTTGAACTCTGATAATGGCATGTATAGGGCTGCCCTTTTGTTGTTAGTCAAGTACTTTGGTATTGTATATATTTGGATAGCCATGCGAAAATGGCTTATATATTTTGAGCATAGCGTTATAATCGTTTTGTATATATATGGTTGTTGAGAGGTGTGGAAATGCTTGGTAATGATTAGCCATTGGAATGGTTAATCACGATCATATTTTTGTGCTATGTATGTAAAAGGGCTAGTTGAATCATGGAAATTATAAAATAGGTAAAGTCTACCTTAAAAACAAATACCAACAGCAGCAGTGATGTGAATTTGAAAAATCACTAAAAATAGTAGGAAAAGAATTAAATTGTAAATAAATTATGTAATCGAACCTTGATGAATCTATTTTCATATGAAAGTAACGAAATAATCATATGAGCCATATTTTATGAGATGTTTAAGTTTTCGTGAAACAGGGCCAGAGCGATTTCTGGATCCCCAGTTCTACCTTTGGAAATTCATTATAAATTAACCAGAGATAATTATAAGTCATACCATATATGTATAGATTTATTTTCAAGTCTAGTTTCTTTAGAAACAAACGGCATAAGTATTGAAGACCTGTACAGGGATATATCTAAGTCGTAATGCATGAAGGTCAGAGTAGTCGAACCCTGAAATAGGGGATACTTTAACTAATAAACTGTACTAATTGGCTTGACCAAAATTCTAGAAAAATTGTAGAT